>NC_071091.1:90106923-90431923 GCF_027358695.1 Spea bombifrons | reverse complement strand
AAAATAAATATGATGGCATGATTATAGGTAGCATACAAATCAGTGTGGAAAACCTAAAACTAATAATTTATTGCCAACCCCACTTAACCAATTTTAGCTTCTTCTTTAATTAAATATACATCAATATTTACAAATCAACCATTCTGTTGGTTACTATTACTTTGATAAAGTAATATTATATTTTGATAAAGGATAAGACGATATTTATATATATATATATATATATATATATATATATATATACATATATATCGTAACAGTATATAATATATATAATATTATTTTTATATATCCTATAGGAAAATAGATTAACTCATTAACCCCTTAAGGACAATGGGCGGTCCCTAAACCCATTGAAAACAATGCATTTTGAGGCCGTATATGTACGGGCTTTGTCATTAAGGGGTTAAATGGTGATAAGCCACATTTCTTCCCAAATATAATCACCATGGAAAGACATTAGATACATGTCTCCCATATCTCACCAGCTGGCTGTGATCATGTTCATTTAGCTGGCCTTAACCTTCAGTATTCAGTTGTTGTTTTCAGCAAAGCTTTGCATAGCTCTTTGGCGCTTAAAGCGTTAAATCAGAGGTCTGACGCCACTGTCTTTATGTAACGCCGCTAATGCAAACATGGTAATAAGACATTCCTCATCAGATACGGATATGTTGACAACAATAAATTGTATAGTAAAAAATAGTAAAAACTGACGATCATCTCCGCTCTACCCCAAAAAATGGAATTATTTTGGCGGTTGAGATGTTGATTGTATATTTAGAGTGTTTTAGGGCCTTCCCTGTGTTTCTGCTGGCATGTAATAGAGCGTATTGGACATGCGCAAACAGGCACAGCTTGAACTGCCAAGTCCACCGTTCACAGCTAGGACAGCCAAGGAGGAAAGAGGGAATCCTTGGAGAAGCCTTCGGACCATTTTCTAACCAGGGGTTACCCTAAACATTTATTGGTGCCGTGTTTGGAACAGCTGTGTGTTTAAAGTCACTTATGGAGGAGGCTGGCGTTCTAGCGAGCGTTCAATATAAAGGGGTCTGTTTACTTAGGAAGCATATGGTTTTGATAACGCTTTTTTCACCGTAGCTTGTTTATAGCTATGAAATTCTGACTTAAAAAGCTCTATATGGAGCTTTGAATATTTCTGTGTCCTAAAACGATATATTTATATAACATCATTACCATACAATAACCCTCAAATCAGCGATGGTCCATTTATAACTTATTTTTCTATGCAACCATCACACGGATATTACCGCAAAGCTGCAACCCATAAACTTTAGTTTATAATCAATGCCACAGAGAAGTGCTTTCACCTATCGCATCAATGTGTAGCATTTGAAGAGGTGCCGTGACAGAACAATGAGATATCATGCATCATAGTGCGTGAACTCATTACTCTGTATTTGCCATGACTGCATTAAATGGCGTATTCAATAAGTCCCATAAAAAGCTTTTTGAACCGCGATCCGGCAGAAAGCCACGTTGACTTGAATGGGATGTTGGCCAGAAGGGAACAATAAAGAACATCACATCAGCACTTGTACCTCGAGACTGGAACAGGACCTCTTCAGCACTTGGCGTCTTACTGAAACTTAAGCGTGTTCTGTATAGCGTTCAAAAACTCAGATAATGCAATTGTCAACAAGAAAGGTGATGTCTCACTCACAAGTTTGTTAATAAATAGTATATATATATATATATATATATATATATATATATTTCATATATATTATTATTATTATTATCTTTTATTTATATAGCGCCAACAGTTTACGCAGCGCTTAATACAATACATATATTCAAGGGGTCTGACAAGACAAGAATTGACAGACTAAGACAAACCGATACATTTGGTGGTACTTTCATATATATATATATATGAAAGTATGTGGCACATATGTGCCAAACTAAACAATAACCCAAAATACCGTCCGCCAAAAATGAATTCACCTTAATTAAGTTCGCTTTCATTTAAATTATACATTTTTTCATAAATGTATCTCGTAATAACAGATCCAGCCAAATGACTTTAATGGCATCTGGTTAAAAATATTGTTTAAAGATCAACTTGACCAAATGTGGAATTGCATTTAATTGCACTATACGACCCCAAATTATTCAAAACAAAACTGACCACAATGTAATCTTTGGTAGCTCTCAGCAGATACTGTGTTGTAGACTCCAAAAAGTACTGAGTCGATACTAAAAGTATCTAAATTGCCATACTTGCTAATAATAATAATAATAATATATCATGTGTACACAGAGGAGCAAGGGATATAATCAAACAAGACTGATGTATATCGCTTTAACTGCGTAAAACTAGAGAGGGCCAGAAGCTTAGATGCTAGATGATAGATAAGGTAGTAGGTAAGTGGAACAGCCTCACAGCAGAAGCAGCAAAGGTTAAATATTTCATTTCAATGTTCTTAAAAATAATTCAAGACCGTGGACCATCGCCTAATTTCTTTATAGTAAGAAACATTGACGTTCACGGCAGATTAGAACAATTTGGGGCATCTAATCTACCTGTTTTTCCTGATTTAAAGATTCTCACTTGAATCAGTCCACGGTCTTGTGTTATCAGGATAACTTTATGCCCAGACTAGAGGGGCTGAATGGTTCTTATAGGCCACATTCTATGTTTCCAACTATAAAGAAACTACGCAATGGTGCTTTTAGCGACAAGGTGAATCCTTTTAAAGAACATTAAAATAAAATAAATGTTCTAGATCACGAAGATGGGATAAGATGTGTTTTTGGTAATAGATCGGCTTAAAGACTTGGTAACTTTTTCAGAATGACTCCTCTAGCATTAACAGCTAATTACCCGGGGCATTAGCAGGACATTTTCAGCAAAGACCACCAGTCGTGACCCTTAGCCGTAGTGAAAGTGCTTCAGACTATCTGGTAATGATAAAACATTTGCCGTTTGTGGCTATTCACTAACAGGCTATTGATGTTTTTGGTAAGTAGTCGTTAGGTACACCATTAGTTCAAAGAAGTGTTTCATTGGCAAAGAACTTAAGATTCATTTTCATTTGAATAGTAGTGAGAGGTGTCCTATACCCCACTCCCATGATCTCCCTTTATATAAGTAAATGTATTCTTTTCCTTAGGTGCAAAGCTGCCATGGGGACTCCGCAGGGGCCATTCAGACTCACTAAGTTAACCTGATTAGTTTTTAAGAAAGACAGAGGGTTTCTGGGGATAACCTAAACCGTATAAACATGTTCAGAAGTCATGGACTGGATGTGAAGGAAAAGAGACGACTCGTATTGGTTAAAGGGACATTTGTCTTTTGTCCATAGAGAATCAAAAGAGAAAAATACGTTCCTTCGCTGTAATAGCCTCTACCACTCCTGCTGGGAAGCTGTTGCATTTATCAAATGTATGTGAATCTACTTATGTATTTAAATCTTTTTATCCAAGGGTGCAGCTTTCTGGAGGCTGTATCACCTTGGGTGCCCGCATTTCTATATGTATACATGTGTGTATATAGAACAACGACATTTTTAAACTCCCCCCACATTGCCTTTCCAATAATTATAGATCAGATTAGATTAATACAATTATACAAGCAATAGTAACAGAATATTTTATTATATAAAAACAGAATATTTTATTATATATTATATTATATATATATATATATATATCATTATATTTACATATAAATACAAATATATTGCCACATGGAAACTATGTTCTCTGGCAAAAGGTGTTAATACTTGCATCTTATTGCAGGAAGTTAAGATGGCTACATCCATGGTATACACATAACGTGCAGTTCATGAAACATTAATTATTATTAATCCGGAAACACCATTACATATTTCCCATATATATATATATATATATATATATATATATATATATATATATATATATAGTATAAATGAAATGTGTTAATCTTTTAACTAGCTAAACCCCACATGTGACAAGATATTTGTCATGGCAACTGCAAAGGAACATAACCAAAATGTGAATTAGGCCCAAAATATATCATTTTAACCATAATTAACCTTATTATTTGGAAGTGTCCTATACAGGATCAATTTTGATTTCAACCTGTGCATGTTTTTTAAATCTGCATATAATATAGTGTATAGTAAGTACATGTCTTAAAAAGTTTCGTGTGAATCCCTTTGACCGGGTGGAAATGCTTCTAATAGAAGTACATTAAAGAAATGTGCAAAATGTTGGATCATTTCAATTCGAGTGAAATTCAGTTTGAACACAAGGAAACGGACCAACCAAATATCTGGAAGATCTGCTTGGCCTCCAACATGGCTGTTCACCAAAAATAGTGCATTGTGGGCCACATAAACTGCACAACGTCTTGTGATCACGGGTAGGATAGGTTCCAGGATGTAGAGGAAAAGTAGGAAATTATGTACCGTGATAATTTTTTTGGGGGAAATAATCTGTAATGGATGGTAATTGCTAAGCCTTCACATTACACGAGTTGCTGTTGTGTTCTGAACTTCATTTTCTTTCTACAGATGCAACAGGAAACCAGTTTTGAGAACACTGATGACTGCGTATCTCAGATTATATGAGGGTAAAATGACCTCACCTGCTCTTTTTTGTCTCTTAATGGTAGCAGTAGAGTCACAAGAAGACCTCATAAGTTAACACTGACCATCTGAAACAGCGGGTAAATAAAAATAGGATGAATAACCACATGCTTGTCGGTCTCGTATGGATTTTAGAACACCCATTCTAGTCCTGAGATTATAAAATAGATTAGTTTATCAAGTGCTCATTTAGGGACGGGACTTCTGAATTATTTTTCAGAGCTAATTCTGCTTGATTTGGATTATGGGCTTTTCACATCACATAAATCATACATATTAGCAAATTAAACAACAGCTTTCAGTCCCATTGATTGAAATGCTTCAACCCGATAGAGGGGGGACTCATAACTGAGTTATGTCTGAAGTCATAACTGATTAAGAATATGTCATGAGACAGTGTTGTTCCTTAATCTTTAGCTCAGTTATTGAGGGGGGTCTGGTCTAATCATCAGCAAATATTGGGTACTGATTTATAATGATATCAACAAAAAGGATAATTTAGCAATTTTTTCTTTTGTTGCACAAACTGTTATCCGGGTTAGAAGCAGACAATAAAGCAGCAGCACAGCAGGGAGAAGAAATGGGTTCCACTGAGCATTACTGGAATACACATATGGTGCTAATTGGTATTAAGTTGTGGCTTTGCGCACATGTTTACTGTGCAGAACATTCCGTGGTGTGCTATCCAGTTGTGGTGTTTCAAATTTGTGGCTTTGCATTCATGTTAATATGTTCCAAGAGTTGTGTCTAATTGTCCAAGCTACTGTATGCTGCGGCTTGCGTGAAGCAGGGTGGGTCCAAACGCAGCATTTTTCCATGGAACAGCTGCCATATGCCTTACGTTAAATGTTTTCATATTGCTGTTTATTTTCTATAATCATGTTGTTTATGAAATCTTTCTATAAAATGTGTTAATAAACATTGAGGATTTTTCAATTAAAAATCAAAAGTATCCTGTCGTTTTTTTGTGTGGGAAGATATGGGTAAAAAAGTTAAAAAAAACTTGCTTGATTTGTTCAATTATACACTTAAATACGTAATTCTGGTATGAGATGGATGTGCAACAAATTTTAGAGTTTTCAGTACAATACAGATCAAGCACTAATGAATTATGGTTAACGGGACGTTTCAATCTCCCCTATTCCTGAATTTAAAGAGCACGGTCTATATTTATATTTTGGTTTTATTTTGTGCTCAAGAAAAAAATATATCCTCTTTCATTAGAAAAAAAACATTTAATTAACACTTTGATTAAATTAATAAACATATTTTCCACTTAAATAACTTGTACATAGTTCATGACTGTGAGGAGGAGGAATTGAAAGCTTTTTAAATGTAACACAGACAGTGTACTCAGTGCTTTACCCCAGCCCATCTCTTTCATATACCATAACAGGGTCTATATGTCTGACTGAAAATGCATTTTGTTATTGGGCTGGCTGTATACTCGGCTAGGTGTGAGAAATAGGGGGTGAGTTTAGAGTATTCTTTGCCTGGAAAGGAATAACAGATCTGCTATTATTTGCATAATGTCCCGATCAGCACCTTTAACATTCAACCATTCGGCAGGAGCTGAAGACTAATTGTGTTTAAGATCTACATTTTGCCTTTCTCTTTCTTGTGCATAGCATACCGTTCTAGCTGTAATAATGAGTATGAATGTAAAATATATACATATACACTGCAGTAAATGAAAGGGGCCAAGGAGTCCATTCATACTCACATTTATCTTTGAAATGGATAATTGAGCTTGCAAGGTATCACTTTAATTCCTAGAATTCTATTCAGTCACATCTGACTTCCGTCTGCCACCGCTGCCATTAACTCTTTGAGTGTCACTACCATTTTACACTCAAGGGAATGGCGTTGAAAGGATTTCGCTTTTTTTTCCCCTCCTAATTAGGATGTTCCCACTGTCCTATTCACCCAGTGGGCCGTTAAAAATATTACAATGGAGAAATGGGAATGTGAATTATTGAAATTCATCCTAGTAATCACTCATCTCTGTGATTTCTGTGATACAATGTATCGTTACTATATTCCAAGCGCTCCATGCTATATAGAAAGGTACAGAGAACCTTCTGGAAAATACAGATCATTGCATCGATCTACTAAGCTGCTTTTCGAAACAACATGAGTTACACAAAGATTATTTATATTGTACACTGTCATAAAAAACATATGAACTCAGCCTGGACCGGTGACTATGCCTAAAAGAAGCTAGAATCACCATCAAACTTTTTTTTAACTTTCACTTCTTACGTGATGGGTTACTGCTTTATATTATTTCTTTTCGAATTTAGTTTTTCTGACGTACATGAGACCACATACATTACTTAGAAACATGCAGTTTACATCGTATTGTGAATACTGTAAAAGGAATTACTCGTAAAGGTAAAGAGGTCATACAAAGCAACACATGGAAAAAATATTTGGTCAAGAAAAAAAGACGCAGGTCACATATGGGAATGCTAGCGAAGATGCAAGAAATTATTTTCAACCTATCTCAACAAAAGGTGGACATTTTAAAGCAGGAAACAAAAAGAGTATCCACACTCTTGATGTAGGGTGATATTAAACAGCTCGGTACAAAAGCAGTGTGTCTGTTTCCAAATTGGTCTTCCATACTTATAGGTCAGAGAAAGCTGCGTGTAGTTCTAAAGGAGAACTCCCATGTTTTTCTGGGTGGTATAGCTGTGTAATCAGTAGGGTATCTAGTGTTGTGCGCTTAGGTAGTGTTGCAGCATGCATGCAGTTTCCCATGGGTGTCCTTGTTCCCTCTGTGTACAAAGGTTTCTTCAGTCTTCACAGTGATCCTTCCAGCCGGATCATGGACCAAACAGGGAGGTGACATCCTCTGATGAGAAAAGACGTCAATGTTTAGGGGGCTCCCTGGGACACTGGACTTACCCTTTGAAGGAATATCAAAGTAACTGCTGGGGTGCTTAGTGATTTTGTCTGACAGGGCTTGATTTGCACTTCTGTTTCGCAGGCACACTCATTTAAAATGGTTTGAGGCCCAAGACTGCTGCTCCATTGCTGGTACATTAGAGGGAATGTGGGGGTTCTCCTGCAGGAAACTGGAAAGTCCAGAATACCTTCAGCTTTTAATAACACAGACAAACTGCAAACAGAACTGGGGCCAACAGAATCATCAGCACTATCTCTGCTTCTAGGCTGCTACCTCAATCCTGCCTACAATATATAGGTTGTTCTCTGTTAGTTTTCTTCAGTATTTAGAAAAGCCATTTTAGACCCCAACATGCAAACTTTATCACCATTAGTTTGTACCTCTCAATATTTCATGTGTCCAAATTGGCACACCTCTATTGGGATAGACACAGGCAGCCGAGAAGTGGGATGACTCCAGTGGAAGCCTAGACAAGTCAGAGGATCCCCCCAACCAATCTACTACTCGTAAAAGCCGGACAGTTCCTGACAATCATGGCTGTCCTGCACAAACCAAGACTGGTGGTTTGGTATGGTAGCCCTTGGTGGTGTCTTAAAACAACTTCCCTCTCCAGACCTCCCCTGTCTTCTGCATGAAGACCTCCCATCTATGTAAGTTTTTAGGAATTGATTCACTCCTTGAAATGCTTACACAGGGGTCTGGTTAAAGGAAGGAACCTAGCATAGTATGCCTACCAAGAGTTACTTGGGAACTTCTAAAGTTAACTGCATACTGCTGTAATAGTACAGAGCACTCTAACAAAAGTCTGGGATGCAGCTCCCACTTCATGAACCTACAGTGTAAGAGCAAAACAGATAGTTCTTCTGACAGAGAAGCCAAATAAAAGTTACAATTATTCATCTTGCTACTGTAAGTCATCACAGTTATTGCTGAATATAATTAATACGTGCATCCCTTGTCCTTGGCTTTCATTGATCACAATGGCATTAATGTTAATGGGGAAATCATTACATCTTGCTCAGATGAAAACAATTAACCCGTTTGATTCTGCATACACTTGAAATAGCTGACTCACATTCACGGATGGTGGCGCTTACTAAGACGTTAAAAAGGTCGCTGCAAACACATATGTAATGTATGTGGAAGACACTCTCCACTATGACATGTTTGATGTCATGCCTCAAACTCCACTTGTGTGTTGTCACTTCCATATTTACCTGAAAAGCGGATGTTCAGCAGTACAAAATGTACCAACATCGGTCACCTCACTTTGGTAGTATAGAAAATTATATTTCAAGAGCTGCTGTTAAATGAATCATTTTTAATGGAACCAAAATCAAGAGATTTTTTCTAGGCTCTAGGCTTTTCTATATCTATATATGTGCATTCTATCTGCTACCTGCCGCAAATCCCATTATGCTGAGCAGCCCCCCAAAAAGTCCTCAACCCAGCATATTAGAAACAGTGCCCAGCATAGCAGACATCATGCCACATTCCCACCCAACAGTTTACTTTATGCTATCACATACTCACAAAAGTTTGCACTACACCACTGAAGTTTAACTACGCACGAACACATTTTGCATTATAGCCTTGAGGAGATGAACTACATATATGAAAGTTGAACTTCAGCACTGAAGAGGTTAACCACAAACGTATACAAGTTTTGCACTCCAGCATTGAAGAGGTTAATTACACATGGGAACACACCGAGAAGGTAGAGGTTTGTGTCGAGCTAGCTGTTATTTTTTCCGTCTGCTTTGTATACAGTCTGCTGACAGAGAGGAGGCTTTCTGCTTCCTCCATTCCCTTGAAATGCATCCTCCGTGCCATAAAATGACATTTGTATTAGCCTTGACTAGACAGAAGAGGTGGACCTATACATAATGTATGTAAAATACCGTATTTGCTCGATTATAAGACGAGGTTTTTTTCAGAGCAAATGCTCTGAAAAATACCCCTCGTCTTATAATCGGGGTCGTCTTCTAATCAGACCTCAAATAGAGGTCTGATTAGGAGACTAAGATCCAGATCCCCCGCACCGCTGCAGGGGACCTGGATCCTCCTGTCGTCGCCCCCCCCCACACACACTTACCGGTGCTTCCGGAGGTGAAGTTGGCAGCGGGGGTTTGTATGCGTCCGTCGCAAATACCTTCCCCGACTGTCAGAGATCAGAGTTCCAGAGTTCCTGATCACTGACAGCCGGGGAAGGTATTTGCGACGGACGCATACAAACCCCCGCTGCCAACTCCACCTCCTTCCGGCTGCCGCGGAATGAGACGTCAACCCGCTGCCCCGGCAATACAGCAGGAAATTGGAAGCACCGGTAAGTAAGTAAGTAAGTGTGTGTGTGTGTGTGTGTGTGTGTGTGTGTGTGTAGGGCATTTCTGCAATGCCTTACACCCCTATATGCCACTCTGGCACTTAGGGGGTTAAAAGGCATATTATGGGGCAGAGTGGCATATAGGGAGGTATAAGGCATTTCAGGAGGCAGAGTGGCGTTAAGGGGGCATTTAATAGTGCACTCTGCCTCCTGAAATGCCTTATACCTCCCTATATGCCACTCTGCCCCATAATATGCCTTTTAACCCCCTAAATGCCAGAGTGGCATATAGGGGTATAAGGCATTTCTGGAGGCAGAGTGCTCTATATAATGCCTTTTAACTCCCTTAATGCCACTCTGCCTCCTGGAATGCCTTATACCTCCCTATATGCCACTCTGCCCCATAATATGCATTTTAACCCCCTAAATGCCAGAATGGGATATAGGGGTATAAGGCATTTCTGGAGGCAGAGTGGCACATAGGGGGTCAAAAGGCATACCATGGGGCACAGTGGCATATAGAGGGTTAAAAGGCATATCATGGGCCACAGTGCCATATTGGTGTGGCAAGCCTGGGGGCAGATGTGCGTAACTGGGGGACAGGTTGGAAAATACAATAGAAAATATAAAAGAAATAAAAACAAAAAAAATATATTTTTCTCAATCATAGCTTTTATTAAAAAAAATAGTTTACATGAATTAACATTTACTGGCAAAACTTTTTTCCTTTAGGGTCGTCTTATATTCAGGCTTTTTCTTTTTTTCCTAAGTTAATATTCAGATTTTGGGGGGTCGTCTTATAATCAGGGTCGTCTTATAATCGAGCAAATACGGTACATACAAAAAGTTGAAGATTACTGATGAAAAGCACTGATTCACAAATCATCCAATACGGCCTGCAGTCAGCTGCATTCACTCATAAGACATAATTGTGATTGTTGTTCCGATCCATGAAAACCCATTGAACTACTTCTAATTTTCTTAACACAGCAAAAATATCTTCATGTCAGTCTTAACCACATAGTCGGACGCTCTGACTAATTAAATTCTCCTGAGGACTGGAATTTCTTAGCATTGCCATAAAGAATCAACTCAGTGTGGCGTCTAAGCAGGGCAGGTTACCCAAAAGATCACATGACTGACAGCAATGGCAGCCTCCAGGTCTGCAGATAAAGGGAGTTGTTTGGAATAAAATTAGTTAAAGCCAGGTTTTTTTGTCAACGACCTACATTAGTGTTAAACAGCACGGGGTATTATTTTCCATTTTCCATTGGACGTATATTCTAAACCTCACAGTTACTGGGTAACACAGATAAATTCAATAAGCCCAAAAGAATGCTTGAGGCCAAATACCTACTGTAGGAAGGACTGGAAGTCACTGGGATTAGGATTTCCTGTACACCTGTTATGAAACGGTTATGGGGTAACATTGTACCAAAAAAGTGTCCCTGTACTAATACTTTTAGAATTCAAGGTACAAATGTTGTATTACTTTTAAAAAAATAGTATGACCTGTTGTAAATTGTTCACAGAAAACATATTTTCTGATTCTGAAACCTATATGTGTTTAAGCCTTTGAAGGCTTTCAAATGGACTATGTTTTGTTAAGCGAAGGGGACAAGGTACATGTTTAAATTCTTTTCAAAGTTCAAGCATTAGATTATCGGTGAAAAATATATATTGATGTTTACCGAGTTGTAGTACACTGCATGGTAGTGTCATTCTGTTACAGCCAGTTTACTCCATGTACTGAGCATTTTCTGAGCTGTAAAATATACATCTAATGACAATCCACAAAAAAATGGGTTTTTTTAATAATTAGAGAATAGTTGTCAATTTAATTTTATTATCTTTGTGAATGCACTAGTTGTTTACAGGTGGGTAGACATTATATAAACAGTGTTGTTTTTTTTATTTAGCAATGCGGGCATCGGGGACGTTCCTCAATCAGCTAGCACCCCAGACAAGAAGCCCATTTATCACCCCACACCTACAAATCATGTTTTTTTGTACATTTAGAATGTCAGCGTAGGTATATCTTTTCTGCACGCCCCTTACGCTTCTGTGAAGGACATTGCACCTCTGTCAGATACCAGACTTTTACACATCGGGGGCATTTTCCTGGACAGTTGGCACCCCCCTGGCATAGTAGCCCCAGGCAACTGCCTGACTCACCTGTCGCTACCACTACCGCTTATGCTTGTTGAAGGTTTTAAATAAATGACTTTTATATGTGTGGGGCTCTTGCTTCCTGGTCTGTGTAAAGGAATTATTTATGGTGGATCTTTGTGTATTTAATATGTATAATCTTGTTGTCCCCCCAATGCTCCTCTTGACATTAAATAATCAATGCTAGTAGTCTCAACCCTAGCTAGTCACCTACAACTCTCAGCGTCTGTCTAGAGTTTGATGTTGGGGCGCGTCTTCCCGGGTACAAAAACCTGGGGCTTAATATGTATCAATATTGATTGTGGTTATCAAGGTAAAGAATAATATTATTCAGGGTTTTTTTTCCCCAAGAGTTATACTAGATGTACTTGTTCAGATGTGTTTCAACAAAAAAGTCAAAATGCACAAAACTGTCCTTTAAAATGTTTTATGGATTAGGCTATGTGAACAAGATGTTTGTCTGTATACGGTAACTCCAATGAAATCTCGTGTAGGACGACTGCTAGGAAGGAAAGGCATCAAAACTAAAGTGGAGAAGAACATTTAAGGGGAAAGTCTAGTCCCAAATCTTTTTTTAATTATTATTTTTAATGCATATTATGCATTCTTGGGAGTCCATTTTGCATTTACTTTAATGCATCGTACAGCACTCAGAATGGTGGAAATATTTACTTATTTGAATTATAAAATTAGATAATCTCATTTAACCTGCCCCCGCTCCCTCTACTGCCCCCGCTCCCTCTACTGCTACTGCAACCGCTCCCTCTACTGTAGGCAAAAGGCATTCTTCTTGCACATGCTCAGAAGTTGCAGCCCCCAATTGCATACTAATATTTGCATTTTAGCTAGCCGTCACTCCCCTGATTTTAGCGGGAGCTCAGCTCTCATTGAGTAGAAGTGCTACTGAGCATGTAAAATACATGCTCCGTGCTTTCAGTAGAAGCCACAGGGAGGTGGACTTATATGACACAGAAGACTCATTTTCTAACTACAAAAACTAAAGGATGCATGTATAGATTTGCATTCAGTTAAATGCATTGGACTCCAATATGCACTCAACATAAAAATAGGGCTGGAGTGAACCTTTAAGCTTCAAACATAAGGTATTTGTCTCATCCATGGTCTTGTATGAGATCTATAAATTCTCATGCCCCAAAATCTTCCATAATGTGCCATTGCTTAAACATTGTCCCGAAAATATCCAATGTTTCCATAGAGTTAATTGAATAGCTAGAGTAAAAGCTGACTTGGACATATGACTCCCCAGTCTTCCAAATACCTCCAATTTCTGAAACCCCCTTCTTTACTAGGTTATTTCAAATCAACATGACCTGCAGAGCTGAGCAAACATGCTCTTCTCTAATTTTCTGTCTTGTTTAAGAGGTAAACCAATGCCAACATACATAAAAGAAGTATATTTCGCTGAAACAACCTGGAAGCTAGAATCCTTCCTGGGACACACTCAGAAGTGAACCAGCTTAACCTTAGAAATATTAGCTGCACACATGACATGCTTCAGCAAATGTAGTTTAATTGTGAGTTACCCTCTCCCCGTTCTACCTTCCATTTTATGTTATTATACAAAAAAGAAATTATAACATAAAAAGATTTGCTTTACATATTTATTCCATTTATATCATCACTGTGATTACAGGAGATTTCCTTACTAGATGTATTAAATCACTTCTTGATTAATTTAGCCCTCAGTTGGCCTTCTTCAGACGCTCCAAGAGTATTCACTGATCAGACATTATTTTCGGCAGTCAGGTATCAATTACAACGCATTTGATTTTTACCACGCAACTATGAAAGTTCAGATATTTCATGATCCCAATTTCTCAGCAGCTGATTTTCACACATCCAATGCACTGCCATTAATATTTGCCATCACTTTATTCATCAAGACAATGTGGCAAATTATCAACCCTATAATACATCAGCCTCTTATGGCATTTTGTTGATTTTTATTTAGTGTCATTTAAGTAGCTGTTGCTTTAATAGAGGTTTTCAAGTAGGTGTATTCATGAAACTGTGTGTTGTAGCAAGATACAAAATATTATACATCTCATTGAATAGATCTCATTGAATTATGTATGTGGGGACAACTCAATTTTGGCAAGAGAGAATTGGCTGCGCCTGTCTTTGATAACGCACAGATGATGGAGCAAGATGAGATTGTTTTATCTGACCACAGCTAACCCACAAATCACTGTTTATTGAATAATCTCCATAATTGTCCAGTCATTGGAAGAAATAGGGCTGGGTTATTCCTAAAGCCAAACCAGCTGCCTAGGACATCAAGGCGCCAGGATCCGTTTTTACGTCCAGGCGTCTAATACACAAATGGATTTAATTAAGGATGCTAGGAACTTTTAGACAGGTCTTGAATACACCTGGTAACTCTCAGTGTTTGACCCTGAGTCTCAGGGTCTTTATACCAACCTTAGGATGACTAGGTAAATTCTCAGGGTCAGCAGTCTGCATCAGATTCCTTTATATTCTGCTGTGAATCATTGAGACCAGAGCATCATAAGTGGTACCCTTCTCCCTAGTTTAGTTGAAATCCCTGCCGAAATACAGGTGACAGCTCATTTTATTATTATTTATTGTTTTATATAGCGCCATCAAATTCTGTAGCGCTGTACAATGGGTAGACAGGACATGTACTATGTAACATAACAAATTGACAAAACAGAGACAACAGGTGAGGAGGGCCCTGCTCAAACAAGCTTCCAATCTAGAGCTCATAAAACCTTCATCTCCTGATAGGACTGTCATTAGAACCATTTAGTTGTCAATGGTGATGAGTCAATACAATTAATATACAAAATTAATATTTTGAAATATATTTACAAAGTTCCCAGGTATGGTAATTAGGAAAGAGACCAAGACCTTTTAAAACACATCATGGACATCAATGAACTTTCATGATGCAAAGTCTTATGCAGTCACTCCACCGTGTGCATTTGACATGATCAAAAAGACTCCAGTGGTGAAACAAGCCTTCTTTCCTTAGTTCTTTAGGGACACAGGAAAGCTTTTCTGAAACCAAAACATGTTTTTTTTTTCTTTTAATATTAAAGCAATATGCTGTAAGAATAAAATTAATATTCTCTCTTTCTTTTTTAATATCCTTTTAATATCGCTTTCTTTTTTAATATCCCTCACTGGAATGTTTAGAAAAGTAATACATAAAGCCCAGAATTCGAATGTTGACATATACAGTGTGCCGTTCGGCTGATAATATGTGATTTTAGTGGATTTCTAGTATCCGGGGGAAAGCAATGTACATAAGAAACATGTGTTTCACTGTTTAATACTCTAATACTAATCTCCTTAAAACAGTAATTCCATAGTGATTATCTAAAGAAAATTAGGCAGATCTAAATGCTTACGAACCCATTAAATCCAGCAGTGTTTTAAATTTAACCCATGTCATGCTGCACATAGATGGAATTTAATATATTATTATTGAAATACAAACATGATATCGCAAGTAATGTCTGTAGCTTTATATACACAGTATGTGTTTTGTATGTATATTTGCATTAATGGGTGCATGCTTATGGTATGCAAGACAATGTTATCTGAAATGTCATATATTAAAGCATTGGTCATCCTGATCATACAACTGTCTCAAAATTAGAGTTTGAGTTTGTTCCATAAATTAGTAATGCAAATTGGATTTTTTCCCCCCATTTATGTGACCCCTTAGCCTTTACAAATGAGCACATGTGCACTTTGTGTGGCTACTCAACATCAAGAAAATGATTAAATGGCATTAGATGCGCAGAGGGTTATTTAAATCTGTAAGGAGAATTATCATGCTAATCGATAGTATACGATGTAATGTAATAATCTGCTGTATTGTTTTATTGTTTTTGCACCATGTTTTGCAATTACAAATTGTTTGTATTTTTGCTGAAACACATCACTTTAATTCACAAGTATACTATCAGAAGCATATTTATATATGTATTAAAAAGGGGGGGAGTTACATACTATAATTTAAATGTATTTATTATTTATTTGTGTTAATTGATATGCTACCAAAAATGTAAGCAAATACATAGATAATCCTAAAATCCAGAAAAATGTTTGACTCATGGTTGTATTTTTATGATCTGTGGATGCATGGCGGGAAGAGTTATTGGAGAGGATTGTAAATGGCCCATATTTGGTTCATTTGTTCTGATTTAAAGAATTAGGTTTCATTTTGCGTAAATATTTAGTTGTAATTCCAAATATGACAGTAGGAGATTGTACAATGCAACATTCCACAATGACTATACCAATTTTATGCTCTGTCCAGAGACTTTCTGTGAAGTACCTTTTTGATATGTGTTGAACAGGACCATCTGATGGGCATGGGGTTGCCTGTGCCATTTGGCTTGCAGTATTACTGGAGCATGTGGATTAAGTTGCCCGCTTTGGCTGAATCCTGCCAACTTTCCTTCTACGCTACAATCCTACTCTTGAAATGAGATCCACAATGACATCTGAGATTTTTAAACAGCATTTAGCTACATTACATGAGACATATTGTTCTTAAGTACAAAATCTACTTGTCATTTCTATAATCAGTGTATTAAAATAGAATAATACAGAATGCATAGCGCATTTTTGAGTACTGCCTTAAATGAGAGCAACTTTAGCATGTGCCTCCATAATATAATATCTAACATAGTGTGCAGGGTCAGCCCGGGTCAGCCCAACCCTGTTTACAAACAAGTTCAAGTGTCAGCATGGCTCGTATTCATACCTGGGAACTCTCTGGGTTTGACCCGGAGATTGCCGGGTGAGCACCGCTCCCTGCCATTTCTCCCTTTAAATGCTGTCAGCGGGAACGCCCCCGACGTCAGCGGGAACGCCCCTGATGTCAGTGGGAACACCCATTGATGTCAGCGGGACCTGCCACTGACCTCAGGGGGACCTCCCACCGACATCATGGGACCGCCCGCTGACTTCAGTGCCCTATCCCTCTGTCCTTTGTAGCTGCCCCAATGTCTTGCTTTTTCGAGATCATGGGCTAATTGGTGGAGGTATGTGTTATGTTGAGGGGTATGGTAGATAATGTATGTGGTATTCTGATTTTAACAAGACGTCTTGTTAAGAATTTTTATATTTTTATACAAATAATTCTATTAAGATCATGATTCTGATGAGTCTGATACTTTTAGAATTTAATCATTAATTTTCTTAACACAGGCTACAATGTGTGTGTTTAAAATATAGAATATACTATGGATGGAAAACGTGAATGAGCAGGAAACACTTTTGCTTACCAGTCCTGTTCTTATATTTCCGGATTTAATATTGTTAATTCTTGCTCTCTCTCTATTGTAATAGCACTATAGAATCTGCTGGAGCTTTATAAATAAAATATAGTAGTAGTACCTGGACCTGAATATCCATATCGTATCTATTTAGTATGCATCTCCATGAAGCTATAGCAGTTAGAGAGCTAGATTTTATTAACTGTGATAAATTTATCTCTGACTTTGTATTCAAAGTCCCACACTGCCAATAATAGAATATTCTATGATAAAAATCAGTGATAAAACCTTCACAGGTAATAGAACCCAGCCTGTAGTGCTAAAACAATGTTGTTAAAGACGCATTACCTGCGTATTGGGAACTTTCCAAAACACATATAACGCATTTAATTGCATGGTTTTGCAAATTCAGGGCTGGGACCCTTTGCTCCTTTAACGATACATTGGTTTTAGTCTCCTGATGACCTTACCTGAATGTGTTTTTTAAACTAAGAGATGCACCTAAAGGTGGTGATACGTTGAGTTTAATAGGAAGACAGTTAATAACCTTTTTTTTTATCCTCATGCACTATCAATCATGGCTGTCACTGGTCTGCTGAATCAAAGCAAAAGTGTTCTTCACAGATGACTGATTAGAAACGCAAAATCACAAGATCCATCTTCATGGTCACTTTTATTATAGTCATTTTAAAACTGACAGCAACCTGCTCAGTTTCAGCAGACGGGTCATCACAAATAGTGTCACTCAGTGCAGCTAAGCATGTGAAGATGCTGCTTGGATTGTACGTAAATATAATTAGGCCCGAAGCCTTTTGTTGAGTAAAGATAAAGCACTTTCTTGAAACCATCTTTCCATATCCAAGCATAACTACAACTTTTGCACATAAAGCTACTGTTTAAAAACTCTAATTTTGGTATTCTTTGCACAAATATAGGAGTCGTGCCTACTCCTTACAAATTTGATGGTCTGCTGATATTTTATTTGCGAAAAAGTAAACTGGTAAAATATGCCTAACTACATAATCTTTTATATAAACACAGCCATATATCCATATTTTTCTATTTTACAATGTAAACAGAGATTTTTTTTGTCTTTCCTGTGTTTCCAGTGCATCAAAAATATTTATAGTTTGCTACCATGAATAACCTTGTAATCATCCTAATTAATGCATATGATGCGGTCAGTTTAAAAAAACAATAACTAGAAGAAAAAATATATATATACCGGTATATATACTTATATCCTGTATCACAAATATTATACAACGTTTTTTCCACTCTGAAATTACACAGCAAGCCCCTGCTTATCAGTTTGTCGCCTAGGCAGGAAAATGGTTAAACTTTGGCTCAAAAGTAATCAAAGCGAAAAAAATCTCCATTTTGCAATCAAAAAGAGCCAGCTATGTCTAAAGCCAACTCCGGCAAAGTATTTATGATAAGGATAAAATTAGGAATTTTGATGGTTGAGACGCATTGTGTATGTTGGACTAGTTTTAAAAACAATTCATATACCAACATATATAAAGATATATATATATATATATATATATATATATATATATATATATATATATATATATATATATATATATATATAGTACTTGGAAAATGTGACGTTACTGCTGATAGACAAGCTACACTAGAAGAAAGCATCCATGTAGTTTTAAAGTATATATGTATGCGTGTGTAAGAGCAATGATATGGAAAGGTTAATATCCCTTTACTTAATCTGGGAAATTTGCAAGGTTAAGGGTCATTGCCTTTATTCCAACAATCACAATGTAGCCATGAACATGATTTTACATGGGGTTGCATACATTTCTTCGTAAAAGTGAATGCAGATGTTAAATCTCAGCAAGCCTCAGTAGTAAATATACTTCTGGAATTCCTCCATCGCGTTCTAAGGAATAAATACAAGTTGTCGCATGTAAAGGGTTTTTATTTTAAAATGTGCAGCAGATATTCAATCATTTCATAAACAAAAGCCCTGAACTTTTTATATATTTTTTTAAAAATAGCTCTAGTAAAATATAGTGTGCAGCTAACGGCAATACATACATACATTGGTAAAGAATCTGTCCCGCCTTACTTTTCCCCCCGCTACATCTATTTATTTTAACTATGTTGACAAAACAATGAATTCGCACAGTCATATATTAACATTTTCGAAACATAACTCAAAATATTGTTTACAAATGCTGATTTTATTATTACAGAATATGAATAAAGGGTAAAATTGAAATAATACACATACAATTCGATAATATATAAATATCTTGGCGATCCAAGTAATTAGCCACTAAAGTAAGCTATGTCCCTGTGAAAAATTGGTGTTCTAATGCTGAGTGACATTTGTCAAAGGAAAAAAAAAACAATCTATGGTTACAAGCCTGAGATTATGTGTCAAGGCATCAAAGAAGCAAACCTGGTATTAAAACTGAGGATTGGCAATGACATTTTTTATCAATTCATTATCAGCAGACTGAATTAAACAGAGTATTCAATCCAGAAATATTAACTTTTTTGTAGCACTGTGATGATTTTAACATACGAATATGTTAGGGTTAATCTCCAATATTAAAGTAAGGGTTAGCGTCTAGGATATTCAGGAAAACATGTTAGGCACCCACTGGATTTTATAGACTGATTATTTTTTAATGATAGGCAGAATTATAATTCTGTAATAATTACAATTCTAATAATTATTGTCAATGCCGTTTTCTTTATACCAGTAAGTACTTTTATGCCATGACTTCATGAAAATGTATATTAAATATTAGTATACCTTGTACTTTAAAAACCATTATGTTTTACACCGATTTAATGCAGGGTGCTTAAATTGTGCATGAGTTAATAAACATTTTTACTGCCCAGTTATCTACCAACAAAAGTAATATTACTTATTAAAATATATAAAAAAAATATATAAAAACCTGCATTGTGGATTATTCATCGAACGGCATATGCTCATATATATATAGGCACATAAAAGGCAATGCAAAATGTATATTTAATAATAGCACGAACAGTAAATACAAACCACAATGAATTAGACCCCTATACCCTACACTTAAGAAGAACGGAAAGCTAAAAGACAATATTGTCAGTTATTGCTGCTTTTACTTACATTCATAAGCAACATATGGTAGGTCACAGAATAAAGCCCTCCACCCCTCTCCACTGCAAACAAACAGCGTCAGACAATACAAACACAACGAGTTCCCTCACCACACCTGTCTTTGTGCATCTTGAATGTGCTGTTATTTCTGTCCTCCTAGCTTATATGTTTTCGTCTGGTATCTTAGAATTGCTCCCTGCTGTGTTAGTGGGGAAAACTGCTCTATAAGCATCAAGTCTGGGTGGATATATGTGAATCTATCTATCTATCTATCTATCTATCTATCTATCTATCTATCTATCTATCTATCTATCTATCTATCTATCTATCTATCTATCTAATCTATCTATCTATCTATCTATCTATCTATCTATCTATCTATCTATCTATGTAAAGTATCTATCATTTATCTATATGTACACAACTTCACCTAACGATTGGTCGCCCCTTTTGCCAATCCATTTGCTGGACACTCTTGGAGAGATCACACGTGGGGGCATGGCTGGGTCAGGGGTGTGGACATAGGCTTGATTTACCAGTGGAAGCTAAAATGTTTGGTTTAGTTGACAAAAGGAGAGAAAGAGTACAGGCAGGACAGAAAACAGAAATGAGAGAAGAGAAGGGCAGAGGAATGAGGGCAGAGAGGAGGATAAGGAAAAAGAGGAAAGAAAAAAGAGAGAAGAGGAAAAGGAGATGAGAAATGATAGAAAGGAGAGAAAGAGGAAGTAAGAAAAAAAAGAATAGCAAAAGAAGAGAAAAAATGAGTGTGAGAGGAAAAACCTTTAAATCATTTAAAACATCAAATAGCAGTGAATTATCTCTAGCTCAGAAACTGAGATATCATAAATGCTTTCCGCCAGTTTCAAATTTGCTGGGACAGCCTTGACAACTAAGTTTATGTAGCAACAAATTTGGGACTGTCGGCTGTGCTGACAGGTCTCCAGATTTTTGGGACTGCTCCCAGCTTTCCATGGACTTATGATGCAATGCACCGACATATTGTATGTAGACCCATGTATTACATCATACACCTTTGAATATCGGGACCACATTGAGCAAGTGAAGCTGGTGTGTATGTTTAATCAAAAATGAGACTTTGTAGTAGGCACACTCTTATTGAAGTTGTGCATTGATCGACACACATGTACCAACTATTTTTACATTTTACAAATTATTAAAATTATTGTATTATGAGACATGTAGAAGCGTGTTAACCGTAAGGGTTAACTTTCGTCTGTATCCTAAAAATGGCATGAAGTTTTACTTTCCATCCTGTGTCAAGAAGGAAAAAGGATATTTCTGCACAGGAACATATGTTCTTGCCTTATATGTGGCATGAAGTTTAGGTACAGTACATTGTTTTAAGGTGACTGCAAATTGTAATTCATCTTTTAGCCACTTGATGCCAACGGCTGCACGGTAGCATACATATATACATGTTCCTGCGCAACCAGCAGTTTTTTTAATCTGATACCTTCAGACACATTCCAGGTTGGTTTGTTGGTTAATCTGGTTTTCTTTATTATTTGTTTGGATGGCCTCTTTTCAAGGGACAAAGTTGATGACTCAATGGTACCATTTGACATTGCTAGTTGTGCGTCAAAAGATAAGTGTTAAGGATGAAGGCTTTTTTTTTTTTAAAAAAAAAACAACATTTTCAGCATTTTGTTATGTTTTCTTTAACTCTTAAATCAAATATTACCGGTATATTGTGTTTTATAGAAAAACTTGGGCTTTTTATTGTTGTTATATACTGTATATATGTAACTCAGCAACACCCTCCGATTTCCATGATATCCCATATTCGTTATTTTTTTATTTTTTTGGAAGGGATTAAAGAGCCAACGTCTCCCTTACACACTACACTGCACTATACAATAATGTATATTTTCATTTTTGTTTAATATTTTTGGGTTGATGGGCATCAGAGGTGTTTTCTGATGGTTTTTCTTCTTTAATTTTAATGAGGTATTTAAAGGCTTTTTAGTAGTTTTGAAATTGTTTACATTTATATATTTTTTGCTTCTTAAAACTTTTTCCACTGTTGCAAAATGACTAGAGGTCCCTGTGAGGTCTTGTAACTTGAAGGTAACCTTGATGATGGCATAATTACATCACTGAGGTCAATATTTATTATTATTATTTTACTTATGTATCTTAACTTTTCTTTTTGAAGAGGGAGCAGACATCCTAACCTGAAATAAAATAATTCCAGGGAGGTGATGTCACCGGCCACTCATATAATCATAGACTAAGGTCCCTGAAACATAACTGGCCACCTAGCTCTTAAAATACATTTAGGTCCTACACCTTTGTTTCGGTCCTTTCATTCCTTTTTCATATTTCATCTGCCATCTCCCATCCCAAGCTAATCCATTTTACGTTGTTTTCTTAATGTCCCCCCTGAAGGGAAACCCCACACTACTTTCCACATTTAGAAGAATTTGTTTTTAAAATATTGTGCTGGTTTTCTGCTTTAAAACATTTCTATTTGGTGCATAATGTATTCGGAGAGCTACATGTTTGTTGTGTATGTTATTTTAGCTCTCTTATCCTAGCCCAGTCTACTAGACAAACTTGGACTCCTTGCGGCAAAGAATAGAATGGGCTCCATGACTGAAGACGAGTACCAGAATGGAAAGTAGAAATCTGACCTGGTACTTTAGTAGCTAATAAATCACAGGCATGTGGCCTGAAAAAAAACCTCTGTGGATGATTTAATTGGATAAACAGGACCCCATTAGCATTGCCATAAATCATAAACTTGGTGTTGTGTTTAAGCAGGGAAGGTCATCTGAAGTATCACATGACTACTTGCACTGGTAACCTACAGGTCTGCAGAGGGAGTTCATTAATACAGAATTACATAAAGCACACTTTTACTATATAAAACATTGTATTTTATACTAAAAGAAAAATATTGATATCATTTTTATTTAGCATCGCTAATTTCAGCCCCTCCCTTTATTTGCTTTCCTGTGCAATGATGTCATTATTCAAAAACGTGGCTACAAACCATAATCCTATCTGAAGTTTTTTCTGCCATAGTGAATGTGCTTTATGTGACAATGCAAGGGCGCAATAGAAGCTCTTCCAGAACACAAGACCCACTTATTCGAGGGCAGCTAGCGAGAAAAGAATGCTGCAAATGCAGAGATGAATTTCCTTCTTCTCTGAAATGCACATTGTGCTAGCCATTTTCCTAACACATTAACCAGTGAAATTAAAACTTCTCTAAAACTAAAGGTTTACAGCCTTTCTTTCTATGCATCATTGCCATGTGGACTAAGAGACTGCATTCAATCATCTCCATAGTACTGGGCATGCGTTGGCCACCCACCCAACAGCCCACAAGCCCACCCAGCAGTAAACGGAATTCTGGTATTCATAAATCTTTATATATATATAAACAGATGTGTATATACAATGTATACTTACCTGTAGGGGATAATGTAATTTTCCTATAGCAGGTACTCTGGAAGAGTAATTACAAACAATAAAACATATTCCCATTTGTAGGCTTCACTTTTTCTGTAAGATTGTAATATTTGTTGAAGCACAATCACCATAATCTACTATGATTGCATACCAATGACACTTTTAAGTCAGGTAGGCTTTCTTGTGGGCTTTATGTCTCTTGTCATGCTGTTACTTACAATTGTCCGCAATAGTACTGTGTCCATCAGCTCAATATTCAAGCTGTCAGTAAGTCTAGAAATATTAGTTTCTTGGGTACAGTCTGTTTTTTTTAGTTTGGCATTGTTTGTATGTATATATGTATGTATGTGTATATATATATATATATTGCTATTTATTATTTTAATAAAGTATACTTAAAATAAAATCATGTGAGAGAGATCTGAATTGTAATCAGTGCAGCTTTACTTTCTTATATAAGTTTCTATATAATAACAATAATTGATATATGTACGTGCGCGTGTATATATACATATAAATGTAAGTACTACACATTATTATTATTATTATTATTATCTTTTATTTATACAGCGCCAACAGTCTACGCAGCGCTTAATACAATACATATATTCAAGGGGTATGACAAGACGAGAATTGACAGACTAAGATAAACCGATACATTAGGTGGAGAGAGCCCTGCTCGCAAGCTTACAATCTTGAGGGAATGGGGTGACAAACATACGGCACAGAGAAAGGGTGAGAGGTAGTGTGGTGGTTGTATCAGTGACAAGGAAGTTTTAGCAGCTAAGATGGAATGCTTACACATCCGGATTTTGTCCAAATACCACACTTTTTTACCCCACCCTGCCATGTACATCCCTGCAACCAGTATATATCAAAAAGGAGCCTGTTTTAATAGCAGCGCCTACAATTCCATTAGCGTTCATTTCTTTTGTTGGTTACTGAAAAGTCTCTCATTGGTATTGTTATGCATGTGCTGCGTTCTGTAGCGTTCTCCTTAAAAAGCATATAACCCCTAATTGTTATTGGCATTTGTTCTATATGCATTAGTTTTCCAACTAAATCACTACGTTAAAGAATTTTTTTTCTATTTTTTTTCTCCTTTTTTTTCTCTTTTCCTTTACTAACCACAATCTGCTTTCATGCATTACTTTGTTGGATATATTTCGTCTAGCAATTTTAAAGTGCTATACCACAAAGGTTTGCAGGATCCAGAGTTAATTTTGCACACATAAACCTGTATTTTTTTCCCTTTTCTACAGCTATATAGAGGCCATTTCCTTTCAGCCTTATATCCAGAAATGCAAGTAATTATATTTCAGATTCCTGGTTTTTTTTTTTCTTTCTTTTCTTGCTTTGAATACTGTGGACTACAAATGCTTTGTAAACAGTCCTCGTGGGAATTCTGTAATAATTTAGAAAATCGAGGTAATGAAAAACCTTTTTCCTATTCTCCATTTCTTTCTGGTAATGAAAGCAAATCTGTGGTTTTTATCATTGTTTATATGTGACCTTTATGAGGAAATATTTTTATAGTAAAATGTTCTTTGAATACATTTTCATCTGTACAAAGTATAAGGTTTTCCTTTTTTTTTTTTAAAAAAAAAAGCCCCTTTTAAACCGTATCTTACACTAATTCAGTTTGGCAAGAGAAACATCCACGCTCAATCTCGAGACCTCCATCCTGCGTAATTTAGCTAGACCTTTTCTAAGAGAAGGTATTCTGGCTTTCATTTTCACCTCATATTCCTAAATAAAAGACCCTTTGTTGTCTGCTATTTGATTGGATTTAATGAAAAACACTCCATTTTGACTTAACAGTATTTTCCTTTGAATTTATTATATTTAAGGACATTGTCAAAACCATGCATTTAATCTCATTTTTTTTTTATGCTCGAACCAATATTACTATCATATGGTCCGTTGAGGTGCTGCAAAAGAGTATTGAAGAGATGTCAGAAAGAAAAAGGAAAAGTGAAAGTTAAGTCGCATTTTAATAGGAAACTAAATACTTAAGGTAATGTACGAATTGGGTATGGTATTTGACTTTAAGTGCTAACATGTGACAGGGTGCCAACAGCTGAACGAGCAGTATCGACTAAATGAGATTCAGCGGGGCCAACGTCTTCTTTAAACAATTCTGTGTAAATTGTGCGTATAAAACCATTGGAAGCGATTTCTCCGGACAGCCAACTAGCTACCTGCTGGAGTAAGGAGGATAATCAATACAAAGAAATAGAGATAAATACAGAACTTGGAAGCTGCCGAGCAGTTAGTGCTGATAAAACACACACGATGTCAATATTTGGGAATAACATAGCGCTGGGATAATAGACAAAAGGGAAGTGCATATGTTGCAAAGTGTTCAAACAGGGATCAGATTAATGCATAAGTGGCAGATGTTGCCCCGGGCAGAAAAAGACATTATTTATTCCAGGTATTGTTAAAATTCAGACGAAGCGTATCTGCATGGATTGCTACTCTCAATATTTAATACAGACACTTCTAAAGTCCATGGACATTTTACAATTGTTTGACTATGGGTAAGCCCTCAGATGACAACACGTAACTTACTAGAGATAAGTATTTTGACAGTTATATGAATAATTTAATAGTTGCACAAATCATTTTTATTTTTGGACTTAAACAAAGGATTTTTTCCTCATAAAGAAATTCTGATAAGAAAAATGACAAAAAAATGCCGTAATTTTATGAGAATAATTAAACATAATATTCATAATATTTATTTAATTCTTCAAACTACAGGGCTGGGTTAATGAAGGATTAATGCGTGAATTTATTATGAATAAACTCACTTGGAATATGATCTGCTTTATACACTACTGTGATTTCGGATATTAAAGGAAGAAATGCTATATTTTTGGTAATTTCATATTATAACCAGTTTCTCCGTGCTGTCAGACAATGAATTTTTGTTCTTCTGTGCTGATCTTTCAGTTGATGTATTATGACATAGTCTGTCAACGTGAACAGTTCTGTGAAAAGGTGGCTGAGACGTACAGCTTGTGTAGGCCTCATCTTACATTCTGAGCATGCACTCACGTTAGAAAGCACAGACCAAGGATGTACATGTTTACAAAGGCTCTCTATTTTCATTCAGTTTTAGTATTAAAAATAACAGGTGCAAACTTGCACAACCGTTGTTTAAAATCACTACTGTTTAAAATAAGTCTACCCGTATTTTTGTGGTGTTTTTTTTTCCAACAAAGGTGCTGAAATGCTGATTCGGACTTCAGTTGTGTGTGTTTTTCATATGTTACTGAAGCATCTACACTTCCTTGGTTAGGTATTTGCTTTTGTTTCATGCTTGGCAGCTGTGTTATATGTAAAATTAGATAATAATGACTCCTTCAGAGGTCAGACACCATCATTTTAAGCCGAGGCAATACTCGGATATGAAGACAAATTTGACTTTTCCCCCATACTCGATTGCATCCCCCTTTGCATACATTGGCAAATATGTTTTCTCTATAATTCTGCCTTTGCGCTATAAAAGAGAAACATAATAATTGATTGTGTTCTTTGTTTTGTTTTGCATTATCTTTAAGATTCTACAGGTTTTGTCTGTCTGTCTAAATTCAAAAATAGAGGTTTTTAAACGATACTTTATGTGAAATATATTCTGGTTAAACTGTGTATTTGAATGGCATTATAGCATCAATGTATATTCAGTTTTTAAAAATGTTCTTATTATTTTATTCATTGCAAAAAGAGCTCCTATTTCCAACAGCATGAGAATAAAATAAATAAAATATTTTTAGTTTTAGGTACAGGGGGGGAAATGCATGATTTTTCTAATAATCTTCTAACCTTGTGCTAGTTGCAGCATTTGTCACAGATATAGACGGAAAAATTGCCTCCATCTCATTCTCGCCCTGGTTGAATTAAAACCATCTACTGCAAGGGAGAGCTGGGCGTAGGGAAAGAATAAATTTAGCTCTTTCTTTAGTGATGCACATACATTTCCATACATTTTACATCCTGGGGGAACCTGCAAATGCATTCAGTAAATACAAAACTATAAACTATGGCTCAAGATGGAAAAAAAAGGTTTCTTTTTAAAGCAAGTGGCACACAGCGGTTTCCATTTACAGATGGCAAAGAGTTAAATATATTAACAATTTTATGTGCTAGCGTTTAGCTTAAGAGAACACATATATATATGGTAGTTATGAGGAATAATGTTAACAGAATTTTATATAAAAAAAAAAAAAACGGATTACCGCACTCGAGAATACTCTTATTATATTCATTTTTTATTTATAAATCACCCACATATTCTGCAGTCCGGTATAATCAGGACATACTGCATATAAATTATTAAATGCACAGGTACAGAATTGGAAAAACACAGTTCCCAAGAGCTTACAATCTATTGGGTTAGTTTGTATGATTAAATAAAAGATAATCTCATTACAACATTCATATTGCACCAATGCTTTCTTGATTCAAATTAGTAACTATTTCTATTATATTACTAAGGAGACGTGTGATTTTTAAAAAATACATTTTATATTAAATATTATTTGAGATGTTCCCAAACCATATAATTGTACTTTTTCACCAGTTAAATGGCGTGATCTTTTTAGGCAAGTAGGCAAGTTGTACTACCAATGCAGGGCACTTGGAGTGTCACAGCAATTGACTCAAGTGATGCTCAGATAGCTTCTCTAGGTTTGAACTTGGCCTGGTTTGTCACAAGGAATAGAACTGGCAAAAATGTTTCTACCTGCTGTTCCAGGGTGTTAGCGAGTTACTTTAGCTTGTGTCAGGGATCAGGTTGGGGGTTAAATACGATATTTCACCTACTGCTAACAAAAGAGTAGGTAGACGGTTTTTAAAAATGGGGACCAGTATCTCTGGTATTACAATGTATGTTTTGTCTATAACAATGAAAAAATACAATTAAATATTTTTTTATAAATTTTTTGTATTTTGTAGATAAAAGGGACACTTCAATGCCCCACGAAGTCTAAGGAATGAAGGAACTATTTTAAAGTACTTTGTTAATACTTTAGTGAGCATTCTTTCAGAAGCAACAACCCCCATGGCCCCATTTTCGCAGCCAATCAGTATTAGGACTGACTAAATTCACTGGGAGCACATCTTATTCATGGGGGTTCTCGCTGAGTCAGCGCTGGAGCTAACTCGCGGTGATTGTGGGTGACTGTCCAGCTGAACACATCTCCTGCAAGCTATAGAGGGGCAGGGAAAATACATATGGAGGATTCCAGAATAGTCCTATGGATTTGCAAGAGAGACCACATGAAAATGTAATGGGAACCCTCATGTATCACATGCATTAAAGTGCATATGATGTCTGGACTGCCCTTTAAAGCTAGCGTCCTGACATCATATCAGGGCGCTACTTGGACTGCTTGTGTCAGAGGAGATGCCCACCCTCCTAAACCACCACAAGTGAGCTTTCCTTCGCAATGTAAAGGCAAGAACAGTGGGAGGCTCATATTTTTAAAAATTTTCGTAGGTGGGGGAAGGAATTATTTTAGTATAAAAATTATATTTTAAAAAGATCAATAGTTTATACAACTGGGTAAAACAGTTACTCCGATTAAACTATTAACACATATGGAAAATATATATAGGACACTCTACCTTACCTGTAGCCTTTGCGGCTCCATTGGCAGTTCTTAATTTAGTATTGTTTTAAATAAACCACAAAAAATAGGATAAATAAATATATATATATATATATATATATATATATATATATATATATATATGAATATGTCACGCATATTCCCAAAGATATAGATTCCAAACCGATTCTCTTCCTAGGTGTATTTTAACTCAGCTTTCAAATGCCAGCAAAAAGTAGATTTATGAGACTTTAGCGTGAAAAGGGCTATCTAAGCTTATGGTATAGTGTTTTTATAAAAAAAAACGGTGAACTGCACATTCCTGATTTACAATGACATATACCTAGATGAAAATATACTTTGCAAATTGCCTAGAGGAGTCATCTTTTATTAAGTGTTTGATGGGTATAGAAATGTACATATCTTTTCCAACAGATGAGGAATACTGATGTTGGATTTACAAATATGATCGTCATATTTATTTGATTTGCTTACATTTTTAGCATCTGATTTTGTCATTCAATATATACATCTTGCAAAGCTTTTCAGACAGTGAGCGAGGTACTAGATAAAAATGTAAATTTAGTTATCTTTAGTGTGGCATCATTAAAATTTGAGATGTTCTCAAGAAAGGATTTGTTTTGGAAAATATATGTCTTTTTATGCAGAGTTGCTGTAAAATATTTCATGTTAAAATGAGTTCATTTATTTCGCCTACTTTTTTAATCCTTTCAGTTCCAGAGACTAAAGCAGACGACACTGTTTGCCATGAAGGGAAAAATATCCCTAACCCTTGAGTTTTTTGGACATTCAGAATAATCTCTGGATCAACAACTTTTAAATTAAAAATCGTACTAATGAATATCCTTTCTTTCCAAAAATAAATCCATTCCAATTTAGTCAGGTAGTCAAAATAGCTCCCCTAATCTTCCCTAAACAATGGCACACACAATGGTAAAGTCTCTAAAATCTTGGAAGCATCTCCAAATTAAATAATAATAATAAAGAAAAAAGCAAATGTAATTTTGGGCGGATGTGACATTCATTAGTTCCTTATTATTCTTTAGTGTAACTTTAGTGAATTTGGTTTGGCGAACTTCCCTATTACTGAATAAAGTAAAATGTTACAGATAAGCCATATTAAACCAACAGCTTTGTTACAGTCTGCAGTCCACAAATGACATTTATTATAAGGAAAACATAGCAGAAGATTTATAGTACTATAACCACTAAAACTATATAGTGCTATGGTGGCACCAAGTACCAACCCAAGGCAAGTTTGTTGTTGCTGTTAATAATCCCTGGGTTATCCAGTCAATTGCCCGGCACGGCTCATTTCCTAGTAATGTATTTACACACAACCTATAATAAATATATAATCAATTTAATATACTTATGTACTTTTTTTAAAAAGATAATAGAGTCAGCAATGAAAAAGCTAATAGAACCAGTGATTCAAATGTACTGTTGCAATCATACTTACAGTGAGAATGCCACCAAATCCTTATGTCTCCTGAAATCATGAACCCATCAAGTGAGGTTTTTCCTTAAAATAATCTTAGTGGAATATAAGCAGCCTGAAGTCTTTGAATTGTTTTTACAACCAAGCCCACAGTTCTTATTATTTATTGTTTTATATGGTGCTATCATATTCCGTCGAGCTGTATAATGGGTGAACAGTACATAACAAGTAGTGCCTAACACAACAATTTGACGTACAGAAACACGAGGGCTCTTTATCTCTGAAGACTAATGGCATACTTTACTTTCTGGGCAGCTATGGAAGTGGAGTTCCCAGAAAATTCCTCTTATTGATTTTGAATCATGATTTATTTGGCTTCAGAGTCCCTATGGGTTTAAACGTAGAGAGACATCCAAAACAAACTTAACACAAGTCTTCCCTCAATGACCTAACCAACATAGAATAGAAAATAATCTGCCCATTATTCCTGGTGTAAAGTCTTAATCGCTCCATGGTCTCATCTTAGATTCAGGATAGCCACATGTCTATCCTGTGATAAATTCCCTCATTGTATTAGCCTCTACCACTTCTGATGGTAGACTGCTCCACTTATCTAGCAGCCTCTCAGTAAAGAGTCAACAATCACAAATAGAATAAACTCTTGCCGTACAAGCTAAAATAATTTACTACTCATTGCTACTGTTCGAAACTACTGAGTCTGTAGCTTGTGTGTTTAGTTTATCAATCAGTGGAATAGTTTTAGAGATTCAAAATGGTTGCCTTAGAAAGCTAAGATCTGTGGCAAAATGGGACCAGCACATCTACTCAATTACTTGTCCTCAGCTATCTTTCTTCTCCTCTCCTACCCTAACAACGACTGCCTGTACCGAGAGACAACCTAAGAACAGGTAAGAGATAAGTTAATAGACACGGATAATCATGCCGATCTCAAAAAAGAGTACTGTCGGAGAGCGGAGAGAGTAAGTAATGTGGATTCTTAACTCAACTACTTCGGATAGCTATAGCGCAAAACCTTTCTTTTCATTCAAGTAAGGTTTGCTTAATCTTTTTCTTCAGGGTGAGAAAAACGTTTATTGCCACTTTAACATAAGCTGCAGAGTTTGATACTTAGCAGGGGTAAGCATCTTATAATAGCTCTCGATTAAACATTTCAATATTACCATCATTTCATATCTATTTACATATCTGTGGTGGGAACGAACGCAAAAGTCTGTGTCTGAGCCGAATGTGTAAAATGAACTGAACTGCAGAACAATGTATATTTGACTTGGAAATGAAAGAATCTATATTAATAATAAATATTGTTACTAGAGAAATAAATGTTTATTTTTACAAAATGTACTTTATGCCTGGTTCCAAGACACATTCCGTCACTTTGCTCTGTACATAATTTCAAAAGGCAGACGTTGGCTGAGTTGTTAATTCATTAGCGTGCTAATCCGCCAAACTCTGCTGACCTCTGCTTTCCACTGACCACTAAAATAATTGTGTTTAAAATCAACACGTTCACAGATCTCGCATACATATCTGAAAAAAAAATTGGTTGTATTTTTTTCAGTGTTAGTTTAATGGAATTCATCCATCACACAGATGATTTTTTTTTAAGCTGTTTAATTTTTTTGTAAAGAATCCAAAGAAGCAGAATATAAATTATATCAATTTCTTTTTTTTTTATACCATTTATAATTTTGACAATATACTTTGAGCATTTTATACATGCCTTCCTCACTGATGTTAGGGTTTGGTGTATATATATATATATATATATATATATATATATATATATATATATATATATATTTAGAAAAGTGGTCGAACATTGTCACTAGGCATCATGCTACTGTTTGAAATACTTCAATACCCCCTAGATTCAAATTAAAGAGGAACTGTCACAACTCTGATGAAACCATAATTGAATCCAGCACCGAAAAACATCTGTTACCCGTGTTATTATTATTATTTTTTGAAATGTTCTGTTTTGAAGTTATTCTGATTTATAATTTAACTCTGGCATCACATCTGCTTCCAACAATTGCACAGCCAAACATTTCATGCAAATATTCCTTTCTTTCCAATGATCCCGGAGTGGAGACCGCACTGGAATTCTACTAGTTAGTCGAAGCAGAAGTTGGTAAGACATTTTGTGGTCTCCATGCCTTGCTTGCGTGCGTTGTATTAGCAGACCGAACGTACGCATCTATCACTTAGATCCTCCATCATAGGCCTCTTAGATCTTCTGTAAACGTATCGGATTTCTGAGGACAGAGTAGCAACGTAAACAAGATGGGAACAAGGTGCAAGAAATGCGCGTGGAAAAATGATCTCGAATCAAATCCATGCGTGTGGAACGATGCAGGCAGAAAATACAGAAAGTGTACACTTGTTAATACACGTTATTGCCAACTACACCTGGAAATATATGTAGAAGAGAGATTTTAAATACTAGAAAAATGTTTTTTCAGGTAATCGTTTGAGGACACTTTTTTGAGTATATTGCAGTGCTTCTTTACTTCAACTGCATTTGAACTAATTTCCATGTTAATACATGTGTATTTATTAAACACTAACAGAAGCACTAAGAACTTTACAGTTTAATGAGGACAAGCTCACAGATTGAAATTTAATTAAATATATATTAATTAAATATATTTAATACTAAATAGAAGTATGCCTGCTATCCCCCCAGACATCTTGAACTACCACCAAGGTTATACGTTTAACATTTTAAATTACACTTATCCTACAAACACAGTTCCATGAACTCGTATTCATGATATCTGGAATACTGGCTTCTTCGATTTCATTGTAAAGTATAAACACTGAGTACAAGCGATATTTTAACATGCTACTGCTTTGCTTCCTTGAACACATCTGTTGAACTCTTCTTTGGTGTCCGTATCCCCTGCCTCTCTCTATGTTTCATGATGACCTCAAGAAAAAAAGTTTGCATTCAATTTTATTTTGTGTATCTTAGGCATTTATCTATGCTTAATTTCCACCTGTCCAAATGTCTTTTTTTGTTTTTACAATACTTGTCGCCTCATGAATAATATTGGCTTTCTCTTTTACTTTCTCTAGCACGCCAGACGTAAAACTTGGTGACGTTTAGACGTTTAAGTTGTTTATATTGTTTTTAAACATTTTGTGAAATCAGACAAAATTGCATCAATTACATGACACAGGCAATATAAAGATTGAGGATAAGCAGCAGGTAGATTACCAAATGGACCAAATTATCCTTATCTACCATCACATTCTAGGTTTCTCTGCTTTTCTGTAATTATTCTATAAAATAATTTTTTATTTTTAGTTAATAAAGATAAAAACACGTGATCATTCCATCCAAGTGCTATTTCTGTGATTGTAGTGTCACAAATATACCTAATATAGTATTTGACCCAGACTGACTTTCTTGTTAGAAGGTTGAAGAACAACCATTGGCTAGACTTTGGAGTGTGATGGTCGGATATATAACGTCTGTCATGTTTTTGGTGACGTCATTATATGGGTCATGTTCTGAGTACCAAACAAGCCAATGGTTCAGCACCAACTTAACTTTTAGTTCAGATTTACCTGGTTGGGCCCAAATATCACAGATGAATAAATGAATCAATGTGAAAGGAGTCATTTTCTTCTCCTCTGTCTGGTAACACGGGGACAACAGCAACACTAGCATAACCCTATGTATGTTTATAAGCATGTTTCCAGAGATGCCTATGCATTTAAGTACTAATCCCACGTGTTATTACAATTTCTTAAATTTATTCTTTGCCCAAAGCAAGGTCGCAAAGTTTTCCTCTTCAGGTCTCTTAGTTTGATCATAGAAAATCACTGATATGCAACCCTGCACGCTGAACAAACCAGAACTGACATAAGAAGCTGAAAGCAAAAATTACTTTTTGTTCACACTACACATTTTATGGGCATACATTGACTTTAACAACATGCCCCAGATAACTGATCTTCATGCACTCCACCTTGTGGAGGGTGGAGATGTGCTGGGGGTCATTGGCATAAACAACTTGTAAAACCACTTACCCAATATAAAATGACAAGATTTAAGCACAGGGTGGACCTTGCCAATGACTGATCACACACCTGTGATTAAGCAGAAAGCTGTTGAAACAAGAGATGAACCACTATGAAAAACTACTGATCTCTAAAACAATGCTGGGCAGATTGAAGCCTAGGGAAATTCTGCATATTTTTAAAGTTGGGATGATTGATAATGATACCCTGTACACAGAAGCCAACAAGGGCTTACCCTGTCAATCAATGCCATAAAAGTATGATTATAAGTAATTGAGCATTTTTCAAACATAGGTCATTTCTGTTCATGAATATAAAATAAATATAAAAATAAAACATTGATATAAAATATAAAAACAGAAAAAAGTTGCTTTATTATATAGCCGATAGCCTAATGGCATCTAGTCAGCTATGTTGTTTTGGCTTCTCGGATTAACCCTGACGCATTCTTTGATAAACTGTATATTTTCCAGAGCTTTTAGGAAATAATTATATAATTTGTTCTTTGTATTTTCTTTCTTTGTTAATTCATATTTTTGCAGAAAAATATAAATTTCACACAGCGGATAGGTGTATCATGACATTTTGCCACCAAAATAGCTTTTAAATTTGGGGAAAAAAAGTTTTTACAAAATTGGGTCATTAGAATGTGGTTTTCAGCAAATTACTTTTAAAATTGTCTTTGGATAGGCTATTGCTGTATTTCAAACCTGCACCAGGTGAACAAGGATCATCTTTATTTTATTGCAGTTTTGGGTCTAGTTTATTCAACTGTACGGTACTTTGAAATATATATGGAAGACATACATTAGTGTGAATTTTGATGTAATTTTTGATGTGTGCATATATATATATATATATATATATATATATTTGCTTCTAGTATATTTGTTCCTGCTCTAAATATTTTGCTCAGTTGCATGTGTATTTTAAATTTAGAATTTAATTTTGAATTGTAGCCCCGTAGACTTTTATGATTCTATCTATCTATCTATCTATCTATCTATCTATCTATCTATCTATCTATCTATCTATCTATCTATCTATTTGGACCTTTTTAATATATATATTTCATATATTCTTTTATATTCTACAGTATATTATTCTTATAATATTATATTCTTAAAATCTACATTTCCATCTGAAGCTATTCCATAGAGCTGGGTCTACTAACTTCATATAATGCTAAGAAATTAATTTGTTCTTTTTTGTGAATGGCCTAACAAATTATCCCAGGCTCTAAATCTATGGGTTCAGATGACCCAGTTTCTGAATATGTACTTCCAAGACATATCCCACGGTTTTCTTCCTATATTTAGGCAAGACGTTATGAAATCTAGAACATATTTCTGTTTTTCGCGTAATAAATGTTTCTGTAGCTTTACCTTAGAAATGGTGAGTTTTTGATAGCACCTGTCAGTTCGGTGATATAGAGGAACAGTGGATTATGACAGAAATGAGTCCCTTGATATCTAAAAACCTGACCACAGAACCAGACGTATATCAGAAACGCACCCAGATTATTATGTTTTTATGACAAATAAGCAGCAACAGGCAATTGTAAAGAAAACCAATATAATTGTGGCTGGGTAAATATTGTGCTAGTATGTGCTGGGTATTTAAATTTGATTCATACTGGATACTTATATTCAAGGTCATCTTTTAATCAGACTTGAAATAGAGGTCTGATTACAAGAATAAGATCCAGATCCCCTGCAGCGCTGCAGGGGACCTGGATCCTCCTCTCTGGCATTCGGGGGACATCTGTGCGATACGCGCAGACAACATCTGCTGCTGCCGGCACTTTCTTTGGGGCTTCTATGAAGGAGGGTCAGCATCACATGACCTTCTGGTGCTCATTCATAGAAGCCCTGGCGGAAGTGCCTGCAGCAGCAGCTGAGGTTGTCTGCGCGCATTGCACAGACCTCCACCGGCTGGCCCACTAGACAGCAAGGAATCTGAAGCATGGGGGATAAGTCTAGGGAAGCACTGGTAAGTCGATGGAGGGTAAGAGTGGCATGTGGGGGGTATAACGGCATTCTGAAGGCAGAGTGGCATATAGGGGGTTAAAGGAATATCAGGGAGGCAGAGTGGCATATAGGGGGTTAAAAGGAATATCAGAGAGGCAGCGTGGCATATAGGGGGTTAAAGGGAATATCAGGATGGCAGAGTGGCATATAGGGGGTTAACAGGGATATCAGGGAGGCAGACTGGCATATAGGGGGTTAAAATGAATATCAGGGGGGTATAAGGCATAATTGGGGGCATGTTGGCAAATAAAAGGAAATAAAAAAAAATGAATTTTTCTAGTTTTATTAAATATGAAAAGATAGTTTACATGTGAATTAATATTTACTAGTGAAAGTTTTTTTCTTGTAGGGTAGTCTTATATTCAGGCTTTTTCTTTTTTTCCTAAATTAATATTACAATTTTGGGGAGTCATCTTATAATCAGGTTCATCTTATAATCAAGCAAATACGGTACTTTATAATACACATAAAGGTCACAAAATCATAATAAATATATTTTGAACTGGTAACTAGGTACCTTATGATGTACTAGTACAATGTTCATGTGTCACACAACTTCAGTGTAGAAATTTAGCTTCATTATTGACATCTATACCTCCACCAATGCAGGGGAGAGTGAGAGATCCAAGAAATTGCCTTTTACTGTTCAGTCCTGCATTACGAACTCACCTTTTGTGTATAACATGGGAGCAGCCCTTTTAACTTCCTGTTTATTTAGAATGTGAAGGTTATCCCTACTAAACCCATTGGTTAGTTAGTTAAGTGGTCCAGGCAGCCTTTGTAAATCGGGGATGAGAAGAATAGAGATAATTCCACAACAGAGAGTTGAAAACATAATGTTAGAAGTGCCACCCTTTCCCATAGATCTCAATTGTCATTTGTAAATAATGCCCTATTTTTAAACTAACCTTCTCCAAAACAATTATTGAAAAAAAATGATCATTGACTATTGTCACTGAGTATATTGTGACAGGGTGTATGGAAGGGTAGTAGATGGCAGGTACCTAAGAACCAGTGTCCTTCACAGCCTCTACCCCCTCACCTGCAACAAATTAATTAGCAGCAGAACAGGATAGCGCAGTGGAAGCTGGGCAACCTAAACCAGGCCACACTGACACTAAACAAGAAAAATGATATGAATGGAAAAATAGTTTAGAATCCCTAGAGTAGCATAATTTATGTTCAGTTAGTGTTGTGATGGAGCTTGGTTTTTGTTATATGACATCACTGAGTAAACTGTGAACAGAGTATAAACAGTATCAACGGTATAAATGGTGGCTACTGTTTGCTAATAAACCAGCATATTTTATGAGGTACATTAACCATGTCTCATAAATACCCTATCTATGCATACTTCAACTACTTATTTTGGACATTGTGTAGTATGGTTATCTTAAAAGAACTGAATTTGTGCCATTGTGCCAGTAACTCTGGAAATTGCCCTTATATATAAGGAAACAGGGGGAGCTGGCAATTTGAATAAGGGTACATCTGTCTTAAATGCAGAAGGGCAACACCTGAGTCCAGTCCACCTGCAAATTATGAACATTTGTGTATAAAATAACTCATAGAAGGACTACTTGGGACAGGCATCTACTTTCAGATATCAACTTTGGTCTGGGAGTCTCTGCAGATGGAGCAGAAGAAGATTGTGGAATGTTAGCATACAACACCCCTGATCACTTGTTAGACGTAAATGAGATGTCTGAAGAACTGCACAACACTTGCTGGACCAACCTCATGGCTGAGACAATGCATGAGTCAAGTCTTCCTTGCCTGATGCTCGGGTCCACGTACTTATCCTTTTAAAAGAAGGAGGGCGAACTTGTCTGGCTTTCAGTCAAAGTTGGCTCGAGTCAGCGACTGGGCTTATGGCTTGTATCCACTTTTTCTCTCCCAGCTGTATGTCAATGTTGGTAGATTGACTTGATGTGCAGTACCAAATACAATTCTTTTTATGTTTTTCTAATATTTATGTTTTTTTCTGAATTCACCTCCTTATCCTCTTTGCAAATGTAATTCAATCTTCACTATATATTGAAAGCTACAAGTGGTAACCAGCATATAGACAATTAACAAAGGTATGCAGGAAAAATGTTTGATGTTTAATGACTTGATTATGAAAAGATGTGAAACTGTTATTCTTTTAGAAGTGCACACACAGGGAACTATTCACTAAAGGTCAAATAGCTGGCAGACAAATGTTTAATTTGACTTAGTTCATCTGGTTGGAATCCTCTGCTTTGACTAACAGTCAATATTCCTGAATGTGGAATTAAACAATTGAATTGAATAACTATTGATGTAAATATCATTTGGCAGTTAATCCTTATTGAGCATCATACTGCTGTGCATGTTGTTTGTATTATTTTCTTAATTATTTATTTTTTGCTAAGCTGAAGTAATATGACCCAATCTTTAAAAACATAATAATAAACATTGATTAAATCCATATAGAATAAAATGTGGTAAGTACTTCAGGCAAGCGAATGCAGGCAGCCTATGATCTTCAGACTTCTAGCTTATATGGGCTTTAATTAGATGGGTACAGGTTTTGAAAGAAGCGATGGAAACTTGTATTCCAAGAGTAAAGAGGTTGAGGGACATGCCTTGTATGGGTCTAATATTTTTGTAATGTGGGACAATGTCAACGGAAGTGGATGCTTTACCCCAGCTGGCCTTAGAGGTATTAGAGGAAGATCATTCTTTATACACAAGCACTTAAATTTGAGACAGAAGAAGGCTATTTCACTTAATCCTTATGTGACATGAATAGAGGTTTAAATCTAAGTAATTTCAAATTTTCACATTTCCACAGCACATAACTTTCCAGTTTTTGCTACTTAAAGATCCATAAAATACCAAGAAAAAAGTTGCAAAGAGTCATATTTAAGAGGAATTTAGAAATAACCGATTGAGCTTGGGTTTCAGTGAGCTGTTATCCATATATATTTGGATGTTTTACAAATTAAAACACTTCTAAAGCATTTAGTTATAATTATATATGTGTATTACACTCAACAAGTAAAATAATAAATAGTATTTCAAGACATTCATAGATTGGTTAAGTCCACGCTGAACAAAAACTACTATATTTTTGAAAAATTCTGAGAGATCTTAGTGTAATGGAGTAGAACCTAGGTAGCGTTAATCAATTCAAAGGTTTGTAAATTTCCTGCAAAATCATTTACATATTTGTACTTGGTAATGTTTAAAATTGTTTCATCTTAAACCATGTAAATATTAACTGAGGCCATGACATCAGGATGGCTCTTTTTTTTGCTAGATAAAAGTGAAATTGGGCCAAAAAAAAAATCACATGGCTTATGAAAGGGTTTCTGATGAAAACAATTAATATAAATTATTCTGGGTATAAAAATGTTTTAGTGGCAAACATACCGAGCACAGATTCCTTTTGAACTGTATCATGCTCTTTTTTCAGCTCTTAAACTTAATCTCTCTAAGCAAGTTGCACATCATTTATGCAATAGCAGAGATTACTTGGAAATGCATGTTTTTCTGATTCATAACACCTGTTTTCCTTTTGTGTGCGAAAGGTGACCTCCAGGGGTGTTTTAGGAATCTGAAAAAAATCCCGGACATCGATTGAACTGCCTGAAGGGATATACCAGGAGATTTTTAAACATTAGTGGATAATTCTTTGAAGTGCTCTGTTTTGCGAACATGAACATTGCCTATATTTCATTCCAGAGACTCACCTATAGAACGAGCTGGCTACAAATTCTCAATATCCATTTTCATTGGCACATTAGAAACAGTATTATATTTATACAGTGAAATCGGAAAGAAGTGCCCTAAAGCTAGATTGATAGTTTTGCAATGTCTAAAGCCCATCCCCAACAATGGATAGAAATAATCTATTGCCAACATTATTACTCAATTCTACTGGGAAGACTTACGATGCGAAATAAGATTTATAAAACTAAATTGTACTATAGGGATATGCTTTCCAAAGTATAAACTTCCCATGAGGCCAAATCAACCCTGAGCCTGAAGTGGTTTATAACAATGCCCATACCCACTCTTATGCTTGATTCTACTCAATGCCTCCTTGGCAGATTTGTAACTCAAATATAGCGAAAAAACAGAGCTCATTTTTGTAACCTTCTGTTATGATGTCATTAAAATTTAAAAAAATATTAAATTTTTTTTTACCTACAGCAAAGGTGTAAATATTTTTCTGTTTCCTAAGTGTACTTCCGGTGGTCTACAGTGTGCTTATCCACTACCGCCATCTGTGTGTCTTCCAGGCAGATTGAATTGTCTGACACTGCAGGAGCGGGGTTGGTGCAAAGCAAAGGGTGTGTAAGGTCTGTTCCTACCCTCTGTTTCAGCGCTCCCTCGCTATTGATGATGAGCGCAGAGATATGATACCAATGTTTTCAGACATTTCAGAAGCAGCTTCTTTAAAGTTGTGTTGTTTTGTTTAGAATTCTAAGTAGAATTTAGTAGATGTGCGCATTCATATTTGTACGAATTGCAAAGTTACACAATTCTGGTAAATTCTGCGATTCGTACGAAGCGGCAAAAACGAGTCCAGATCCCCCACGAATCAGACAAAAAACAAACCAAAAGGCTCTGAATTTTTGTCCGAAATTTGTGGGTCCACATTCACTCACACTCTTTTACACTTATTCTATTTCTATTTATCTCGTGCTCCCTAAATGTTTCTCTACCTTCTCTGCCGACCACTTCAGCTTCTGACGACCACTTCCGCTTTTGCATCTTCTTCTTCATCGTCATCTACTTCATCTTTTATCTTCTCCCTTCTCTTCTGTCTGTAATTTTCTAGTTTCTATCTTCGTCCGGCAATATGGCAGCACTTGTGGTGACGTCATATTGAATAACATCAAGTCAAGGCAAAAAGACAGCGCTTTCGATGACGTCCTCGCCCTCTATTGCGCTGTCATTTTGGTGGAAGTTCCTGTCAGGTCATGTGCATGGAGATGAAGATAAAAGATGGCAGATGAAGAAGATGCAGAAGTGGGGGCCAGAAGTGGAAGTGGTTGGCAGAGAAGGTAGCAAAACATTTAGAGAGTGTCGGACTGGGTCCACACAGATGACTGTAAAGGCCCAGAGCGCCCAAAGAATATATTCAGGAGTTGTTGCGCAGTAGTGGAGTTGGACAGGGCCTGGTCCAGGACGACTGCACTCTCCAGGGTGTTGAGCACCTAGGGTTGTGCAGCCACATACCAAGGCCCTGACATAGCAGTGGATGTTGTACAGAACAAAACAAAGTGATATCCTGCAGGCATGAGAGATATCTCAACAGGGAAATGTGCAGGATGCTGCAGGCTGGAAGTAGGGAAGCTAAGCAGAGTAACAGCAGAAACAGCAAGCAAGGGGGACAGAGCAAGCAAGGGGGATAGAGCAAGGAACACAGGGGATGAAGTGAGGAGCCGAGATCCTCAGACGCTTCTCCTTTAAGCAAGGATAGGATATCTTAACTGGGACATGGGGAGAGGAGAGAGAAACCTAGATCCTCAGATGATTACAGGGAAAAAAGGGCAAAAGGCACATAAAAGACTGACACACATAAATACAGGACTAGCCTAGGACTATATGATAACAATTGGAGATTCCGTCACATCATATGGCAATAGTATGCTTAGCCCAACACTACGCCAAAGTACTCCAATATTCGGTGGGTCCTAACGCTAATCCCTGCCTACTAAATACTAATTCGCTGAAACTAAACATTAAATCTTAAAACACAGAACAGAGTTAAAACATACCTTTAGACTGCAGACTGAGACAAACATAACAAACAGGTGGGGCACACCTTAAAAAGTAAACAGAAGCTAAAGCTAAGAGCAGGACTGAAACAAAGTATCAGAATTACTGGGCAGAGCATAAGGAAATCCAGGAATGGAGTAAGAGCGGGCAGTGGGCAATGGATTTAGTTCCCAATTTAGAAATGCCCCCCGAATTTTCAGCCAAACTGGATGAGCAGGGAATGAAATTAGTTTCCCAAAAACGAGTGGGCCAAAAACGAACCCTAAAATTTGTCCGGATCATTTTTGGCCTGTTTGCACATGTGTCAAATTTAGCACTATTTCTGACTTGCAAGATATTGCTAGGTTATTATTTTTTTGCTTTAACATTGATTTACTCTTATTAGTTGCGGAAGCTAAATGTGTTCTTTAACCCCTTAAGGACAATGGGCGGTCCCTAAACCCATTGAAAACAATCCATTTTGAGCCCGTACATGTACGGGCTTTGTCATTAAGGGGTTAATCTCATCTGGTAATGCAGATCTGAATCAAGTGCCTGAACACCCTGGGGAAAAAGTTTCTAATCTACTGACACTTAACATTTAGTATAGCAGTATCTCATGCTGAGCTGCAACATGATATCATTATTAATGAGGCACACCCTGTGACTCTACTTTTATAGAAAAGGAAAAAAGACACCTCTCATCAATCCTGAAAACGTAAAAAAAGATGAATATAAAAAACTTGAGCCTGTGCTGTTGGTGTGTTAAATAAATTATGAGGATCCTAAAGTAATTATAAAAAAACCCAAGTACATTAAAAAAAACATAGTGTGTAAAATATTCAAGCAATTTATTCATCCTAAAATGTATGTGTTATTAAAGATACGGCAACAATCTTTGTTTAAGAAAACCAAAAATAACCAAACCCAAAAATTTCCAGATAAGTGCTGAACTCACAAACATTATCAGCAGAACGTGCAAAAACTTTCAATGCATTTTAGTGGAACTCACTGAGGTTTGTCCTACAGATGGCTACCAGTTTCCCCAGTGAGAAAGAGGAGAAAAAGATTGCTTTTCTTTTTTTTGCATACCTTAATATCTAAGCAAACAGTCGGTTCTTATCAAGTAGATGTGCAAATTGGCTAAAATGGATTGAATCTATTTTTTTCGGTTTGTTTTTGCCACATTCTTTTTCGGGCAACAAAATCCCTGCCCATTCGGTTCAGCTGAAAATTCAGGTTAATTTCTAACTCAGGAACGACATTCATTGCTAGGTGCCTACATTCACTCTCACTTATACTCTCACTCATTCTCACACTCTCTCTCATGCTCTCTAAATGTTTCCCTTCCTTCCCTCCCTCCCGACCACTTCTGCCAACCACTTCCGCTTCTGTATATTCTTCCACATTTTCTTCATCTCCACAGACATCACTTGGTGGGAACTTCTACCTAAATGGCAGCACTTGCCGTGACGTCCTCTCCCTGATCCACCAATATCAAGTATGTGGTTTCAAAGTCATTAAAGTAACGACGATTGATGAAATCTTTGCTGATGGAACAACATTGTTGTTCGTATTTTATTAGATTATGGCCACCAGATCTTCAGTTGACTTTGGTTTCCCACTTAAAGATCTATTTTTACCAATCAGTGCCATATGAACCACAAAAAATATTTAACAGCACAGCTCCAATATTTTACACACAAGCATATGGCTGAATGCTACTTAGACGTAAGACCCTTACTTTATAAGCTCTTATTCTATATTATTCCATGTGCTTGGGTGTGTACATTTTACTCCTTCAAATGTCAAATTATTTTCCTGCCCCTATCGTTTGTAGTACAAGGATAAATTTAGCTCTTTAATCCTCAAGTGAATGTTTTATTAAAAGATATGGGGATTGAGCTATCACTATCTATTTTTCTTGTGTTCATTCCAGTCAATGTTTTTTTTTACATTTTGTTTTAAGAAGGTGGGATGTACCTTGCTGTAGGAGATAAGGTCTCCTCCCTCATCTCACCCTTATTTACTTCTAGGCATTTGGCCAAGATAGAATAGAAGTCACTATAATATGATGCCTGAATTAAAAAAATATATACAGTTGTGTTTTATACTAATTTAATAGGTTCAAACATTCCAACTGGTGACCATTTATCGCTATATATTTGTCTATGCCATATTTGTGTACTTTGGGCCAACACGACCAGGAATATCAGGCTACCCTTGGGTTAACATCATTAGAATTCTTTTTGTTTTCTCTAAAATCTACCTATTTCTTAAATAGGTCTATACAATGCATGGTAGGCATTTTTTGTTGGGGCTGTAGAACACAATGATTCGTTTTTAAATAAATTATAAAATAGCATTAGTTTTCTCGCTTTGTTTGCTTATTGTATTTTACATTGAGGCTATTGATTGGAATACCATGGCTGTATAGAGATTCCTTTATTTTACGGTTTCCTTAGTTTAGCATATATCTGTATGTTCACAATTGACATGTTAATTAGCTTTTTGTGAAGACCTCAGGTTTTTTTGCAAAAACTGTATTGAAAAAAAAGTAGAATCATTTGTTTCACTCACAAACTGGTCTACTGACTTTACAAAGTTTTCTTTAAATAATCCTGTGAGATTGGTAGCCGTTGGTTGCTACTTCAATGTAATATTACGCTTCAGCTCCTCTATATACTTCATCAAACATACTTTATGTTAACTATCAAGCTCTGAGCTAGGCTTCAAATTGTGGTACCTTTCATCATGAATATCTCCCTGCTATGTAGAGCAGATACAAGCAGCTGGTGTGGACATAATCGCTCCAAACAGGATCTCAAGGCACACTTGAGGGAGCAAAGGTTACACCTTGTTAACATTATTTAAACTACACCAGATGGTTGCTTTATTCTGAAATTATAATAAGGGAATATTCACACTCACAAAAGTAGTATGTTAACAAAAAAGAAAAAAAAATCCATTCACTAGAGTTGAGCAGGTTTGGTTTCTCCAAAAGCAAACTCATGAATATCACAAATCAGAGTCATGAGTGTATTGTGTAGTAAAGAGCATTGTGAGCAAAAATCAAATAATAATAATAAAATAAACATGTCTCACCATTTGCAATGATCTAGTTTGTTTATTTAGGTACAAATGCAATGAAAATTAGCAGAAAGGCAATCTCATTTTTGGCACATTTCTTTCCGTGTATGTAAATGTGATATGTATTTATTTTTTTATTATTATTTTTATTTCAAGAAAAGGCTCTCCTAATTGACTAACATTACCCAGTCTATCACATGGAGATGTATCTAGATCTCAGTCCCAGTGTCATAAGATTGTAAATAAAGAAAAGTAGAGGGAAATATTTATCCATTTTCTTGTTCGTAAATAGTAATACTTAATGTTTAGTGAGAGAATAAATTAAATGTTAACATTAAGTGTGGTGAACAAGATGTGAAAACCAGTGTTTATATGCTGTGTAAGAGTCTCAGGCACAGTCGGACAATCTGGCACATTTGGCAAATGCTTCTATGGGCTGATAGCCCACAGCGCCCCAAACTCATCCGATCTGCCACTCCAGCCGCCGGCTCATCATGAGAGATGAGATATATGTGGGACCTGCAGAAAACATAGAAGGAAGGTAGATAAGTGGAATAGTCTTCCAAACAGCAGAGGTTAATATAGTGAAGCAATTTAAACATGCATGCGATAGGCATAAGGATACCCTGTATATAACACAAAGCCAATGTTTGAGGCTTTTACAGAAAACAAAATGTGCAGGTTAGACATGCTGAACGATACTTGAATGTGTGTGTGTATATATATATATATATATATATATATATATATATATATATATATATATATATATATATATATATATATTAGACTTGAGAAAGGGAGAAGAGCTCCCGAAAGCTTGTCATTCCAAAATTTTGTTAGTCCAATAAAAAAGGTATTATCACAAGATACTTATTCCATTATTTATTTGATATTGACACCACTGGACTAATACGGCTACAACCTCTACTCTACTATATATATATATATATATATATATATATATATATATATATATATATATATATATATGTAAATGTGATTCATTGTACTGATATATTTATCTAATATTTTCTTCACATTATTTAGTTGCACAAACACCAGAGCCTTCAACAAGATCCCTTCACATGATGGGCAGCCATTTTAGAACTTGAATATTTCATGGCATACATCTGGGAAACAAGAGCTTATTCTTTAATATGGGGAAAGGAAACATACTATCACAGTGTAAGGGCTGGGGCTATGTTGATATTTCACGAATATGCAATTAGTCTATAACTTCATATATAGAAATACCTGCTATGAAGTTGCAGTCTATTATATGCAATAATAACTGCAGCAATGGCTTTCTTTAGAGCTACTCTCCCTCACAGTCATATAAGTGTTCTGGTTTCTCTGAAACACCTGCATCTGCGAGTGGTATGTGTTAATTCTGGTGCTTTTCTCTGTTACTCTAATAAAATGTAAGGCAGTGTAATTATACCTTACAAACACTGTTTTCTTCCTGTACATATTAATGTAATAAACATTTACAACAATGTTACATCAGTGTTTTGGCGATGATTGGCATGTTGTTAAGAGATCAATTTGCAGACCTGTGTTTATAACATAGCCCTGTTCTTTATAATCAAGACATGGAATGTTATCACAGGTGGTGTAAGTGGGACGTCACCAACGCATATACTAATCTCCGCTTAAGCAATTCAAATTATCTGTAGAGATGTCTTTCGGTTCTGAGAATAGCCAAGAATAAAGAAATGGGTAAATTATAATAATTATAAATTACGTTTTCTGATTCTGTAAAGCGTCTAACCTCCTTTTAATGGATTATTGTCTCTGGATTGTCTTTAATTTTCCTTTTTGTAATAGAGTGTGCTCATAAATAACAGATCTGTCTAGTAAATCCATTTAAAACCATGTATGTGCCTCTGTGCATTGATTCCGGAGAAGTCTTTGGCAACCTGATTGGTTCAAATTTGAATCAAGTGATCACCATTTATCCTGTACCTCTAATTGGGAGAAATGAAAGACTTTAAGCTTGCAAGAGCAGCTTTTCTTCTTCTATACGAGTATATGCATATATATATATGAATATATGTCATATATTTCTTCATGTTATTGTGAATCCTAATGTTATATCTGTATTCTTCTTTCATTGTAAGAGGCCTATGAAATCAGCTGTGCATCATCAATAACATGTATTATATAATGTAAGATATTACCCCAAAGTTGTCTTATTTCACTAGATATATGTATGACATTACTCATACCTGGGAATGTTCTGGGTTTGACCCAGAGTTTACCATTGGAGCCTCTTCTTTCTCAAGTTAGGAGAGTGGGGTATGACCACACATGGGTACACATGTTCCGCCTGCTTCAGCCCAGTTCCTTCACAATAAAGGCTATCTGTCTCTATCCTGGCCCCATCTGTCGCTACACATGGCCTATGGGAAGTGACTTACCCAGTAGAAGGAGCTCTCTGAGTTGCCTATCCTCGGACGTTCTCAGGAAAGGCAATAGTATGATGAAAAACAAAGGACAAGTGACAGAAAGACAAAATTAAAACAAGTCCAGAGGTGGATTTTTAACCCAGGCATCCTTAGACATAAATTCTACAGGGTCCCCTCACATGGCCTTCTGCACTGTGAATTAGCACAGCCAAGCTGTCCGCAGACGATTATTTGTAGAACATGAGCTGTAGAGACTTAGATAATTGCCAAGTTGCTGTCTCACCCTACTCGGCAAATACAGTGGTGCATAGAAAAAAATAAAAAGCCAGATGAAACTTTTTTTTTTAATAATCCAGCATATTTATTATTCCTAAAATATTTTTAACTAAAATTTCCAGTATACTCTGTATGTATGTATAAAAGGAAGATTGTTCATAATGGTACGTAACCATCAATGCTATAATTATGAATTGAAATGTGAAGACTGAAGTTTATTTTTTCAATACGCAAGGACTCCTTATGTTAACCACATTTATAGAAATTATGTAGGCTTTAATAGACTGGAACAGCTATTTCTCATGGTTTGGAGCCAGTGGGTTTTGCATTTGGGTTGGTGTAAATTTAGGATGGTTTATGTTGCAGTTTCAGAGTAGATCATTGCCTTCATATACTGGCTCAATTTCTACAGACACCTTTTTTAAAATTACTATAAATTAACAAAAATTGAATTAACAAAAATACCACATCATCAAAGTAGCATTTTCTTGTTAGCTTAATTACTGAAGTACTGAAGTCATATAGGTTTATGTTCCTATGTTAATGTATTCCCATCAATGGACTGACTCAAACATTTTCCGCTATGTATGGTAACAAGGGCATTTCTTTACATGGCCATAACCACCAATGACTCCCTCCAGCCTTGTCACGGTCACCATCACTAGTCCCCAGTGTTTCATATGGCCAGTCCAGGCCTGCCTTAGGTCTCCATCTGATGTACCTGTCTCGTCTATCTCTGCCTCCTGCTTTCTATATGTGTCCATTTATTTCTTGTATCTGTGTCTTATATTAATCTGTATCTGTTTATGTTATTCAATTTCCTGCTTGTCTTTGATATCTATAAACTTCACAGGTTCTACCTATCTTAGACACCTATAGGTTTGTACTTGTTAAACAAGACATGGTATGCAGCTGTCTTATTGGCTTATAGCCAATCTGTGATATCAATTCGATCATCTATAAAGTGTCATCAGAACTTGTTCTATATTGTTTTACTGTTATCTGACCTTGCTTGTAATCTTGATCTATACTGATCTCCAAATCATCAAACAAACTAAGGGGATTAACACTTGATTGCATGTAATTGCATATCTAGACATAACGCATGTACTATCTCAGACAGTAAACATTTGCAATAACATCTTGTGAGGAATTGGTTGTGTTGATACACTGGTAATTATAAATAGCAAGCCTGTGCCACCAAAGCACAGATAAAATATTTGACTTATTTGAAGAACAGTAGGTGGACCGTACTAGAAGGTGGATTTCATTAAAAATATATAAAAAAGTAATACCGATGCAAAAGTTCGACTTCACTCTTCATCATACAACCATGGGCAAATAACTGTATTCATTGGAAAAAGTCAAATTATTACAGTTTTATTTATGCATGTGATTTCAATACATTTGGTACATTTGGTACCATTTATTTTTTTAATTCCTGATATACTGGTTATATGGGGAAAAGAAGTTTTGAATGTCTTCTTAGTTACAGGTACAGGGTTAAAGAAATTGGCATGGTCTTTGACTAGTATTTATTGCTGTGCTGTACAATGACTAAACAGGAGATAAGTAGTGCATAGCATGACAATTTGGATTTACAGAAAGAAAAGACAAGAAGGGCCTTTCTCAAACAAGTTTACAATCCATATTTGATAGCAGAAACGGACAAACCAGCTGACCCATTTATGTCCTTAACTGCTATCGTATTATTGATTTTTAAAACACAATGACTGGGTAAAACCGAAAATGTTTTTTTTCGTTTATTTTGACTTTTATAACGCAGAAACCAAACTTCTCCTAAATAGCTATTGCATTATCCATAGTGGTAAAGTATTCAAAACAAGTTTCCGGGGGGGGAATTCTAGAGGTTACTCTTTCCTGCCCAATGCCCCCTTTTTTTAACTTGAGGGACACAGGTCTACCGGAGTCCATATATGTTCCTTATAAACTTGTAATTAAGGCACTTACAAAGAGGGTCTCAATTAAATTTGTGGACATTTTCAGGTTTTTCTAGAGGCTGAGAAATCAAATGTAGACAGAATTCTTAGTGTTAATAATCTTTAGAGAGATTTCAAGTGGAATAGTCCAAAAAAAGAAAGCATGCAAATGAACTGATTTCTGTTCTTTAAATGCTTTCACGTGAGACTGTAACCTAAATTATTATTACTGCAGTATTTTAAATTCATAACATATATTTGCATTTATAATATTTCTAAACAGTCCCATTAAGGTCAAAGCACTGACCTCTACACAAGAGTTACTCTAGTTCATGAATAAAAAACATTTGTACTTTCCCTTCAGATGTTTTTCTAATGAATTTCGCTCAAGAAAGCAGAAATTGTAAGGCTAATAAATTATCCTGTAGTTGTAGGAGGGGCGCTGATTATTTAACCAGGGCCTCTCCCTCCCGCAACAGAGTAGCAGTGTCTCGCAGTTTTCTTTCTCTTGGGGTCCATAAATACTGACTCGCTAAAGAAACTATCTGTTTCGTTCTGGCCTTCAACCTCTACAGGGGTGCTATCTGTTCAGTTTATCCTAATAGAAGGGCAGAATTGGATCAATATTTACATACGGTCATGGAATTGGACACAGCTAGGCAGTGTCTCACAGTTTCCCTCTCTTGGTTCCATCCCTTTCTCTCCTCTGTTATCTGCCCTTTTCTTTAATTTCTTTATTATCTATATTGGGAGGTACCTGGTACATCGCTGTTGGTACACCTCAGACTGATGCCCCCTTTTACCTCTATATCCTTACCCTCTCTATTCCCACCCATTTGCGTCTACCACAAATGATAATACATAAAATGTTTCTATTTTACAAGTCAATGGTTACGAATGTTAATCAGGGAAGTGGTAGGTTGAGATTCTATTTTGAATTCTTTTTTTCAATATTGTAATACTTTGGACCTATGATATTTAACTGTGCTTGGATAATTTGTATGCCCTCAACACGCCTAAGACCTATTCTAAAAATAATTTTTTTTAATATAATTTTTTAATATAAATTGAATATATAGTTTTATAAAGAAAATTTTACATGCTTACATGCAACAATGTAATTTTTACATATATCCTTTCATGCTAGAAAGTCAGCGGATTCTTAAGGTTGTTATTTATGTTTTACTTTTGTTAATAAAAACTAGTGTCTGTTCATATACAATTTACTACAGTGCTATAAAAACACATATTACACACAAATTACACCCATTTACATTAAAATAACATTTTCATTGCATGTTGTCTTTTTATCTTCAGTGCGGGATTGGGTTAGGGCGAATCTGGCAAGGAGGTCATCATATTAATAGACTGTTTGCCTGAGCCCTAGACTGATTTAAATGTATGTAGATAGTACGTAAATATTTTATTTCACATGTAGGCATCATGTGTTATTTAGTTGTTAGTGTATGTTTATTTATAAACCTGTTTTTTGTGACTACTAACCATATGATGGAGGGATTTGCAGTGGGGTAGCAAATACAATGGATAATCACATTGCTTAATATGGACATTAATCCAATGAGTTAGTGGTATCGGTATAAGAGCCTATGAGTCTTAAATATACCTATAAAATGATCCAGTCAGCATCCCTGGCTACTAACACAACACAAGAGTTACACAGCAGGTCAACTTATATATAAAATAATAACAAGCACCTGCATATTGTATGTGAATCCAGGATCCAGTTGGCCCTTCATGCTGAAAAATAAAAAAAATGTGAGAACCTGTTATACACTAGTCAGAGAAAAAGTAAAAAAATTGCTGCAAACAATCAGTTTAAGATATACCACCGGTGGTCCTTTTCCATGCCTGTACTGGAAATAATGCCGTTCAGAAAACATAAGTAAGATATACAAACACCGAGGAAATTTACATCTAAGTCTGTTTTGCCATTACACATAGTTTCTTTTTCAACTCTTAGGACACAAACATTAGCCTGTAGAAAAAATTAACCCTTAGGTTAATTATATAATTTGTTTGAAATATATCGTCTATAGTTACGCTCCATAGGTGAACAGGTGCCAGGCATATTTTAGCCCTTTTAACAAAGTTTTATTAGAAGTGAGAGGAATTTCAATAGTAACAGCCAAATTTGTCTCCCTTTGAAGTTAAACACCTACAAACAATCAAAAAATGCTATATACTTTTACTTTTTAACTAGTTCTTTACTATGCTATAACACCGGAGGACATAACACTGCAATATACTTAAAAGCACAATACACAAAAACATATATATTTTCCACATTACGTTCACTCTACAGGGTAATACCTCCAAGATATGTAAAACTCTTAGTAAACCACAAATTGTGCAAATTAATTGCACTTTAGCCATTGGGGATACAATGGATAGTCTGTGATCCAAGTTAGGGGAATTTATGTCAGTCTACAAGTAAATAATTTAGCATGAATTTCCAAAGCCTTTAATTTTATGGTAAATATAAGTAATCATGGAAATGTTTATAGATTTTTTTTAAGTAAAAAAGTGGTAGATGTATTTTGACTTGGCCTTAGAAATACATGTTTATTATGGGTAACAATACGAATAAATGTACACTGCTCCATTATGTAACCAATTTGCGCAGGAATGTTTTGTCCCCATCAGACAAGAAGGGTTTTCTTTATTTTGATCATATCATATAATGTATTATAAATTAAAATAATAAACTATGGTAAAAAATGAAAAAACAACACTTTTTCTGACTTGAAAAATTGAAAAATCTTTTAATTATTTAGTTTTAGAAATTCCCAATGCTTTTGTTTTTTTGCAAGTTACAGGGCAATAAGTACAAGTAGCATATTGCTATTTTATAAAGGCATAAAATGCCCCCATTATACAACAGTTTTTCTTATTTTTGTTTATTAAGGGCAAAAAATGTTTTTTAATTATATTTTTATAATAAATTGTAATAATATTTCTAGCAGGATTGGCACAAGATGTTTGGTCACCTATTTTTACATTTTATTTTTTTAATTTTTTTTAATAATTTTTTGCATTTTAAAATTATTTTGGACACTTTCTTGGAACTGAATTGTTCCCCTTATGATGTCATGGTGACATCACTGGAATCTTTATTATTTTTACATTCTATTTATTTATTGTTTTTTTTTTTTTTAAATCAAGAGATTGCTACTCTAAACCCCTCCATAAAGCTAGCCTTAGGCCCGAGGTGCTGCAGGACCTGATTACTTTGAGGCCTAAGTTGGCTGACCTAACTAACACTAAGGTTAACAGAAACTATACTATACTATATACTAGGGTTCAAACGACATTTTATGAATTTAGTAATAAGCTGGGGAAAGTTACTGGCTAGAGCCTTGAGAGAAAGACAAACTAAACTATATTCCTAAAGTTAGAGATAGTAATAACACCATCCACCACACCACAGAAAATATAGCAAACTGTTTTCAGCAGTATTATGAGGCCCTATATAACCCCCCAATGCATCCGGAGTGTCCCACTAGCGATGCTCTTAAGCAGAGGATTGTAGTTATCTTTGTAGTTATTCACGCAAAGAGCAAAGATTCTAAACTATGTGGTAGCTACCGCCCTATTTCAGTGGTTCACATTGAACAGGTCTGCTTTGTCCCTGGGCGAGAGGTGAGGGAGAACACCACCAAAATGATAAATCTGATACATTACTGTTTACAATCTGGTATCTTTTGGTGTCTATGGATGTAGAGTGGACAGGGTGGTCTGGCCCTATCTGTTGATACCATGATGGTTTAGACTTGGGCCCTTTATGACAAACCCTTGGCTGAAATAAGGGTAAGCTTTTGGTCCGGTTCATCATGTCCATGTCCCCTGGCCCCTCTATTATTCATTCTAGCTCTAGAGCTCCTAGCAAATGCAATTAGGAGCAATCCATTCATTCTTGGTGTCAAACTGGGCCCCTTGCATCTGATAACGACCATATTTGCAGATGACATGTTGTTTGGAATCACTAACCCACCTCATTCCACTCATAATAACAGAACGGATGTACTCTGGTAGCTTTTCCAATCTCCATATACATTTTTCAAAATCTGAAATATTGGGGATCCATGTTGATGCAGTGGAAGCATGCGACTTTATGATTTGGGGAATCATACCCCTGTTGGAGTCTATAAAAGGGCTGATTGTCTGTGCCATATATAACTTGGTTTAGCAGAGTGGGAATAGTAAATTAAATATTCTGCCTAGATTTTCATCCAAGCCCTCCACATATCTCGATTTTTCTGTAAACAATGTTCAAGATATGTGTGTGTGTGGGGGGTTCAGATAACATTGGCTTTTTATAAAACAAAAACTTAACTGGATCTGGAGAAGTACTGGCAAGCTTCCCACCTCCATAGAATTGTGGCGTGTTCTATCCCGACACATAATATGTGGGTCACTATAGAGAAAAAGGTTATTTCCTAAACCAGTTGTCAGTGGCTTTAATTGCACCTCCCCAACACATTAATAAGGTTTTGGTAGCAGTATAAACTGCTTTGTGTGCCCACTATGTAGGTTCTCACCCTAACCAAAACCTCTCATTTATATTATGTTTATATATTTGTTGCCAACTTGATTAGGGTGAAAAGCACAGACAGCTTTTGTTTTTGTATACACTGTAATTATGAACATGCATGTTTCAATATTGTAAATAGGAACTTATATATATATATATATTTGTTGTATGTGTGTCAATTAATGTGGGGATTATTGTTATTGTACTGTTATTTGTATTGTTTTATATTTGGAACGTTCTAGTAAAAGTTTGTATTGTTGTATCATAGCCGCATTGTGGATTCTTTGATATCCTGTTCTTGTTTCCAAAATATTCTGTTGCATTCTGGAAGAAGCGAAAGTTTTCAGTTCAAACCCTAATAATTAGAAGAGATAGAACAGGGATTGTTTAACTTAATAAGCCAGTGGGTGGGTTTATCGGTGCATATTTCATAAGTGTATCCATATACCCATTCACCTGGATAAGTGTAGTTATTGTAGCTAGAAAACACATTAGCCTTCAGGAGATATATCCGAATACATATTGTGATTTCATTGATATGTGTTTGGATGTATCTGTTGTTGGATCAGTTGTAATCTTAAACACATAACACATTCATAAGTCTTTTAGATGGTATGCTGTAGATAAAGCATTAATCCATCCGATTGATATTTTAATAACGCAATTCCCTAGTTCCCTCAAAAGAAAACTTAACACTACTTTAATCTCACCAGTTTGGTTATTCACCAAATTTTCTGTGAGGGAGATTTGCGAATTACGCTAGCTGCAAATGCTTGGCAATTTCTTTTACTAATCATTCATAAGGGTACGATCATCAGTAAGATTCAAGAGTCTTTCAAAGACTCTACATTCCCACTCACACTGGAGGCGACACTTTTACACCATGTACACCATCCCCTCAGGACTCAATGCTGCAAAGGCTTCCCATTATTTTGAAAATCCCCCGCTATTCCAACATTCTCATGTCGGGTAAAAAATGTAGATTTTATTTAGTGAATGGAAGACTGTATTAAAACTGCTAAGGGAAGGGTTTACGAAAATGAACTATTTTTTTAGTCTTATTTTCTGTCCTCACATCTACATGTTGACTTGCTTTAGGATTCCTAGGTGCTCGCTGGCTGATCTCTAGGTCAACCTTAGAGTTTTCTCAGGGATATTACCTTCTCTGAATATCTTTGGTCAAGGAAATATAGATGATCCACTGGTCTCTCGGTTACTCTCCTTTCCATCTTCTTAATTTGCCCTTTTCTTTTTATATTTCCTTTATTTTGACCCAATGGGGTTACCAGGTCTTATAGTTCTAAAATTGCACCGTATCAGCTGATTCCCTCTTGCAATCAAAGCTGAATAAGAAAGAAAAAAAATATTGGTTATTTTAATTGAATTATTTATTATGGAACAGCGGCAAGACATTCTTTTTTTTTTCAAAGAGAACAATTCAACTTGATACAGCTATATCTTATAGTTACATAATTGTAAAAAAAATGTATTAATGTATTAATAATAAATGATACTCCAACTATTGTAAATCTCAACTTTTTAGAAGTGTTGTTTTGACCTATGTCACTGATAATCCCGTTTGCACTTTACTAGGCTTGTTGCACACAGGGCTGGAATTTACGCTCACGTAAAGTGCGGCCGGGCACATCTAGCTGAAAGCTGCACACTCCAGCATACACGATCGGGTCAGCGTGTGGTGCTGTCAGTCACCAAAGCTTTTGCCCAGTGTACCAGATGGCCAGTCCGTGCCCGGTTGTGCTTTTGAACATAACCGTAGTAAACGCAACCGCGGTATTCATTTCAGTTGGGATGGTTAATTTTGCGCCGACTTTATGTTTTGTTCCATTCTTAGATCTAATTTTTGTCGTATTTCTGAAAACTTTGTTTTAAACTGCAGCAATATCCTGTAGTGGATCCTACCTATTAAGTTTTTAAGGGACTTGTAAAATGTACCTCTACAGAAGGATTAGTTATTAGAGGCTTTACAGTTTTCAGGCCATTTGTTATCAATGGAGCCAGAAATATGAGCATTTGTGAAGGAAACAACATTAATAAAGTTAGATTTGCACACAATTTATCATTTATATCCCTCTAAAATCTACTGTACTACAATCCAGGATTTACATAGAGTGAGATATGGTAATGTGATTCGCAACTGTCCATTTAAAAGTATGAGGAAGGCTATATCAGAGAACCAATTTGTACCAGTGTTGAATATTATGTAAATCGCTTTTTCCAAGCGATGGTAGTTTTAGAATGCTCATCAAATATAGTAAAAATCTTAACCCCTTTAGGAACTCATCAGTCCAATAGATAGAATGTTTTTTTTTCTACCAGATACTTTCACACCAAAGGAATTAAGCAAGTGATATGATGTATGACGTTTCTTTTAATCATACCATGCAATTACATTGGTAAAGATTTCCTCCCTCCGGGACACATTGGTTCACTTCAGGGTCAGCCCTAGGATTTCTAGCACCATGAATGCAGTGATTTGCTAATACATTATTGTTAATCCTCCCAGTATCTCCTCACACTAAACCCATGGTAAGGCTGACCCTGAATGGATTAATAAAAAAGCTATATATGAAGATATGATGTAAATTTCACACGTCCCCAAATGTGTTTCTTTAGGGCAGGCAGTCCCTGATTGCCACACAAATCCCTTCTCCCTCTTTGCTCCCCTGACGCTTCACTTTTCTCTGCACTAAGATTGATTGGTGGATGTGCGTATATTGCAGTGTTTTATAGCCTTAACAGTCATTTGTTTGTGATCAATAGACAGTTGGCACTGGGCTACAGGTTGCTGTGGAAAAAGTGAAACAATTTGAAATGTCCTGGATGTCCTTGGCCTTGCCCTTACTCATTCCCATCCTCGCTCTGCATCTTCCGCTAATTCCTGTAGCTACCACCAAGACCACAACCAAAACCACAACGTATCTGCTTCTTGTGTTTGAGACTAGTCTACTGTAGAGAGACCATATCAACGTTGTTTTCCAGGACACATATAGGAGGCACATGTAAAGTGCTGCCTTGCTGTATGTGGGATGTAGATCTGTGTAACTGACTCCATTCTGTGAGTATACTACAGTGACGTTCTTTACATGACCTCGTCTCATACAAGATCACTAATCAACAGTCTTCTCTGTAGAGCTGCTCTTTTTTCTTCTTTCCGCTCTCTCTCTCTGGCAGAACAACATAATATTTAGGCATGAGTTGAGGCATATTCTGCTGTCATTCACACTACAGACTGCTACACTGAAAATCCTCTCTGAGAAGACATGACAGCGATGTAAAAGATAACCAGTGAGCAGTGACAGTCATGTTGAATGTGCTATGTCCGCTCATCCACATATCGGTTGTGAAATTAATTTTCTACCCATAGGAACTGGTGATATTAAGAGCCATAACTATTTGGTTCTACAAATAAAAGGGCAGCATGTCAATGCCTATTTTCTATTTTCATGAGTGTTAAAACAACTCTGCACCTTTGTGTGTGAGGATGGGTGCGTAGGTGTAAGTATGTGTGTGTGTGTTAGTGAGTATGTGTGTTGGTGTAACTGTGAAAGGCTGTGCGCATGTGAGAGTGTGTGTAAAATGTCTGCTAGTGCATATGTGAGTTACTGGGGGAGAGGCAAGTAAAAGATGGGGGTGCCAAATAAAATAATGAATAAGAGGAGAGATATAAAGTAAGCTAGAAGGAAAGATAAAGCGAACACGAGGAGATGAGATAAAGAAAAACAAGATTTGATGAGAAATTGTGTTGTTTTTTTTGTAGCACTGCATGTGACTTTCCAAACTTGATGGTTAGCAATAAACATGATTCATCAATGTTCCCATCATCTGTCTCATTCTCAGCAGGAGCCCCTCATTTCATGTAAAATATTCAGCTGAATGGAAAGTGCTCCTCTCCATGCCTTTTCAGACACGTGCAAACCCTTTTCTTAGAAATAATTTGTTCCTTTTTACAACTCTTAACATCCTTTGTACTATTTTACATCATGTAGAATATGAGTCATATTACATAGTGTTAGATGAGTAAGAATATTGACATTCGGTTTAAACATTGTCTCGGCCAAAGAAAGAAAATAGAAAGAATAAACACTATAGGTCCTTGTCGTGTTTCTTTGTGGACCCTTTTAAAACACATTTTTATTATGTAGTTAACTGCTGTATATGTGTTTTGTCCTTGAAGATTAATGTTGTGTATAAAGGAACAAGGTTGCGTCCATTCTTCAATGAGGTGCAATCATTTTAATTACTCCCTATTATCTTCCGAGTTAAAATAGTGTTCTACTTCTTCTTGTATTAGTCAAGAAGATTAAAGGGGTATTCAGAATGACATTTTTTGTTCAATTTGAGATGATTGCATTGAAGGCCTTCTGCTTCTGGATTTTATCAGGTTACAGCTGGCACTGAAAGCAATTGAGACTCTGGGTGGCATTATTCCTCCTTTTGTTGCTCAGTGGTGTAAGTTGGCTATGAGACTAACATTCTTGGAGACTTAGGAACAGAAGACTCATCATTTTAAGTCATCAGATGACATTGCAAGCATTGAGTTGGAAAAATCTTAATAGGCAAAGTACTTTAAGCATGTCTTAAGATCATCCAGGGGTGTGCATCTTAATGTGTATTCATGGCTTGAAGACCTATTGTTCATGGTTGTTCACACTAACAACATCTCAACGCTTTGCCAAATTCTCTCATTTGCCTGAAAAATGCAATACTAATTTAGAAGATATAGCATTTATTTAATATTTCTGTGGACTATTTCAATAATAGTCTCCTTTTAGCTTTTGTAGACATCATCAGTTTATCCCTCTAACATTAAATGTTTGTGAGAACAGAGCCCAATTCAGCTGAGCTAATCTTGTGATGTATCTTAGTGCTAAAGATCAAGATATCTAGTGTGCAGTAGTGGTATTTGTCCTTGCTTTTGTAATTTGGTAAAAAATTTAAAGGAAGATCAGGGAGGGCACAGGGTATACACTTAAAATTGAGTCCACAATGCCAAAGAGCTTGGTCTTGCTGCACAACCTGCAACCCATGTCACTGCGGCTATAGTCTCTGAATCTCTGAAAAAGTGTTTTTTTGCACACTTCCTGTTTATTCCACAAATATATTTAACACTTTTAATGTGATACGTGGTTGGCAAAGTGGGGCCATTGCTTGCAGTGGTCCTGTTCTGTAGTTGAGCCAAACTCCTGAGCCAACTGACCCCCATTTCCCAGCGGAAGACTTGTGTGTGCTGTACTTGTGAAACATCCATTAAAGTAGAAAGCCTCATATTTCCAGTTAAACAGACAGTCTTCCTTTAAAATACATTACGCATTAAGTAAGTATTCAGCTTCTGAAGCAAGAAGAAAATGAATAAAAAATAAAATCTGATTTAAGTAGGGATTGGTCCATGGAACCTGGAGCCTAATGTTGCTGCTTGCTACAATGGGTCCTTAAAAAAGTGACATAATGTTGCCAGCAAATGTGTTGTGAAATAGACTGGCCAGTTAAATAGTAAAATTATCTGAACCTAGAGGTCTTCCTTTCATAGGTCCCGGTGGGTCCATGGGACCCAGGCGGCACTTTGACAGGGGCGGCAATTTGCCTCCTCAAGGCATGTTCTTTTGTGATAGATTCCTAGAAGAGAAAGTGAAGTGCACCTCTCTTTCTCTGTCAATCTCCTTAGATAACGTGTAAAGTATTTATAAGGTTGTCACCTAACTCTAATTATAGCAAAACAACATTTTCTCATGGGGAATATGTGTCCAGACCCCAGCACTCAAAAGGTTAAAGGCCAAACACAAAATAAACACCAAATATACTTTATGTTGCTTTACTGTGTATTTTCTTAATAAAATGTGATTTTGTAACAAACAGTGCTAATATTAAAGACAGAAAAAAACACTTTATCTCACATTATTGAATATAATACTTGGCATTGGCAAAATAGATTCTAAGTCATAATTCTCCAAAGGAATACCCCTGCTGCATGCATCTCATTGTTGATTTAATATATAATCCCAGCAAGACTAAAATAGCAGAGATTAATGTCTTTCTCCACTTTTGATTTATTTCTTGGGAGTTGGGCTGAGGAATGAATGTTTCCTGGGCATATGGGAAGTATTATCGGAGTTGTCTGTTCATACATGTTTTAAGGGTGATTTGTTGTTTTGAACGGAATTCTTCAGTTCATATTAACAAAAGAAGGTACAGTAGCAGACGAATACTTTTAGAACCGACACCATCCTATTCACGATTTGATTGATGCCGGTACAGTGTAATAATATATTTTTCACTTTAAAAAATGAATATGCTGAATAATTATAATATTGCTAATATTCAACAATTGTCCACTGTGGATATATGACATAACTAATGAACAAAACTAAGACACCCATAAGTTATGTAAATATATTTCTCTTCTGTTTCGAGTATTTTTTAATGTCTAAGCTTGCAAGCAGGGTCCTCTTTATCTAATGAATTGGTTTGTCTTAGTCTGTCAATTCTAGTTTTTTCATACTGCTTGAACATATGTATTATAAGAAGCACTGCATAAATTGTTGGCGCTATATAAATAAAATAATCATTCTAAAATGTGCCAAAATGAATTTCCTATTTCTGAATTGGAACTCTCATCTTTAAAACGATGTGCCCGTCTCTAACACTTTCCATCTTGTGACTAACATCAAGTTATTATTGTGTATTGATTCATATAGGGCCTTCATGTTCTGCGGCTCTGTACAATGGGTAAACAGTACAAAACAAATTGTACATCACAATTTGGACTTATCTAAACAAAAGGTGGAAGGACCCTGCTCAAAAGGGCAGAGCAGGCACACAACTGTATCTCAGTGAGAACATTGTTCAAATTCATAATAGCACTAGAGATATGTATAGACTCACTGAAGTAAAAGGAAATGGTGGGAGGGCAAGGAAATGTGATGGGTAAGAAAGACACACTACTGTTCAAAAGTTTGGGGTCACTTAGCTGTTTTCGTGGGAAACAATGACATTCTAGCTGTGTAACATAATTGTAAAAAGCGATCACGTAGCTTTTTAAACATAAACTTGGATTAGTGAGCAGTTGAACTGTAGTGTAAGTCTGGCAGCACCACTCATAATGGGTTATAAGTAAGCAAGGCAGGTTGTGGGTTGAGGTAGACAGAAGATAATTAATGCATGAATGCATGAATAAGAACAATATTTTTAATTTGTAGAGTGACGGGCAAAGCAATATATGGCCATATAGTGTGATGGAATCCCCAATATTTATGCCTTAGATGTTTTAGGTGTTTTTTAGGTGCCTTAGGTGTTTTTTGAATGGTCTTCGCTGGGTATGCACTGAATTCTTGCAAATAGACTGAATGTGATGCGTAAATGAGAGGTCTGGGTCAATGGGGACACTTAGGCAGCAAGCATGTGGAGTGGGGATGATGGGTGCAACATTCACTTTGAGGGAGCCTGTTAAGTGAATGTTAGCGTTGGAGGGAGCAGTCATAAGAAGTTCAGTTTTGAATAAGGTTTAGCAATTGTGCAGGTGTCAGGTTGGAAACAGAGGCAAGGCAAAGTGACATTGTCTTCATGATAGGATGCTTAGTTTTGATTTCTTCAAGAGGTTCTCTTTATTTGTGTTTTTGCATTTAATAAACTAACTTATTTAGTAATAAGCATATCTGGGAACTTCCCAGGTCAGGCTACCTGGACCCCTTTTCTAGGGGAGCACCATTGCAAGACATCAGAGCTAGCTGCTCATATAACCATTCAAATACAGAATATTTTCAATTTTTATTTCCTGACAACTCCCTTTATATGCATTTATATATTAAAGTGTTTCTATCATATCTCTTCTTACCTCCAAGCTATACATATTAAGATTTTTAGTATTTTGTACTAATTTTATCATGCAAACCATTTTACCATTTGTGTAGCTTTCCTCCTGAACTCTCTCCAAAATGTCAATATCCTCCTGGGGTCTCCAGAACTGTACACAATATTCTAGGTGATGTCTGACCAGAGATCTGTAAAGTGGCAGAACCACCTCCCTCTTCCTGCTACTAATGCCTCTAGCTATACAACCCAGCACCCTGCTTGCTTTTTTGATGCTTTATTGCATTGCGTGCTGACCTTTAAGTCCTCAGACATAATTATTCCCAAGTTCCTCTCTTCTGTTGTCACAGAAGCGATATTCAGCTTTGGGATTTTTACATTTATCAACGTTCAAATGCAGCTGCTACACTCTTGACCATTCTACTAATTAAATAATTTTCCATTTTGCTTGTTCCATAAGGAATGTCTACCCTGTTGAAAATCTTTCCTGGTCCTTACCTTTAAGACGTTTTGTGATATTTCTAATAAACATTTTAAATTTTGGGTCCCAAAACTGATCAATAAGGTACTTCACTGGTAACAAACCCTTCCTCTGAATATACACCAATGACTACAACCTTTTGTTTCCTGCCAAATATTTTAACATCCAATTTATTTATCAGTCTTCTATGAGGGGTAGTTTCAATTGCCTTACTGAAAACCAGATAGGCAATGTCAACTGCTCCTCCTTGGTCTATTATTGTAGTTACTTGGTCAACTAAATACCGTATTTGCTCGATTATAAGACGACCCTGATTATAAGACGACCCCCCAAAATCTGAATATTAACTTAGGAAAAAAAGAAAAAGCCTGAATATAAGACGACCCCAAAGGAAAAAAGTTTTACCAGTAAATGTTAATTCATGTAAACTATTTTTTTTAATAAACGCTATGATTGAGAAAAAGATTTTTTTGTTTTTATTTCTTGTATTTTCCAACCTGTCCCCCAGTTACGCACATCTGCCCCCAGGCTTGCCACTCCAATATGGCACTGTGGCCCATGATATGCCTTTTAACCCTCTATATGCCACTGTGCCCCATGGTATGCCTTTTGACCCCCTATGTGCCACTCTGCCTCCAGAAATGCCTTATACCCCTATATCCCATTCTGGCATTTAGGGGGTTAAAATGCATATTATGGGGCAGAGTGGCATATAGGGAGGTATAAGGCATTTCAGGAGGCAGAGTGGCATTAAGGGAGTTAAAAGGCATTGTATAGAGCACTCTGCCTCCAGAAATGCCTTATACCCCTATATGCCACTCTGCCATTTAGGGGGTTAAAAGGCATATTATGGGGCAGAGTGGCATATAGGGAGGTATAAGGCATTTCAGGAGGCAGAGTGCTCTATTAAATGCCCCCTTAACGCCACTCCAGAAATGCCCTATGCCCCCATTTAACACACACACACACACACCCTATACCCCCATTTAACTAACACACACAAACTCTGATCTCTGACAGTCGGGGAAGGTCTATGCGACGGACGCAGACAACCCCCGCTGCTAGCCACACCTCCTTCCGGCTGCAGCGGACGTTGTCTACGCGGATCGCGTAGACGTCAACCCGCTGCCCCGGCAACACAGCAGGAAGCACCGGTAAGTGTGTGTATGGGGGGGGGGGGTGAGACAGGAGGATCCAGGTCCCCTGCAGCGGTGCGGGGGATCTGGATCTTAGTCTCCTAATCAGACCTCTATTTGCTCTGAAAAAAACCTCGTCTTATAATCGAGCAAATACGGTAAATTAAATTAGTCTCCCTGCAGTAAACCCATGCTGGTTAACCCCAGATAGTATAGAATTGAAAGGCAGTGGGCAAGAAATCGGGCATGGAGTGGGTATGGCTAAATGAACCATTGACTGCAGGGTTTCTCGCCATAAATCAAGCCCACCACCGTTTTTGATGTCATAATAGAAAACCTAAACGAGTACTAGAACCTAGAGTACCAGAATGTGCCAACAAACTCATGCATCATTGCCTAAACGCATGTAAGTGCCATGGCATGGCACTTTAACTGTTAATGATAATAACTGCAAAACATATCAACATTTATTGTTATATTTTTTAATTATTTATTATTTAGATAGCGGCAACTATTTACGCAGCGCTTCTTACAGTCAAGGGGTATGACAAAACTAGAATTGACAGGCTAAGACGAATTGATGACTGCATCTGTCACATGGGGGTATGTCTTTTTGAAACAAAGGACAGATTTTGAACATCAAGTTAATTTTCTTTCTTTAGAAACAGTTCCAATGTTTTTAATTTCTCACAGCTAGGTATAAATTCCTTGTTTTCTGTTAATAAAAGTTAACAAAAAAGGGGACCCATTCATCTGCTCCTACACAAACACCAGCAATGTCCATATGCGACCGTTGTGCTCTTCAGACCTCCAGCTTTTGTTACCATGATTACCATGATTTAACCTAGGCAGGGATGTCACTTTTGTTTGCACTTAATGTAACAAAACAGTGCTTTTAAAACACACACTCATAACTGATGACATTGAATGTAAGGGTTTTGTATGTATAGTCAATTCCCATAGTCCATTATCTTTTTTTTCTTAAATGTATTGTCGAGGGCATCTGGTGCTTTGCCTGTGGTCAAAGATAGGACTGCCATTTCTCCCTACCCACCCTTACAAAAACTCCCTGTGACTTAGAAGAAGGGCTCATCGTCTATAAGGACAGGGCTAGCCCCAAAGTTAAGGAGAGGCACTGGAGTAAGGCGGAGTGGGTAAATCTCAACACCACTCCCGCAACTCAGAGACACAAATCACTGACCGGGAGATCCAGAGAAGAATCACTTTACCCCGAGACTCCAGGTGAAACCCGGTAGAGGCATGGAGAGAAACAACAGACTACAGGCTATTGCAGGATATGCTAACATCCACACTCCATTAACATAAGCCAAGTAAATATTAAGAACATTTTTCTATCAAGCACCCTGGTAAAAAAAAAAAAAAACATCTAACACTAGCTACTTATTTGTATTCATTTCATGTTTTACATTTTACCTTTTTCTTCTTGGCAATCTACTTCAGTTAGACCTGACTAAATTCCCTATACATTTAGATTCGCCATTATATCTGTCCATATACATTTTCCATTTTTTCCATTTCTTGTGTATTTCTTTCTTATTGTGTGATCTAAGTCTCCGTGCCACTCCTCCTTAATATAGGTCATTATTTGTAAGATGGTAACATTTACATTAGCACACTTTCTTAATCTATAGGGTGATACCACTTTTTTCCATTGGACTCTTAGATAATAGACACACAAGACCAATCTCATGTATAAAACATTTTCAGCAAATTGTCAATGAATTTTAATGAATCACCCACACCATGTATTTCTTCAAAGAAAGGGATCAAAATTATGCAATACTGAAGCATACGACTGCTGTCTGCATATTAAAGCAGAAAGTCAGTCTTTGGGAACAGCCTTTACATATAACTGTTTTAAAGTATGGTCCTATTGGTTTTTCTCTGAGATATCTAAGCAATCAAAGTTCACTTTGGTGAGAAATGATATTTGCAACATGGAAAGGGTTTTTTGTAAGTCAAAAAAGAAAACTGAAATTGGAGAAACGTCTCCTCCTGTGACTCGCATTTGGTATATTTTATTTGTGATGCTTTAAATATAACATAATATATATTCCTGGGCGTTAGGCAATGCCTAGATTTTGCATAAAATGCTATAAAATAGACATGATATTTCTATATTGAAACCTTGTTTATGCAGGGCCCTCCTTACTGATTTTATTTCGAGACTTTTCACAAGTAAAGGAGGCATGAGCAATAAAAATGTAAAAATATTAATGCTGAAATATTGTGTATTAGGAAACAACAACATTAGAATGTAAAGATCAGAGTGACATCATGCAGAACATTTATTTATTGTATATTTTTAATATCAAAAATTAACAGACCTATGGCGGCATAAATATAATTCCACAGTAATATCCATTTCAACCTGCTCCAAAGGGAATTTGCACTCAGACAACCTTAGTGGCAAAAGCACTTAAGAGCTATTGCTTACTCTGATTTCTCACAAAGCCACTGCCGATACCTGAAGAAAACCACAATTGGAGGATAGACTTTCTCTGTTTATTATAGAATACTGCAGTGATGTATCAACGCGCTAAACAATGAGGATAGAATTACTTTTCTAAAGGGAAAAAAGACCATTTTTTTGTAAATGGATCAGTGATACAATTGATTTTTATTGGTAAAAATACTTTTTAACAGGATAATACACCATGTTTACATTTTTGCTTGCATTCAATTAGCAAATATTTTGGCATTTATTGAGATTTTGAATAATCAAGTATAGGATCCTTTAAAGAAAACTTTATGAAATGAAAATGTTAAAAATATATGTGTTCTATTAAAGACGAGGAGCCATTAAAGGTATTTTCATTTATATACATTTACTAAACAGGTCTGGTATTTTTGTAATATTTGAAAGGATAATGATCTTCATAATATTAAGTTACATCTCAGCAGCAAATGGCTAAAGAGGTCTTTGGCCTTGGATTTGCAATTTCAATCAGTAGCAACTAAGAGATGCTAAATGATTTTCAGTAGAGCACAGAAGTAATTCATGGTATTTGGGGAGAAACCATAAAAGAAAAGAAAAAAATAATACGTGGGTAATGTTTGCAAACACCAAAAAGTTATTCCACTAAGGAATGATTTAGATGAAATAGATCTTCAATTAAAATATACCATCTAAATTTCTTCATCTCTTATTTTGGGATAAAAAAAGACACAAGGGCAAGGTTGTTATCTAAAGTGCGAGTGCATGCAAGTTGGCTAAAATGCAAGCTTCCAAACTTAATAAAGACTACTTGCATAAGAACTTACAAAAAAAAAAAAATGTGGCCTACTTGTCATGTCCTAGAGCTGAGCGCGGCAATTTGGCTCCTCAGGTAAGGTGGCCCTGTCCTGTCCCACTTTAATTTGGAATTATTTTTTCAGACAGTTTTACTATATTGTTTTAATTATATACAAGGTTATATGCATGTGTTATATAATAGACTTTCTACTGTGGGAAAAACACAAACCAATGTTATTATGGTAATATCTCAATAATGAAATAGAAAATGAAGGAGGTTATGTAAAAAATGTTGTTTTTGTTTATTTAGTTGCTCTATATACTAAAGAAATGTTATATTAGTCAGTATCTCATATTATAAGATATAACATTTATATGGTATAACATTTTAGTATACAGATAAAACAGCAGTGTGATTCATATTGTCTGTGGCTGTTCAAAGCTAGGACAAAGTGTGGCTTTCTGAGTCAATCACTGTGTAATTTTATATCCGGTTAATTGTTGTTTACTTTAGGAATTCCCTGATTGCCTTTGGATTTATGTTTAGACATGGTAGTGGATTGGAATCTAGGTGATTTATTTTTCCGAATAAATTGGATAATTGCCGTCTGCAGAGCTTTGCTAGAGGTAGGAGACATTTTAATAGGTAAGGCTTGTAACGTAAAATATCCTTGGGATTATGCTCATTTTTAATAGATGGATAGGCTGTCCAGACTTTGATGTGCTTTTTCCATTTTTAACCAACTGTTATGATATGCAATATCTTCAGGGAATTAGCAGCACATAGTGATCATCAGGTCTCTGTACTGCAGTTTGATAACGTGGTAGAGTGTTGGGTACAATATACAATAATATGTGTCTGCTGCTTATTTTGATCCAAATATTTACATCATAATCTGCTGATGTATTTTAGAAGAAATGTATAAATGCCAGGACCTGAAGTCTACGCGTTTAACATTTCATATAGGAGCTGTAATACAGAATGGATACTCCCCAGAGTCCTAACCTTGTTCCTAAGAGGGTTCTTTTATTGCATCTATTATTTTGCCAGGTTGAATTTTATTCCTGGTGTGTTTGCCTGTTTCACAGTTTGTTTCCTACTTTTTGAAGGTTCAATTGCAATTTTATTTTTTATTTCTGAAGGGTAAATTAAGGTTGTTGTGGTTAGTTTATGCATCATTTCGACAGCTTTTCAAAAGATCTGTTTTCCAAAGCCCTTTTTTTTTATTGTTGTATTGTTTAAAACAATTCTCTCTGTGTAAATGCATGGGTGATAAAACTGTTATTTTGAATTTTGGCCTCCATTAAATAAAGGCTTGGCATACTTTAATATTTATTTAATAGACTGGTTAATGGCAGCATTATCTCTTCTGTAATAACAGCATTTTCAAATCAGTTTAACATATGAATATTCTCTTCTTCTAGTTGTATAATGAATTATTATTATTTATACGGGTAGCTGTTCTGTATATATATATATATATATATATATATAAAACATTTTATTTTTAAAGATGCAAGTTTATGCAGTGCCACCTGTAGCTACCTATTTTTTAAACTTACATAGCTAAACAATCAAGAGAAACAACAGCTATATTGTAGCTATTACATGTTTTTGTAATACATAATTAGACGGTATTGCATCTCCGGATTTTAACAATTTTGATAAATCTGCTATACAGAGTAAAAAGATTTTATTTATGAAAATTGAATCTAATCACAGACAATGGCCATACGCAGCATTAATTGCATAACGCAGTCAACTGATTCCTCTAGAGAGACCTCTTGATTAATCTACCTCATTAAATTTGTACTTTAATTAACTGATGCTAAGTATACCAAACCAAATAAAGTATTCCACACTAAAATTAACACTATAAGTATTTGCTTATTCGGTAAATTTAAGCTCCTAATACACAACTAGTACCAAGTAAAATAGATGTCTGTCTCAATAATATTATAACTTTATAACACTATAACATACAAAAAGAATACACTTATATTTATAATAATTAGACACAAACTCTACAGGCACTGTTTGCTTATGGCTTTCCATCAGTCGTTAAAGTCTATTTATTAAATACCAAATTGGTCTGAGAATAATCTCCTGATGTTTCATTCAAGGGTGGCCACCAATGAATGTGGAGATCTGTTAGGTCCTTCTGATTCAGAGAAACCTGCTGGGATCCTTTACTGGTTCGGAATGCTGGCTTGTCTGACTCTCCTAATAACCATATCACTACTATCCAACTCCAAAATATGCAATTAACCAAATATCAAGTGCTTTATCCCAAAGAAGAGGTCTCAGCCAAGGAACTTTGGTGCCTTATAGGTTCATTTTACCTACCTTATTTAACTTCTAAACAGTTAGAATTGGAGTGCCACAGGTATGGGGAAGAGGTCCTTTGGGACTCAATGGGTGCAACCTATGAAGAAGAAAGCTAGCACATTCTAAAGGTCTATCCAGTGTTGTCAAATGATGCCCCTAGGCCTCATCTTCAACCCAGGGAACAAGGTTTTATTTTTTTTTTATGCCTATGCCTCCTGCATTGTCAAATTAAAACAGAATATTAACAAGAAATTACTTCTTTGCCTTGAAGAAGAAATGTGTGTGGCTGTCAAAATAAATGCTCCTGTTGTCATTTGAAATTAATTTAATGTGGTATTTTTTTTTAATGCATATTTATCATTTGTTAGACCTAAAAATCCAAAAACCTAGAACATAGCCTGCATTACTATGCAACAGAATTATGTCAATTCTAAACTATGTCAGCCCATTCAGTGCAATGGATTTCCCTGCTGCGTTTTAGCTAAGCCTCAACACCTTGTGGATGTTGCCATAAATGTTTCTTCATCTAGAGTAGAAAACCAGTAATGCCCACTTTGAACATGGAGTTCCTTCCAGAACTTTGGGATAAACACCATAGTTAAACCACTTTTGGATCAGGGTAAATTAGGGTTGTTGTGGTTAGTTTGTGCATCATTTCGACAGATTTGTTTTCCAAAGCCCTTTTTTTGTATTGTTGTTTTGGTGTAAACAATTTTCTCTGTGTAAATGCACGGGTGATAAAACTGTTATTTTTAATTTTGGCCACCGTTAAATGAAGGCTTGGCATACTTAATATTTATTTAATAGACTGGTTAATACCAACATCGTCTCTTCATTTTAAAATCAGTTTAAAGTATGAATATTTTTTTCTTCTTGTTGTATAATGTATTATAATTTATACCGGTAGCTGTACTTTGAACATGGAGTTCCTTCCAGAACTTTGGGATAAACACCATATTTAAACCACTTTTGGTTCAGCTTGCTTTTATGTATTTGGGAATCTGTGTGTTATTTAGGGGCCTTGATATGCTAGTAATTTTAGGGGTACGCTAAGCGGGAACCACAGGTGCATGGCACTCAGGCGCCTGCTAACCAATAACACGCACTACGTGACCAAACTTTAGTAGGGTGGCAGCATCATGAGCAAAGAGTGCAAGCTGTAGGACAGGGCTGTGGTTGGTGGTGTAATGGAGCTAATGTTTATACAGTATGTATGTGTAGGTGTTCACTTTTGTTTTTTATTTAATAGAGTTTTCACCTGTAGTTTTTAAAATAAATTTTAAATACTAAAATACCAAAATGTTTTACAAGTCATTAACTGAAGCCCCATATCCATACCTGGGAACTCTCCGGGTTTACCTGGAGATTGCCGGGTGAAGCACTGCTTTTCCGGTTCTGCGGGTCAAGACCCGACTCCTCCGGGTCACGGGAGTGGGGTCTGTTTAAATGGGGTGTTTCTCCCGACATCAGAGGAAACGCCCCGACATCAGCGGAAACGCCCCTGACCTCAGTGGGACCTCCTACTGACATCAGGGAAACTCCCACTGATGTCAGGGAGAACCCCCACCGACGCAACGGGACCACCCGCTGACGCCAATGGGCAGTCCTGGCCGCGTCCGGCAAGGGAAGGCTCTGGGTAGCCGGAGCCCAGAAGCTCCCCGGTATGCCAATATCTCTTCTGCTTCATTGAAAAAAAAATGTTGGCTTTTTCAGATGGCTCTCTCCGCTTCTACTTTCCATAGTCCTCACTCCTGGCATGAGTGTCTTTTGTTGCTATTATAGTAAAGAGTAAATTTCACTGCCTTCTCTCCACTTTAAACATCAAGCAATGATATATATAAACTCATTAAAAAAATACATCCATTTAATGAGTATACAAATGCTAATAACAGCCAACATATATCGGGTACGGCTACAGATTACGGTTTAATTATGGAACAACTATTATCATTGTAGATAGGACTATAAATTATTTTAATAATCATACTTTTTATAAGAAATAATCTTTAATTAGTGCAGCAGTATAAATTGCTGATGCTTCCACAATAGTTTATTCTGTTGTAGGAACATGTTAGTCTGCTGTATATCTAGAGCATTCATGTCTCCAGAAGGATAGCTTTGTTTACAGTTCATTTGCTTTGCCTATAGAAGGACCTGGATGATTATGTGTTGTTCTCAAGAGCTATTCAATTCTATTAACACAGAAAAAATCTGACTCCAAATAAGAACCATTTGGACCAACTAGACTACACATTTTTCCTGAAGACTCCGATCTTAATCATTTCTTGGTCTTATTATTATTTTCTTTTATTTATATAGGGCCAACAATTTGCACAGTGCTTAATACAATACATATATTCAAGGGGTCTGACAAGAGGAGAATTGACAGACTAAGACAAACCAATACATTAGGTGGAGAAAGCCCTGCTCGCAAGCTGGTCTTGTCTTAGATTCAGGGTAGCTTTCTAGCTGTCACGTGGATGTTTAAATTAACCCGCTATATTACCCGCACCACCTCGCTTGAGAGGCTGTTCCATCGGTAAAGTTCCCTTTTCTTATCCATGAGATTTCATCCACTGATTTCCAATGTTAAGTGATACTGGATGGCTTTTGATCGCAGTGTTTCATAGAACTACACTTTGCAAGTTGGAAATACACTGGGCTTGCCTCTTGTGCACTGTTATTATTATTTTCTATAGCTGCAACAGAGCCATGCAATGAGGTTATATATAACTATAATTATATATTTAAACAGAGACTAAAGTTGTGGAGGAGTTGGATATTGGAGCTTGTAATATGAAATAAACAAACCTTGTCTTTTACCAGTTAATGGGGTCCAGTCAACAAAAAGTTGTCAGTTGAATTAAGTAGTATTAACTAGGTTGAGATGACTTGATTTAAGTTCCATGGATTTTTATGCTCTAAAATGCAATTATAGAATTAAATCTTGTGTGCTAATGAGGGTTTCAGTTTGTGTGCGTTTGACTGCAACTCATGGGAACCCCCACAAGATTTTAAAAAAAGGCTGAGAAATAAAGACAGAAAGGAATCATTTTTAAAGAAAGTAACCAAATGTAAAGTGTGACCCTACTTGACTTTTCTTCTCTTCTATAAGAATTGTCTCACTCCTAGTTGTCTGCCCAGAAGTGGCTCTAAATAAACAGATCGTCGTTATATTTATTGCACCTGTGACATAATATTTTTAATACAATGTAGCAAACAGCTACTTGTTGGGTTGTCTATCAAATCCTATATTCTATACAATATCTTTATTGAGGTTTTTTTTTAATTCTTAGCCAAGTTTGTCTTTTACATTGAGTCCTTAATTCGCTAAAGCAATAGATTACAGATGAGTTGCTGTTTCACCTCATCACCTTCACCATGTATTATAGATGATCTCCTTGTACTTTACAAGAAATGCTTTGCATAAATAGTTAAATCAGCACGATTTCTTGAGAGCCTGCTCACCAGTTGAATAATGCATTATGCAAGGCTAGCTCGGTTGTTCTTGCAGGTAAACCTGCCAGAACTGGCCCTTAATAATGCATAATTAAATGACATAATAAAGACTCTCCTACTAATTCTCATCATAGTTAATAACATCACATACCTCCCAAAATTTCAAAGGACCAGAAGGACAATTTTGTTTTAGGGGGTGTGGTTAGAGGTGGGGCTAAGGGTGGGGATTTACCAAGACTCTTTACGTGACTTTGTAACTTCTAGCTAGTTGTTTATGCAACCGAGTAAGGCATTAGAAGAAGAATGTATTTTATTTATTTAATTTAATTTATAAACACATTTTCTGTAAATTTTATTGTAACTTTGGGGCTGTGGAGCACTGTGATATACTCAGCAAACATTCTCAGATAATAGCAAAGAGGGACATAAAATTGGATAAAATTGGCCGTAGCTTTATTAGAGGGTATAAGAGGTATAAATAAATATATCAAATACAATCCGCCCTTCCTTAGCCAGATTGTTAAATAACCAAGCCTCTGTCCACCTCAAACCAGAGGCAACCTTTACTCCATAAAAACTACGACAGTATACACAAACTTTTAGGGTGAAGCTTGTACAGGAACAGCTCTTCGCAATTTCAGCTGAGGTAAGAAAAATACCTATTGCGCGCTGCTATTTATTTAAATTTAAACTTGTCTCACGCTGTGAACACACCAATAAGCTGTGCGCATTTTCCCACTGCAAACGCTCGTGCTGCAGCACAACTGATTAACCAATCAGCTGTGCTAGCTGTCCTACCTGCCCGACAACTCAAAAACTGGTTTTAGCGGACAAAGCCCGCTAAAACCAAAGTGCCCTGACCTGCATTTGACCCTTAACTGACCTCAACACCTAACTAATGTCCCACAATGGACAATTTACAGCGCAGCTTAGTTAAGCCTTTTCAATTCTAAATGTAGTGAAAAAAGGAGTAAACATGATGTAAACATTATACCAGTAAACATGAGGCATGATTCTAGAAAACTAATAATGCCAGATAACCACATTTAGGCATTATTTAATTCTAAATGAAAAAGCAAAATCCCCCCCCCACACACACACACACTAATGCTGCATGGTGTTTACTGTATATATGTGATGTAGCATGAACGTCTGTCAAGAAAGCCATTATTGTTATACGCAGTGTTGTTGTGCTGATGGATTTAGTTTTACAGCTTCACATCATTCTAAACATATCAAAGCTTTTTTAATTTTCCAAGCTGGTATATAGTGCCACTGATTTAATGAAAACATGCGATGACTGCTGGATTTAGATAGTTCCAGGCTACAGGTTGTACATTGTATCTTTGAACACAGTAGACAACAAGCTGATAGATATGAAAGCTGGTGGAAATAACAATACCACAACTTTTCTCAGAAGCCTTAGAAGTTATAGGAAGAACTTGGATTACTATAACATAGTGAAATACATGAGTACAAAAGTCCACACACACACACACACACACATATATATATATATATATATATATATATTAGTATATTCATTTATATATGTTTAGATACTGAAAATACTTTAAATTGTGGAGTTAGCATTAGTAAGCCCAGGTTAACGTACTTTGGGTCCAGAAGCAATTTACAAGAAGGGCCTCTCTTATGTTGTGGCTAACTATCTAAAACACAACGATAAAAAACATTGGTTTACCGCAATAAAACCATTCCACAATGCCTATATATATATATATGAAACTGACAGCGGTACAGAAGGAAGGACAGTGCTGTTCATGAGAGGCCTTCGTAAGAGCACAACACCCTCCAACAACCGGCCAATAACCTGCCTCCCCACAACATGGAAAGCCCTACCAGGCATCATAACCACCAAGCTGCAAGACCACATGGGCCAGTACATGAGCACAGTTTAGAAGGGCATTGAGAACAACACCATAGGCTCCATGAGCAACAGTTGCTCATAGACAGAGCAGTCGCCCAAGACTCAAAGTTTAGACAGACCAACCTGAGCACAGCCTGTATTGACTACAGGAAAGCCTATGATTCAATGCCACACACATGGACCTGTGAATGCTTGGAGCTATACAAAGTAAACAGGACACTAAGGACCTTCCTCAAGAACTCAATGGGAGTCTGGAAGACAACATTGGAAGCCAACACAAGACAGCTAGCACAAGTGTCCATCAAGTGTAGTATATGCCAAGGTGATGCACTGTCCTCATTACTGTTCTGCATAGGCTTGAACCCTCTCAGTCAGCTAAACACAAGGACTGATACGGGTAGATGTTCAAGAGTGGAGCTACCGTCAGCCACCTCCTCTAGATGGATGACATCAAGCTGTATGCCAAGAATGAACAAGACATCAATTTACTAATTTTCCAAATCTCCGTTTATTGGATATGCACAATATCAACAAACAGCAGAAGTAAAAACAAATGCATAATGTTGTACAAAGCAAGAAGAACATCAATTTACTAATCCGCCTAACACAGATTTAAAGTGAAGAGATTGGGATGCCATTCGGACTGATAGTAGTAAAGAGAGGGACTTAAAACCAATGGGGTGAAACTACCAGCAGGGCACATAGCAGACCTACAGACCAGTTACAAGTACCTTGGTATCCACCAGTCACATGGGAACCATGATGAGGAGACAAGGAAGATAGCAACATCCAAGTACCACCAAAGGTAAGGCAGATCCTGAAGAGCCAGCTTTATTGGAAGAGCAAGATCAATGCCATCAAAACATACGCCCTGCTAGTCATCAGATACCCCTCTGGCATAGTGAGCTGGCCAAAAGAGGGCTTGGAGGCTGCCGATGTGACGACACAGAAGCTCCTCACAATGTATGGAGGTTTCCACTCCAAGTCCAACATCCAGAGACTGTACACCAGTAGGAAAGGAGGTAGGCGGGGTCAAAACTACAGTCCTGGATGAAACCAACAGTATCTGGGAGTACATCAGTAAGGTGGCACGCAAAGATGAGTTATTGAGGGAATGGCTGACATGGAAGGAAGATAAAGTCAAGGAAGTACCGGCAAGCTAAGACCCTACATGGGATGTACCATCGAAATAGCTGAGGTGGCTGAGATTTTTGAAATCCTACCAGTGGCTAGACAGGGCTGGACTCAAAGACAGCACTGAAGCACTGATAATGGATGCACAAGAGCAAGCACTAAGCACAAGATTCATAGAGGAAGGCACAGGACCCAAGGTGCAGACTATGTAAAAAGGCTTCTGAGACAGTCCAACACATAGTGGCAGGGTTTAAGATGCTTGCAGGAAAAGCATTCACTGAACGCCACAACCAAGTAGCTGGCATTATATACAGGAACATCTGCACGGGGTATGGGCTAAACGCTCCCAAGTCCACGGAAGGTTGTGGAGAATAGCAGGGCTAAGATCCCGTGGGACTTCCAGATCCCGTGGGACTTCCAGGACAAGCAGGTACTGACCAATCACTCGACATTGTAGTGGTAGACAAGGACCAGAAGACAACAGTGGTGATCGATGTATCAGTGCCAAGTGACAGCTACATCAGGAAGAAGGAGTATGAGAAGCTGGAGAAGTACAAGGACCTAAAAGAAGAACTAGAGAAGATGTGGGGAGTGAAGGCCAAACTGGTCATAGGAGCACTCGGGGCTGTTACTCTTAATCTGGGAGCGTGGCTCCAACAGATTCCAGGAAGGACATTAGAACCCTCTGTTCAGAAGAGTGTAGTGCTATGAACAGCTAAGATACTGCACAGAGCTCAATGTTAAGGAAGACACATATCACCCATAGAGGTGAGGAGAGAAATGTTTTATACACACATATACAGTATATAGACTAGATTTTTGCATTCAGACACTCTGGGGGAGGATCACACAGTGTCCCTGGAGCAGAGTTTGGCGTTGCTGAATGCCTTGACATCAAGGCATTACAGCAACATCTTTTGAGCAAAGAAAGCGACCCTTTTTTGAGGTGTGCACTCTGATTGATCCTTACTATAAGCCTAGACTAGTCTGACATTTCCCACAGTGACAAGGCTTTTATATATCAGATTTGTTCCTATTTCCAATATTATAAAGATGTAGTTTTTCTTCCTGACAAATCAGTGTTTAGCTACACTCAATATTTGTTGTTGTCTGTTTTACCAGGATTGATATCATGTCCCTGCAAATAAGTCGTATTTTTTTCTTTACAACTCTGTTTCTACTTATGAGGATTGAGTGCTTCTGCCTGGGTGCTTTATACGTATATTATTCCCAGAGGACCTCAACACAATGGCTGGGATCTCAGTTCAAGACTTCTGGTTCCCAAGGCAGTAGTTGCCTTTTATCATCAAACAGGATCAGCCCATTACAATGCTTTGGCATTGATGTTGGTAATGGTGGGCCCTGCATTTAGTATTATATTTATACTACTTAAATATAGCAGATGCATACATTTTTTAATGTTTAAACAAGATAAGTGACTTTTTTTTAACTTTAGAAAGTGTAGCTATACTGTATTTCGCCTGTACTGTTCTGATATCACTGGAGTACCTAAAGAAGGCTTAGCTGATAGAGATCTACCTTCTCATACTTGAACTCAGTAAAAGTCTAAGAAGACACAACATGAAAAAGCCTTTTGTGTTAAAGTTGGCCTAGTCACCATGGCACGAACACTGTCACTCAACAGGGCTGCCAGATTTGTCAGATTTTCAGAAATCAAACAAAGAGAAAATCATTGCTTAGATATGGCATCCATCCCTTTATTCACAAAACAAAGAAACCTCTGTGTTGTGCGTGGTAGTCAGCTGTCAAGACTGTGTTCTGTTACATTATAGGGAAACAATATATACAATGATAATCAAGTGAAAAGTGAGGTTAGGATTATTAAAATCATAATGAAGACCTATTCTTATAATAATTTAAATGTTCTGTTGCAGAAGATCCTAGAATATTGAAAGGTTGGGAAGGGCCACACACACAAAAGTTCTGTATGACATGGATACAAAAATGTACTTAAATATATATATATATCTATATCTATATATATATATATATATATATATATATATATATATATATATAGATATAGATATATATATATATATATATATATATGGGGAATTCATTATAATAGAATGAGTGGCACAGGAAAGTTAAAATGGATTATTGCCATAGTAGTCTAAAAGCAAATTCTGTCCTTAGCAGGTTGCCTCAATATTTAGTAGGTATAATTCCCCACAGTAGTATATAATTGCATTAAAAAGAGGTGCTCTGAGCTAGCTCCCTGTGCTTTCACCTGTCCCCTCCCCCTCCCCCGGGGGCCAGGTAAAGCTATGTGGCCCAATCGACCCCCTGCCCCCAGCCCTCCGTAATGCACATGCCCACATGCACATATATTTACACACACTCTCACATTTACACAAGTTTTTACCACAAGGTCACGTTCTATCGCATTACGTTACCCTCCTGCGTTCCTGCCTCCTCAGGTAGGACCAAAATTGATCACTAAAGCATGGTTCACCCTCATCTGCTCTGATCCACCCCTTCAGCTCACCTCTGATTTGACGACTTCACTGCAATCTATCCATCCAGTTCCATAATGAAAAATTTAATCTTTAAGTGTAATTACTTTGATTTAATTCACTTTTATTTTTACTTATTATCTGCATTTATTGTTCTGAGACAGCTGTGTCTCTTCCTCTGTTACTCTGTTATCTAATCAATCTATATATGTATCTATCTATGTATCTATCTATCTAGTTGGCTTAGAAGATATATAGAATTCTCTCTGTCAGCCTTCCAACTTAATGTAAAATCAAAGGGAGCCTTGTTTCATGGTGAAGTAAAGTTCCCTGTGAAAGGACAAGAGGTGGGAGAGGAGAATCAAGTACTACAAGCTCCTACAAGAGTTTGTGACCTAAGGCTTTTGAATGTGAAACTCATACATTTTGTTAGACCTAAGCTGTTAAATATAAAAGTTACTTTCTGTTGTCTCAACTTGATCATCAGGTAATAATCTCTACGAAGAAACTTTTAGCATTGCCAGAGAGACCACTAGGAAGAACAACTTCTCAGTAGGTGAAAGATGACATATTATGTAACACATTTAAGAGTTAAGGTAAGGAGACACTCGGTGATAGAATTAAGCATTTAGGAGGTTAATTGTGAGGCCAGGAACAACAAAAATCCAAAACTAATGTACACCACGGCTCCCACCACATGTAAAATCGTATAGTACGATGATTACCTGGCTATTTTCTTTATTATATCTTCTGCAGGGAAAAGAAAAGTGTCGGTGCGCTAAGCTAGTCTCAGGCTCAAATAGCCAGGTACGAGGCCTACCAAACAGGTGTAAGCATGCTGCAAAAACAGTGTATTGGCTGCACAATGTATACAAAAAAACAAAACTGTCTGCGCTTCTTACCCTAATAAAGTTGGCAACAAATATATAAACATAATATAAATGAGAGGTGGCTCACCCGCCACGCCAAAACATTTAATAAGGTTCTCACCCTATTGAGAGTGTGCCTTGACGTGGCGGGTGAGCTTAATTATGCTTTGGCCAATTCATATAACCAAAACCTCTCATTTATATTATGTTTATATATTTGTTGCCAACTTTATTAGGGTGAGAAGCGCAGACAGTTTTTGTTTTTTGTATACATTGTACAGCCAGCACACTGTATTTGCAGCATGCTCACACTGTTTGGTAGGCCTCGTATTACACATTTGTATTATTTGAGCCTGTGACTAGCTTAGCGCACCGACGCTTTTCTTTTCCCTGTTTGCACATATTTGAGGTTGTTGGCTCCTCATCAGTCTGGTTGCAGCTTGCTGTCCAGGGGTTAATGGGGAGGAGGTTTAATTGCACCTCCCCCAACACATTAATAAGGTTTTGGTAGCAGTATAAACTGCTTTGTGTGTCCACTATGTAGGAGGTGAGAGTAGGATCTCACCCTATTGAGAGTGTGCCTTGACGTGGCGGGTGAGCTTAATTATGCTTTGGCCAATTCATATAACCAAAACCTCTCATTTATATTATGTTTATATATTTGGTGCCAACTTTATTAGGGTAAGAAGTGCAGACAGTTTTTGTTTTTTATATCTTCTGCAGTCAGCACTGAAACTGACACTGATGGCAGTTCCTTGTTTATACTAACATGCTAATATATATATATATATAGTGTGTATTGGCATGTACAATATTAATTTTAATAAATGTAAGATATCTAGAGTATTTTATTTCCTATATTTTTAAGCTTATGTGAGCTCCTGAGTTAGGCAGCTGTTGTGTTCCCTGTTGTAGAATATCAGTGGGAATCTTAGATTATGTGCTTTTCTAACAATGAGATGATTTTTTTTTCTCTGGTGAAGGCTAAACCTTCACAATTTATTACATTGTTGATGTATATTTTATAGGTGTTGGTTTATTATGCTTAGCACTATTATCCAAACTAATCCATGTGACTTTTCTCTGAACCTTATAAATGTTAACCACTTGTAATAAGAAATATAGTGGGTTTCCGAGCTTTGTACTTGTGTGATTATGCTTTTATTATTGTGCTAATTATATTAGTGGGAATTCAGACATATGTCTCACAGACTGACTGTGAGGGTTAGATCCCAGTGAGAGAGGTATTTGGCTTATTAATATAAATATCTCTACATATCACATTGGCTAATGATCATACCAGGGGTTCCAGGAGACTAGAAAAAGTTAATGTTTTTAAAATACAATCTAATTATATAGAGAAATAATATTACCTCTGAGAACTGCTTCTTTTATGAACATAGATAATGAGCATCACATTATATTCTCCAAATATACCCTGGTTGAAGGTCTCTTAGGAGATAATTAGTATTAGTTTTGCGAGTGGTATAAGGTATATGGATGCCATTAATTTATTTAGTTTTGTGTTTTTTTTTATTTTTTGGCAAATGTTGTCTATTTAACTCTTTAACTTGTACGTTCTGTATTTACTATCATTAACAAGATATCAAGGGATTTAAAAGTGTTGGAATGAACATGATATTGTTGATCTGATCTGAATGTTTCTGTTTTAGCCCCATCGCGACCAAACAGTTCTCTTGCATACAGAGCAAAGACGTTGTTTTCCTCAATACTTGAAGAAATAACATATTAACTGAGACTTTTTAAGAAGTGCTTTCAATGCAGCTATGGCAACATAGACTTTTATCTATCACACAGTACTGTATTTTATGCTCAAGGAGAAAAATCTTGTTTTCCATGGACTTCACCTTTAAGTAGCATTCACTTCCAACATTGGCCACATATCTTGATGGATGATTTGAAAATAAACATACAAAGGTGAAAGATCTATTTTCATTTTGGGAAATGGTATAACATCAAAGTGAAGGAAAGTTTTTTTTTCCAGGTGAGTATTAAATGAGAAAGCCAACCAACCAAAAGTGATTTGTGAAAGATTCCTAAAAATCTCAAATTAAAAAGAGAAATTGATTGGGGAAAGGATGATGGTCATAGACTGTGATTAGTAATTGAGAGCAAAAAGAGAAATCTAAGGAAAAAATGATATTTCTGTTACCAATATTTCATTTTCAATCATATTTTAATGGTTATTTCCAAAGAACGTACTGTGATAAAAAGACCCTTAAATTGTAAGGGATTTGCTGGGATCATTACTGAACTACAGTCTTCTATCAGTAAAACCCTCTTTTAGACCAAGGCCCAGATTTTTAATTGTGTTTATTAACACAAAACAGCAGCCAAATTAATAATACATTGACCACTAATTAAAATCAAGTCACGTACCTATCGTTTGATGTCTTTCCGAATATCTGCCAATATTTGATATCATATTATGAACATTCTTTCTAATATATACATTCTACCAACTTTTGTACTTTATTGCTCTATTAATAAGATATCCAAACTCCACTGTTTGTTTTGCGTTTACCTATATGATCCCCAAAACTCCCATCTGACAGTGATGGATCTCTTGTTCAGTAGATCTACATGCTGTGATGAGGCACAGATGTTTAAATGGGTCCAAATGGAACCAAAGGCCATCAGCATTATAACAGAATAAGAAACATAAAGCTCTGCGTCAGTCCTTGGCCTTCAGACTTTACTTTTGACTATCATAGTAATATTGTTTTGTTTACTTGGATATGTCTTCTGAGTGCTTTCAAGAAGCTTTACAACTTGTTTGAAATAAAATACCAGCCTACGTGCCATCCTGTTTTGAGTCTTCAAATCCACTTAGCAATCAATTTTATATATTTTAAAATTAGAGATTGTTGCTCCATGGGTCATCTACTTTAAGAGCTCACAAAATGCCAACATTCCTTTTTTATAAATAACAATAATAAAAAATCCTGGATGCATTTGTAGGAAAGAAAATGTTCTGGTTGATGTGGAATCAGAAAAGTGAGGTAAGCAGCATGAATACAGAACATGCTGTGTGCTTGGGTCATTATGTGAAAAGATTAGCAACCTGGGATAGAAAAAAACATACAGATTTAAAAATAATAGTAAAAATCCCATGAAAACAGACTCATATTCAAAGAAGCAAAACACACTAAGGCTGCCATTAAAAAAAGTAACTGTGACATTGATAATATTTACACAACAAGACAATCATTGCTCAACAGTGCAAACCTCATTAACATTACAGAGAATTTTGGAACCTAGTGACAGTAGACTATGACTGAGATAAAATGATATCTAATCCTTTGAGGTATTGGGTACGTACAAAAACAAGCAAAAATGTTTACATGCTTTTCAAATATGGTGTGTGCTTTCTAAAACTCTAAATCCAAATATTTTGCAATTGATTATGTTGAGATGAACAAGTATCCACCTTTTCAGGAGGCTTCTGTTTTTTTTTAGATGGGGAGACCTCTGAGGTCCTGAAAGCTCATGCAACTTTACATCTTTTTCTATGTTGGTCCTTCTACTAAAGGCTCCATTTATCTGGGTCTAATCCAGCAATTTTTCTTATCTGGAAAAAACATGTAACCAGAAATATCCACTGAAGCTCTGTGAAGCTCAGTAGAAAGTGTATTTCAAGTAGAATCCAGACGTAAAATTCTTGCTCATGATGCCTAGCAGGATACCAGTTGCACCTCAATGATAATGTCAATGAAGGCTGAAATATATGCATGGGAATGCTTTTTGCCTCATGCAGTAGAAAGTTTCTATAATGGTGCATGTGGGCAAAAACATATACCTGCATTCATAATTATTATCAGAACCATTTTCTATGATGTCCCCTGATTTGGTTCCAGGCACCTTTGCACCAAAGTAATTCATAGGCTTCCTTTTTAATCTTTTCTATGCTATTTCCATTCATGGGATTCTACATCAATATTTCTTCCTCTGACCTGTACCGGATGTACATTAAGCAACCAAGGATCTATATACAGAAACGTAGAATATCTGACACTATGACAATATTTTTGTGGTACCACCCTGTAACTATAGGTATTGTGTGCTATGTGCGCATCACTGGTATACATACTTATTAAATTAGATAAAATAAAAAAAAATGAAAGCATACACTTGAAGATAAATGAACATACCCAGAAAATTTTTGGATTATGGAGTGTCATGGATCAACTCCGCTACCAGAAAGCAGTGAGGGTGAGAAAATGCCTCTCTTGGTGGAGACGTGCACCTCATCACCTTTGTGCAGGATACAATAATGCTACATGACCCCATACACACATATAAGGAATGTTGGTATATTTAAGAACCTTGGGTACATGAATAACATGGAGGCCTGGGTGTGCACCTGCCTCGGAGTACACTTATCAGTCTGGCACCTTTCTACTTTAGGCATCCTACCCCTGGCATTAAGATCTACCCTGCCTCTGACAGCTCTTCAAAAAATACTGAAGGAAATAATGTATGGTAGAGAATGCAAGCGAAGGCCTGAGTGACTTTAATTACCTTGTGTGACTTATTTGTAAAAATATGCACTCCAATGCATAGAAAAGCGAGATTTTACCGTTATACTAGAATCTTTTCCATTCATTTTGCATGTTTTTCAGTCCCCTGGATTCAATTCCTTGTAGGAGGATTAATGTATTGGTGCAAATACTTGTCTTGCTTAGACCTCCATGTCTCATAAGCACCGGCTCACCCCTGGAAACGCAAGCTTAATGGGAGCTTTTTCCTGTCAGCCAATAGCGCTGCAGCATTTTAACAAGGAAAGGGCAATAGGGGGAAAAAACAGATGAATAATGCATACTGATGTACTTGGAAAGTAATATACATTCTTCATTGCCAAGGCTCTATAGGGCATAGGAGTGTCCCTTTAATTTGGTGAGGCTTTTTTTTTTTGGGGGGGGGGGTGGAAACATTTAGTCTTGGGGCAGTTAGTGGTGGTTGTATGTGGAATTTCATGTAAAACACACAATGGCCCATAATCTTTAAATCAGAGCAGCACAGGGGTCTATTGCCTGCCCATCCTCCGTTCCAACCCTTGAAATGTCAAGTATAGAAATAATTACTATTTTACCTTTTTGGGAAATATTTATATCGGTGTGCTATATATAAAATAGGTAAATGTAATATAAAAAATATATTTTTCCTATATGCATAGCAGTGTCATATTGCTCTTGCAATTAGATTAAAACTTAGAATTGAAGGTGCATAGAAGGTTTTCAAAACTGATCTGAAAGTTAACACCGGAATATTTGTCCTTGTGACTAGCCTCCCGCAGAAAAATATCTTTGATTTATCTGTTCATCACATAGTTGAAATTTTTCTGAGATGTGGTAAACTGCAATTTAAAACCATGTCCACCTATTCGATGTCTTGCTGATCTCTGTGCTCTGATCTCATGTTAAAAGCCAGCAGAGAGAGAAATTGCTTTAAAGATAATGACACCTTTGGAATGTTAATAACCAAAAAAAAACTTTCAAAAGGTAAAATTATTTCTTAACCGAACTAGTAAAGAATCAGATTTACGTAGTTCATTTATTTTTGCACCTTTGTGCCAGAGAATCACTAGGTTTAAATTACAGCAGGTTCATCCTTTTCTTTTCAATCCCTTAATCCTTAAGGAGCATAGGTTTTAGTTCAACACAACTTCACACAGAACACAAGAAAAGACTCTCTGAGCCTACCTCAAATATGGCAGCTTTTTCCAGTTGTAATCTTTTACTTGCATCCCTTAGTTAAAAAAAGACTTTAAGGGGAAACCACTGTCAATTAACGCATTTCTTTTCCACTGAGGATAAAATGAATTTTCTACAGCCCACTGACATTTCCAACTACAGATATTTTGGTTAAATCTTTTTCTTGGTATCCCAATATATCGAGGGATGCCTGTGCAAGACCCTTCTTCGGCCCTAACTGTCCATTGATGGCTTCTATAACGCTAATAAGAGTCCCTAAAAAGAGGCCAGTTATTAAAAGAAGAGGATCCATTCTAGCCTAAAAAGAGAAGGACCTTCTTCAAAGTAAGGGCTCATAAGATCTGGAATGAATTACATATAGATGGGGTGACTACATGTGTTGTGGAAGCTTTTAGGTTTTGGCAACAGAAGGGTATTTATGGTCAATGTTATTATCACCCTTTGATGTGCAATATGTCCTGAAATAAAATGTGTAGTGAGACGGCTCTGGTCTATATACACTGATACATTTGATATAGAACAGCACAGGAGAAAACAATAATAATAAAAAAGGGGGAGGAAAACTTTTACAAATGTTTGTGATGACACGATTACTGGTCTTATGAAGAATTCAAATCAGTTTGAAAAGAAGAATCGTAATGTCATTGCCAAAAATGGCCTCTGTCTCTGTGTTAAATTGTCAGTGCTTACCTGACTTTAACCACTCGATGATGGCTCTGATGCTTAAAATGGTGAAAAGAAGAGGGCAATCTGAGTGCACGAGGAACACAGTTATCTCTAAACATGAAAATTCTGAAGCATACAAGGCCATCTTCAAAGACCTTGGCATCCATGTTTCAATGTCATGAACCTCCCAGGATGCGGTGGCAAGAGAAAAGTTTCCAAGATTGGTGCGAACTGTGGAAAAAACACTAAATAAAACACCCAAACAGCATAGCTATTTACCTGCCTAATACAGTAGGGGTAGGAAGAAAGGGATTTAGGCTGCAGACAGGTCCTCTTCAGGGTTAGAACAATCTCTTCTGCTCTGACGTCTGATATGAGTTCATGGCTTTTGTCTTCTTTGCAGAAGCATAAGAAAAAGCTTGCTATCCTTCTGAGTGTGGCACAAACCACCATGGTTTGCCGCAGCAAACTACTATGCTTAGTTAGACAGGAAACAGGTCCATTAATAAACTGACATATACATATTTATTTAATGTATTCCTTGTTATTGTTATCAAAATAAAGAGGTACATTTCCTTTCACAATGGTAGGAAGCATCATTTTTACTTGTAGAAATATTCAATTCACATACTAGTGTGGCTGGTCCACTCCTAACAGTGGCACTTTTCCCTCTTGAGTGCTAAATCCTAACTCTCTCTAGACTGTAAGCTTGTTTGAGCAGGACCCTCCTTACATCTTGTTTCTGTAAGTCAAATTGTTACATTATACATTACTTGTTATGTCCTGTTTACCCATTGTACAATGCTGTGGAATTGGAGGGCACTATATAACAACAACAATATAGCAATAAATAATAATAATTAATCCTCCTTCATTGTAATTGCTCTACAGTTGGAGCGCTATGAAAATAATGTAATACTAATAACAACACTAAAATCTTTACCCTATAAAGTGTAAAGACCACACACTATTTCTACTATTTTGATAGCTAAGAAAGTCATGGGCAATTTTGAATGGTATAAATAGGCTAAAGGAAAAAGAGATACATGCCTGAACTTAGCATCTTCCAAGGGACTTATGAGCAGTCTTGGCATTATCCACACTTGGCATTATCTAAATATCAAATGATAGGCCCACCTGATTGCTTCTACAAGTAAATTCATGTGCCATGAAAATGTTATTCCACAGTTATCACATTGTGAGTGAACACAGGTCAGTTCTAGTTCTGTTGGGTACCAACTGTTGTATGCAAATCCTAGTTTCTTTAAAGGCTTTTCCGGGGTCTCTCAGACACAGACCCAAACAATGTAATATCTTCCCAAATTCAGCACTGGGTTGATGAATTAAAAATATCAAGAAAGACTTAGAGATCTAAATATGTATAGCTTGGAGGACAGAAGAGAGAGATGGGCATACCTGGGAACTTCTGAGCTCCAGCTACCCTGAGCCTTCCCTTGCGGGATGCAGCCAGGACTGCCCACTGATATCAGCAGGTGGTCCTGTGACATCATGGTCCTGCTGATGTTGGGGCATTCGCAATGATGTTGGGGGTTTTCTTGATGGTGTCTGGGGCATTCTCGATAACGTTGGGGCATTCCCGCTGATGTCAGTGGGTGTTCCAGCTGACATTGCAGGAAAAAAACCCTTTTAAGGGGGAAATGGGCAGGGAGCGGGGCATGTGAAGACCCTGTTCCCCTGACACGGAAGGTTCCCAGGTATGGACATTGGCGTTAAGAAAAACATTTAAAGATATAAAAGGAGTTAACAAAGAACAGAAGACAAGTTTATTTCAATGAAGGATAGATGTTAGAACAAGATAAGAATTTAAAACTACAAGTGAAAGTCTTAGATGTAATGTAAAGAAATGTTACTTTACTGAGAGTGCATTAGATTAGAACATCAGATAAAGTAAAGTAGAACAGCCACCTAGCAGAAGTGGTAGATGTTTAAACAGTAAGGGAACTTAAACATGCAATGGATTGGCATATGAGCCTTTATAGTAGGAAAACTGGGAAAACTTAATGGGCTGAATTGTTCCTATGTACCATCAAATTCTATGTTTTTTTTAAATACTGTCTAAAGTCCCATAGGAAATTTGTACAGGGTAGTCACCGGCAACATTGTTTTACACTCGGATTTAGGCTCCAGGAATGTGACTAATGGCATTGTTACTTTATTGGCGCCACTGAATAAATACATCTGTATTGAGTGGCTGTGCTAATTAAGTTCATTCAAACCATTGAAATGAGGGCGTATTAATGAGCTATGACTGATTGCAAAACTTGTGATGAGGGAAAATTAACAAATTGTGTGTTGATTAATGACATTGATTCTTTTTGCAACATTTTTAACAGTTTGTCAATTTCACATTCAATATTATGTGAAATGAACGCAGTTTAAGTGAGATGTCTGGATTATGCAGTTAACGTTCTTTTTATTGATTAATGGAAACAAAAGATGTATGGTAATAAAAGAACCCCATAAAAATAGGTAAAAATAATTAATGATCATTAGCATTTCTCAGCTCATGTCTGGCTTTTATTATAGTTTTAGAATTTTACCTCATACTTTTATTAGCGGGATAAGCAAATTGTCCCTCTATGTTCAGTGAGGTGTGTGTGTACACTATTGCTTTTGACCGACCAAAACCAAAAAAAAAAAGGCATTTTCCCCACCTCCCAATTAACAGTAACCAATTTATTCAGAAAGCAGTCGTTACATACATATCCAGCACACACTTGGCTGTACATCCAGAAAAATATTCACAAAGTACAAAAATTGAATTTTCAAACATGATTGGTTTATTGTTCAATAATCAGGTGTTCTGAACATCTTCACTTCGCCGCTGATAATCCCAGGGTCACTGGCTCCAGATTAAGAACTACAGCTCAGGTAACTGGATGAGCTGCTCTCTGTTTTATAGAATGAAGTCACCAAATTGGTCACCAATCTTTGGCAAAGGGAACCGTAACATTAGTTTTTATTGCTTTTTTCACCAAACCGTCCATGTTTCATAGGATTGTTTGCGCAGATTACATCGAATTACAGAGAACCCCACTAAATATATTCGGCTACATCTCTATATTACAGAAATACTCCACATGCATAGGTTCTTCATTGATAAATAAATATTGTTGACAATATAATATGCATAATATATAATATTGGGGATATTCAGTCCTGTTCCGCAGGGCTGCATGTGCCTACCATCTGCGAGTGTCTGCCTGCCCAGGCCCAGTGCTCTACTACTAGTGCACTGCACCTCTTTGACCATCCATACTCTGGGGGAACTTTTTTAAAATTTCTATAATAACAGGTAAGCCCAGAAGGTGTCAGAGACCTCTCCCTTTGGGAACACCCCCTGAATGGCGTTCCGAATTAAAAAAGAAGGCCCCTGGATTTCATCTGAGCTGAACTGCTTTGAAAATAAATTTGTTGCCCAAAAACAAACACAGCAAATACATAACAAAAATTTAGTCCAAATTGATTTTGCATGTTGTGCACATGTCTAGTGTATAACGTGACTTGCAGAAACAAGAGGTAAGCAGGGCCCTGCTCATACAAGCTTACAATGAACACAACATAAATCTAAAAGCTGCTAAGAAACAAGATCAACATTTTTGAATATGATACATAGACTCATTTTTGAACATTCAACCACAATAGTATTTTATAGATAGCTCACAGTTATTTTGGAAAATAGAATATTCTGGAGGATGAGCCACGGCAGACAACATGGAATTTTGATAACAAGTCGAAGTTCACCAGATTATTTTGTAGAAACAACTGAGTTGATTTTGATTTCTCATTTATGGTTTCTAAATAACCAGGCACGAATAGTAATCACCATTATCTTTACGTTCTGCAGTTTGTTCTTACCCTGATAAGGGCAGATTGTTACATTTTGACATCCGTTCCACTGAATATTTCATGAAAATCTTTTCAGTTTAGTAATATGTTCCTGGATATCATTTGTTTGTCCATGACTTAATGTAATCATGGACCCATTTACAAGGGCCCTTTTACAACAACTATAGAAAATGTATGCTATATGCTATTATAGGCCATTGTGATTGATATTGAGTGTCATATTTGTAGAGACTGTCTACAGGAGACTGGCAACCATATTAAGTTTGAGCTTCTAGAATTTTCAACATAAAGCTCATCCATACATTTAAGTGTTGATTATTGTAACTAGTTATGTTACATAACATTGCGTTATATTTTATTTATCGAGGGGAAAGTGAAAACAATGACATTCAAATTTATAAAATTGACAATCTATAATAGTAACACAAATTAGGGTATACTGGTACAAAAAACATCCCTGCTTTTGTGAGTTGACAAGCCATTAGGAAGTTGAAGAAGAATGAGACAGAAGGCAAGTAACTTAGGAAGTCGTTAACATGGCCATCTCAATGGTGGGGACAACTGATGGGGTCTTTCAAAATGCAAGTTGCGGTAATGTTGTCATGGTAGAGATGTAACAAAACATTCTGTTCCTTCTACTCCTTTACTCCTGATTGTTTCTAACAGGATTTTATCTCTGGTCTTCAGAAGAATGCCCTTTCTCCTTCTCTGTCATACCCCATGCAGATACTTAGATTATTACAGGGGGAGCCATAAAAAATGATGGCATGACTCAACCTAACTCACATACATTGCCACATTACACAGAACTTACACTCTTCCTCAGAACTCCATATTTATGGACGCCTAATGCGACAATTAAACTACACCAGCTCACCTTTTGTCGACTATTTATTAACAGCTTACCTCCACTGAGGTATACTGCAGTATTTTTTTATCAAACTATGGGAGAGAGACTTAAATGTTTCGTTTACCACTGAACAATGGTGTAAAATGTTATTGTTAACCCAGGAATGCTCTATTTCTCGCTCAATTCAAGAATCTTCCTACAAGTTACCTTGTTGCTGGTACATTGTAAAAGTGGATATTCATAGATTCTCTCTCCCACGGTTTTGGAAGGATGCTGAAGGTGCCAGTTAACATACATGTATGGATAAGCCTGGAGCCCAGAAGTTCCCAGGTATGTATATAACACATATGGACATTTGATACAGGTGGAATCATGCTTTGGGTGGTGCTCCCTGGTGTAGTTACTGCATTCAATCCCAAAATATGAGGAGGGATTGGCCTTCATCCACTTGAGAGGGGATTCTCATCCAGTTAAAAAATAAAGATAGCACACAAACAAGGGAAAATTAAATCAATAAATGCTTTAGTTCTTCAAATAAAGTATAAAATATCCTCTTACATAAAAGATTCTGTCCATAAGCGTCCATTTTAGTGACTCAGGATCCCTCCCAGCAGTGTCCTCTGTTGCAAAGTCTCTCACAAAGGTGAAGGAACGCTGTTCAGGATGCAGATGCTCACCATGCATTTCGCTGTAGCTTCTTCAAGGTGCATTCGGTGGGTAGTGACCTCCTCTCTCCTTATATTCCTCCGTTTTACTTCAAATCATTGCGTAGTAATTAATCCATTTGTGGTAATCACGCAGTCCTAAGAACTTGCACAGATGTTGTGGTGCTTTCATTAGCGCAGCGTTAGTGTGAGAAGTGGAGAGGGGAATAGACAATTAATTAGTCAATTGTGTAACAGAAGTAGTTTATCCATTTCAATTAAAAACAATAGGATAATTTATAATTGGATCTTATTAGCTACTGACTTTCATTATTGTGATTATTCTTTTAATCAGTAAGTAATCATAATTATAAAGTTTCATAGAAATTAATTTTACCTTTCTTTTAATACTAAACTACTATGAATAAATATAAATTTACATTTCACACACTCTCTGTTCATCCTGTTTCATAATTAATATATCTAATGAATTTAGCTTTCTGTTATTTATTTTTATGTTGATATGTATGAATAAATGTAAATAAACAGCTTAATTGTGTGTTATGTTTTTTGTTTCTCTATAAGTTATTATGCATGTATAAATGGGTCGATTGCATTTATTAATGATATTTCCCCTATTATTTTATGTAAAGGTAAGTCCGATGTACTGTATTCCACACGTTAATATATAAATAACATTTTAGTTCTACAGGTGATGAGTTTTTTTAATGCATATTATTTATATTGATCTGAAAGAGACAACTGTGTCATTCTTTCCATAATATTGGCAATTTTGCATGGCTGACACTTTCAACAGAAGTAAAATCCCTTAGACTGGCCTAATATGGGTCTTAACTAAACCTCTTTCAATATTTTGAGCCCCCCAGCAAATTTTTATAGGTCTATCAGGTTAATAACATGGGTCAATATTTCCAAATTATTTTTTTAACACTCCTCTGGGCCCCATTGAAGTTCAAGACTACTGGAGGGGCAGATAATTCACTGGATGCTTTTGGGTTCTTGTGTTAATAGTTGTCCCCTATCTGTAGTTCTTACTTCTTGGAGGAAAGTGTTTACTGACTAATCATTATATCCCTTTTCTAACAACAATTCACTTATCTTTCCTGCTTCTTGATCATATTGAGTCAAATTTCTACAATTTCTCCTCATGCATAAAAACTTTTTGAGGCATTTTTGAACCAGGGAGTAAAATGGCAGCTATCATGCCAGCTATACCTATTAACTATTACCGTTTTGAAATAAGTAGTGGTATGAACTTTAGAATGATCAATATACATGCACATGTCTAAAAAATCTACTTTGTCAATACTGTAATTGGTAGTGAGATTAATGCCCAAATGATTATTATTGAGGAATCCGAGAAATTTCTCTAGTTCAGTCAGGCTCCATTTTGGAGCGACCCTAAGCTCACACCCTACTGGGAAAAATTATCAAGATGATACAGAATATCTCTGACCCTGACTACTCTTTAACTCGATCCAGGGTTTTACTTAACCATACTTTTTACTCTGTCTTGAAATATAAAAAGTCTCTTATGGTGCTTCTATTGAGTGCTTCAAAATCTTTGATTCCTATGTTCTGGAGGCAGTCCTCTCCACTATCTTTTCTGGATTGAGTACATAGAGTGGCGTTTGTTGAACTCATGGAAGATTTAGTGCACACGTCTAGAAGTTAAGCCTTTAAACATGGCCGTAAATGGTTTGTCTGTGATCAACTTATGGAATCGGGCCTATATACCAAACTATTGACCGCATAGATTGTTTTAATGCAGCTGATTTTAAATATTTATTATTTGAGACACACATTGTAGTCTATATTATATATATTTATATTATATGTGATTTTGTCAATACATTACTCTAGTCCTTATTTTTATGTACTTGGACAACAAACAAATTGTACCACTTACTTTCTTTGTATGACAAAATCTTTAAAAAAAACATAATAAAACTGCTAATAAACAGTACTAATACAGTATAAAGTTATAGTAGTTAAGGTTGAGAAAAGACTTACGTCCATCATGCAAGACTGTTTTCCTAACAACCTTGTTAACCGCTGTTGATTGAAAAGAAGACAAAAAACCCTATGTCAGCAATTTCGAATTATGCTTTCAATGGGGAAAATTATATATTTCATATTATATATTATATATTATATGTTACACAAAAAGGAGGACTTATGTGCATCACTTCAATTTCATTCTGGAGCTGGAGGCAATCATTATTATTTGGAGATTTCCTTAATATTTATTATTTATATTGTTATAGAGGTAAGTCAGCAATACAGGTAGGTCCAGTAAAATGCTATAGATTGATTTCCTATATTATTGTTCAAAATCTCCTATTTATGTAGGTTTACGTAACTAACTAAATACTATTAACAACAAAAATGGGCAGTATATGAAAGCATTCAGGAAAACAAGTTGCTTGATAGAATTTCATTACCTAGTAATTTATAAGTTTAGAAGATCTTCTCAAGCAATATGTGTATAGCATGACAGATGCAAACGTATATGTATATTTCTTTAACTGAAAGTAATCACATATATTTTCACTGAAATTTACACTAAGAAATTAGGTGAAAAAAGCAGATCATACAAAAATAAACACTAAGGGAATATGTTCTGCCGGTAGAAAAATAAATCAGCAATTTCAAAAGTTGTATGAAAATTTCTGCAGTTCTTTATAATTATTCACAGTATATAAATAAATCTTAAAAACTCCTGCAAGCAATAATACAATATTCTGCAAAATGTCCAAATCAGCAGAAATTCTGATGATGTGGATAAAGTTATCGTTTCCCTGAACAATTTGCAGCAAGCAGGTAAATGATAACTTGTACGAAATAATCCGAGCATTAGTGCTTCATATGGAAAATATGAGGCTCTTTTCATAGATGACAATAAATATACTGTAAACTTTAACATTACAAGCGTTCTATCCTGGACAACTTTACTATATAATAATTGTGAAAGCAAATGAATAATCAGTAAAGCTGCATAATGACAATACGATTTATATAACAGTAATAAATAGTACTACTTAGACTAAAATTATATAATATTATATAAGAAAAACATGCAGGGCTAGAGCATTATGAGCATTTTTTCCTTTCTTTCAAGTGCTTCCTTACAAACATAGGAGAGAACCCAGCAGTGGTGTTCCTTACCAGCTTGCAAGACTAGGTCTCCTGTATGGTTGGTCCAGCTATAACGCCAAAAGGCCAGGTATAAGCCTATGTTTGAAATATGAAGATACAAGATCTAGTTGACCACATATAGGTGCCACATGGCAATATAATAATAATAATGATAATAATAATAATAATAATAATCATAATATCCTTGTTACTAGATGAATAGTAAGTTGTGCAAACAAAACTAGAGTTTGTATCACTCTAATTAGCACAGGTGAGAAAAAAATAATCTTTGAACAGAAAAATTATACAATAATGGTATCTGAAATCCTAATCTCTGTCTTTGTGTTTTGACATTTACATTATCTATACATGCTTGAGCTTGCTCTTTGTAAGGTTCATTGATTATGCTCAGACACAGACTTTGCTCATGTACCTACTGCACATAGTGGCTTCTTTTTGTTTTAGCTTCTAAAAATTACACAACCCGTTGTATTCTGGACTGTTATCACAGTGTTGTGTGCATTAAGATGGTAGTGTTTCAACACAAGAGTTATGATGATGTCATCCATATTTTGTTTTATAGGTTCCTTTTTTGTCACAAGAATGCAAAAAAAAACAAAACAGAATGTTGCAGAATCTTGTAATACCTTTTTTATTGGACTAACAGTATTTAAAATAATAGACGAGCTTTCAGGAGTCCTCCGAAAAGCATTACTACAGTACTTTTTTGTCACCAAATGGAGTACTCAGTGGACACAGATACAAATCTATTTAGTTCATAGGGATGACTCTCCTTGTAAATTCATTACACAAATATTTCTGGTGTTTAAATAGCACCTACCTGTTTTGCGTGACATCATACATTTATGATTAGGAGAGATACATGAATTTCATATGTTCTTTCCATTTCTTTTATTCTTCTTTTTTTCTTTTTGCTATAAAAAAGCATCATTTTTAAGTTTTGCTAAGTTTTACTAAGATGTGTAGAATCTGTGTTTATTTTTTCTGGACTTGAAAGATATCCTGTAGTGTTAAAAATGTATTAGGATATTCTATATACTGTCAAACCTTCATTAGAATACTTTCATCTGCTGACCCTACCATGTTACTTTAGAATTTTACAGAATAAGAATTACAGTCGGCTCATTTTACATCTATTTAATAAAAGAAAATGTTAAAGATTTTAAAGCATAATATTCTTAATAATTTATGATTGTTAAAAAAAACACGATTACAGAGAGATTCTTTATTTATAAGAAGAAAATATAGAATACCATTATGTTCTGTAAACTGTACTAACCATCATGCAATTACTTGACGTGCCCAAGGACATCTTGTTCTGTTTCTTCGTAACGCTTTCTTTATTTGCCACTTGATTTTTTATTTGGTGGGAGTCAACACAGGAGATACATCTATCACAAATACTTGCAATGAATTAAAAATGAGTTACAAAAAAACAATACATTTCGTATATCTCAGGTAATTAATTTGGACCAATAGATTCCTGTTTTTCTATTACAATGTATTTGTGGATTGCTATTAAATTACAATATTTATTAGTGGCACTGAATCCAGCACGCTATGTTGCATGAGCAGATGATGGGGGGGGGGGATGGGGCCAATGCCTCCACTGACTAAGACAGCAATATGCTCAGGGGGGTAGGGATAAAGAGGTAAGCCTGAGTAGCTCCCCAAATTTCCAGGAGAAGGTGGAGTTCAACAGAGTCTAGGTGTGTTAGTGTCTGGGTATGTGAGTGTATGTTAGTGTCTGAGTGCATGAGTGTTTCTAGGTGTGTCTGTACGTATGTTAGTATGTTATGTGTGTGTGGGCATATGTTTGTGTGTTAATTTAGTGTAATTGTCTGGATGTGTGTTTGTGTTAATGTGTGTGTGTTAGTGTTGAGTGCCTGGTTGTGTTAATGTGAGTGCCTGGATGAATGTGTTAGTAGGAGTTTAGGTGTGCATGTATGTTAGTGTGAGTGTCTGTGTGTCTGATTGTCTGGGTATGTTAGGGTGTGGGTATGTTAGTACGTGTGTCTGTGTGCATGTTTGTTAGTGTTCAGTGTCTGGTTGTGTTAGTGTCAGTGTCTGTGTGCATGTGAGTTAGTGTGTCTGGTTATGTTAATACCAGTGTCTGAGTGTGTTAGTGTGAGTGTGTTAGTGTGAGTGTATGGTTATGTTGGTGTGAATGCCCCACCCGAGATCTGGATCTGGATCCGTCCCTGCTATGTTGTTATGTGATGTCTTAGTACCGACTTCCCACATAGCTGCCTGGTATGCCTGAATCGAGGGTACTGGGCAGTGGTGTATTATTCCTAGGGAGACAGCTCTAAAGTGGTGGCAGTCCTGGAACACTTTACTAGGGGCAGATCGCCCTATTGGTACCTATATCCCGGTTCCTCTTCTGTTGTGCCTACTTCTTAACAGCTAAGAATGTTTGGTGCACAAGAGTCACACAAATCTTCAGCTACAACAGCAAAGCGAAGCAGAAAATGTGTTTATATATAACAAAATGTTAAAAGTTAAAAAGTAAAAGTTAAAAATGTAAAAAGTTAAAAAGTTTTGTATGATCAACCATTGTGTCATATCTTGACATTATCGCCTATTTTTACAATTATCTCACTTTGCTCTGTTCCCATTCTCTCTTCCTTCTCTATGCTTAATGGCACAAGCCAAGGCTGCCCTCTATTGCTTATATGTTTTGTGATGTGCTTTGAGACTTTGACTCAGGTATAACAGTGAGCCTATCTGTACATGTTATCTAGCCCTTTGTGGACATCCCCCTATTGACTGAAAGAACACATTAACATGCTCCCTACCTTATGCAAGACTCTACTTAAAGTGAGATATTCAACAACATTAGGACCTGTTTTTTGTTTTATTGACAGGACCTTATAGTTACTGGGCCAAAATATTTATTTAAAAAGCAGCAAAAGACCTCCTCCATTTCATTTTGAATTGGAATTGTTGTCCAAATGCCATACATCACAGCCCAAACTGATGTAGAAATCTGTACCCACTCTATGTGCAACATATTGCTCCCAAGAATGATGTATCCTCCCATATCACTTGAAATTAATTAATGCAACACTCAGTTCCTATAGGATACAGTGAAATCCAGATATTCCCACGTGGGTTTTGACACGCTTCCCTTTTTCTTAATAACTGTTTTCTCTTATAGTCTAACAATATCAAAATATTTTCAATGTGAAGAACTTATATTGTCTAAATAAGTCATGTTCCCGTATCATCTAATCTTAAAAATACCCATGAAATATACACTTTATTGGATGTCTCCACACCTTGTAAAATACATACGCCCTCACATTTGGTCTGCTATGACATTTTTTTATTGTTTGCTTTTGTAAATAGGAAAGACTACATTTTTTGTGACAAGTTATTACACTGAATTGGGAAAAAAACGAAATTAGCTTGAATGTAATAGGTCGGTTTAATTTTTCATGCTAAATTTTGTGGAAAATTTCAACCCTTACATGCTAAATAATTAATTTGTATATAGGTCAGATGAAATTCTATTTTCCATTGCATTATCATGTTTACAATTTGTATTTATCTAAATTGTAAGTTGATTGCTTAGATAATAAAAATGTATTTGAGGGGGGGTGGAGCCATGACGTAAGACGCATACACGCGCTGTACGTGGCGTCCGGAGTCTAGGCCACGAAATGACCGAGGGTTTCTGAGGACCTACCGACCGAGATCCCTGACTGAGACCCCTCGCGAGACGAGGGTAGATCCGTCGTTGAAGTGCCCATCGGGAAGAACGCGGACGCGACCGATGTTGCAGTGACGAGTACCGACGCTGACCGGTGCGGACCGACGCTGAGGTGTAACAAAGTAACGGAGGAGTGAGGTGCTGTGTACCTGATGGCCTCAGCTGCGGGCCTCTCCCGACGCTGTTTCAGACCGGCCATGAGATCACTTTAGGGGGGATGGCACGCCGCTGCGGAGATGAGGAGAAATTCAGATTAACTCAATGGCTAAACAGCGAATTGGTGCAAGTTTAAGCTTAATATCAACTCCTCTGTTACCGTTTTTTTAAACACCAGAACAGACCATATATCAAAGGAATATTCTGGATGATTCTGCATTTGGGTGGCCCTCTCCTACTCAGATAAGTAGATCTTCTCATAAATATTTTTTTTATTTTGTTTTTTTTATTTTTTTTTTTTTTTTTTTTTTTCCATATATATATATCATCCAATTAAAAAGCATATCTCCGATTATGTGAAATTTGAAGACGCAGTGTCACTTATATTATCTCACTTGATGAGACGAATATTGATGTTTTTTTTTTTTTTTTTTTTTTTTTTTTTTTTTTTTTTTTGCTTTTTCAATCTAAATATATTACAAGCATAATCACACAATCTAAGCTTTAAGTAGATATATGTGGTAACTTCCTTAAATTGAACATGGCGGCAAAAAAACCTACTGATAAATCATCTAGGAGGGACAAAAGAGATGATAAAAAAGATAAACCAGAGAAAAGGCTATCTTTTTTCTCTCCACAAACATCAAAAACTGATAGCGAAAGATCAGAGTTGGAACAGACGATAAACAGATCAAGCCCTGGAGAAGAAGAACAATATAAAACTCCGATACACACAGCAGATATAACATCTTTAATTCAGGAACAGCTTGGATCTGCGTTAGATCTCCAATTTGAGAGAATAAAACATGAAATACACATTCAGATACAAGATTTGAGAAGTGATTTATTATCAGTGGCAACGCGCGTGAAGTCAAATGAAGAAAAAATTGAGACTCTATTCTTGCAGGATACGACACAACAGGATAATATTAAACTAAATAAAAAGAAAATAGAATCTTTGGAACAAAAATTGGCGGATTTCGAAGACCGTGCCCGACGAGAGAATCTAAGGGTAAGAGGAATCCCAGAAAATCTAGTAAACGAAAGCCTAGATTGTTTCCTCAAAGACTTTTTCCAAACACTGGGAGTTACTCAAGCTGGCCTTATTCCCCTATGGGAACGATATTACAGGCTTACAAAAGGCTCTGAAATCCCAGTAGATTCACCTCGGGATATCTTAATACGCTGCTCTAATCTCCAAATTCGTGAGAAGATCTTAAAAACATCCAGAGAGGGCCCCCTGGCAGAACCCTATCAAAAAATAAAAATCTTCCCAGATCTGTCATATTTTACTCGATTAAGTAGACGGAAATACGCTCATCTCACTGAGATATTGAGGAGAAATTCAATCCGTTATAAATGGACATATCCGGTAAAAATTACCTTAACCTATGAGCACAATGTGCGAACTTTTGACAATGCAGAAAATCTGGAGAAATGGCTTCAACGGAAAAAAATTCAGTAACTTCAAGCAACAAAGAATATAATGGATCTCGGTTTTCGTTTTTTTCTTTTTTTTTTTTTTTTTTTTTTTTTTTTTTCTTTTTTTTTTTTTTTTTTCCTCTTCCTGAGCTGATGGAATGCTGCTGTTGTTAATATTCATTATTTTTTTTTTTTTTTTTTTACACAATAGATCGATTTAGAACGAAGAATGAACTATGAATTTATGAATTTTTATTAACTACTGATCACTGATCACAATATGAATCACTTTTACTATGACATGATACTTTATCTATTTATCTATTTATAGGTGTTTTATATATTTGTGTGGTATACTCTATGACTAATACGGATAATTAATATTTTATCACTTTTTCACACATTAGTCAGGGAAGTTTTTTTTTTTTTTTTTTTTTTTTTTTTTATAAACTTACAACACTTTTACACATATATTTTATTTTATTCTATACACATAATCATTTAAGAGCCATAGATTACACTATTACAAGGTTAGAATATTTTTTTTTTTTTTTTTTTTTTTTTTTTTTTTTTTTTTTTTTCCCATACCCTCACTAAGGGCCTTTATTATTGTTCAATCTTTCTTTTTTCCCTCTACTTCATACCTTTTTCTTTATACACTTGCGCACCATATTTTTTTTTTTTTTTTTTTTTTTTTTTCTCTTTATATTTCTTTATTTTATACCCACACAATTAGCTTTCAGGCTATTAATACACATATTTTGTAGCTCAATCGCATTACACTACGCCTACACAAAGGGCTATTACACTCTTGTGCACTGTATCTATAATAAATACACACACATATACACATATTCTTTTTAAATTTTATTATTGTTCAATTTCTTTTCTCTCTTTATTTCATACTTCTTTTTACACACTTTTACACTATATTTTTTTTTTTTTTTTTTTTTATATAAACTTACAACACTTTTGCACATATATTTTATTTTATTCTATACACATAATTACTTAAGAGCCATAGATTACACTATTACAAGGTTAGAATATTTTTTTTTTTTTTTTTTTTTTATTTTTTTTTATTTTTTTTTTATTTTTTCCCCCATACCCTCACTAAGGGCCTTTATTATTGTTCAATCTTTCTTTTTTCCCTCTATTTCATACTTTTTTCTTTATACACTTGCACACCATATTTTTTTTTTTTTTTTTTTTTTTTTTTTTTTTTTCTCTTTATATTTCTTTATTTTATACCTACACAATTAGCTTTCAGGCTATTAATACACATATTTTGTAGCTCAATCGCATTACATTACGCCTACACGAAGGGCTATTACACTCTTGTGCACTGTATCTATAATAAATACACACACATATACACATATTCTTTTTAAATTTTATTATTGTTCAATTTCTTTTTTCTCTCTTTATTTCATACTTCTTTTTACACACTTCTACACTATATCTTTTTTTTTTTTTTTTTTTATTTTTTTTTTTTTTTATTTTTTTTTTCTTACACAATTAGCTGTTAGGCTATCAATACACATATTTTGCAGCTCAATCGCATTACACTATGCTCACATGAAAGGTTATTACACTCTTGTGCATGATATCTATTATAAATATATATATATATATATATCCTTTTTGAATTTTTGGAATACACTAACGTGAGATAGGTCTATCTTTCAATATACCTTTTTTTCTTATTTTTTTTTTTTTTTTTTTTGTTTTTTTTTTTTTTTTTTTTTTTTTTTTGTTTTTTTTCTGTCTCAGATTTATTAATAACTTAGAATAAAATCTATAGTAAGCCTAGACTCAATGCCATCGAAAGGATGGCAATATCTATTCGCAGTAATGAGGGTGGGATACCTTGCGGATATAAGTGGTGCTTTCAGGGTATGCCCCACTTATTATTTGTTATGTGTTATATGTTAAATGTTTTTTTATGTGGATCCTATACTTTTGTACTACAATATATTTTTAGTCTGGTATTTAAGGAGGGTTTCTACAAGGTCTTGAAAAAACAGATATGATAAAATTTGGTACAATAAACACTCAAGGTCTAAATTCGAATAAAAAAAAGGCTATAGTATTTCAAAGAATATGGCAAGAAAGATTAAATATCTGTTTCTTGCAGGAAACACATTGGCGGCTTTCAGACAAAATAGATATCAACAAGCATAGATTTCCGATTACTATAAGGGCATCTCTAAAAGAAAATAAAAAGAGAGGGGTGGCTATTCTTTTCTCCAAGAGTTTAAACTTGAATTTCAAATATGTAGAAACTGACCCGGAGGGCAGATTTATAATAGCTATAGTTATTATTAATAATATACTTTTCACATTAGTTAATGTGTATGCACCCAACCATTCACCAGTCAAATATTTGACCAAATTATTAGACAAAGTATTAAAAATAAAACAAGGTCTCTTAGTCTGGATGGGTGACTTTAACTGTGTGCTAGATCTTCAATTAGATAAATTATCTCCAAAGGGTCCTACAAAAGACCGTGGCTTATTATTACAGGCGAATAGATTCCAATCTTTACTAAAAAGGCACGCACTTTACGATATTTGGCGAGTTTTTCATCCGACGAATAAAGATTATACGTGTTTTTCGAAAACACACTGTGCGTATTCGCGTATAGACCTTATAGTGGGGGATAGTAATTTGGTCTCTAAGGTCAAAAATATAAATATATACGAAACTACGTGGTCTGACCATAATTTACTTTCAATGAATATCGATGAGAATCAAGGAAGATGTAGAACTGAATGGAGATTAAATCCTAAATTGATGAAAAAAGAGGCAGATATAGACTATATAAAGGAGACAACAAAATATTATTTTATTGAAAATAATAAAGACGGCATATCCTCTATACATTTATGGTGTGCCTATAAGGCCGTCATTAGGGGCCATTTTATTAAATTAGGTACAAATGCAAAAAAGAAGGCAGAAGCAAAATTATCTGATTTATACATAAATCTCTCTCAAATGAGTAAGCTTAATAAACAAAATCCTACGAAATACAACTCTGATAGAATTAAAGAAATAAAAGACAGAATAAATTTCCAACTGTTAGAAAATACTAATAAAGCCTTAATGATACTGAACTCTAAAAGATATTATAAAGGGAATCGGGCTGATAAAATGCTTTCTAATCAACTCAATAAGAGAAGAGAAGATAAGATCATTTCAAAAATCGTATACAAAGATAATATTTTGTTAGCTCCTAAAGATATAGGACAGGCCTTTAACAATTTCTATGAAGATCTATATAACATATCCACTAATGCCACAGAAAATGATATAAAGCAGTTTTTTTTGGATAGAACGTTTACAAAACTTTCTAACCACTCTATAGACAGACTAAATGAAAAAATCTCCTTGGAAGAAGTACACAGAGAAATACGCAGACTTAAAGATAGGAAAGCCCCTGGACCAGATGGCTTCGATGCCACTTTCTATAAGATCCTCATTCAGGATCTTGCTCCGCAATTAGTTCAGGTCTTTAACGAGATTATGGATAAGGGGTCTCTACCAGAAGAACTTCTCCAAGGAAATATTGTTCCTATACTAAAAGAGGGTAAAGACCCAGAGAACATAGCTAGTTATAGACCCATTTCCTTACTAAACGTTGATATAAAAATATATGCAGGGGTTTTAGCTCAGAGACTTAACCCCGTATTGCCTCAGTTGATACATAAGGATCAAGTTGGGTTTATAAAAGGCAGGTCTGCGACAAATCATATAAGAGCCCTTTTAGGTCAGTTTGAACAAAACCTTCAAAAAGCAGTTCCCCAGCTGACCCTGTCACTAGATGCCGAAAAGGCGTTTGACAGGGTCAGCTGGAAATATATGATGGAAACCTTGAGTGCCTTTGGAATACAAGGGAAATTTCAACGGGCCGTTATGGCCTTATATAGTAATCCCAAAGGCAGAGTTTTTGGATCGGGCATAAATTCTAATTGGTTTTCTCTTACAAATGGAACAAGGCAGGGCTGTCCTCTCTCTCCCTTGCTCTATATACTCTCGTTAGAACCTCTGGCGAGAGACATTAGAGCCTGCCCGGATATAGTCGGCTGTGGAGAGGGTGACCTTCAGAAAATAAAATTATACGCGGACGACGTATTAATTACAATTAAAGATCCTTTAAATTCACTGAACCATGTCTTGGATTTAATATATAAATATAGTTTTGTCTCCAACTATAAACTAAACATAAATAAATCTACCATACTCCCAATGTTTCTAGAAGTAGAACAAAAGCATGAAATAGAGAAAATGGGCTTGAGCTGTACAAATGAATCTCTCTCTTTTCTAGGTGTTAAAATATCAAACACCCCAAGTAATTGGATGGAAATTAACTTTTTGCCCTTGATAAAAGAAATAAACCTCCTACTTAAAAAATGGCGGGGTTTATTTTTATCATGGTGGGGGAGGATAAATGTTATCAAAGCCTATATTTTACCCAAGTTTCTATATCTGTTTAGGATGATCCCATTGAGGATTCCCCCTAGCTGGTTGGAGCTAATTCAACGCTCCTTTAACAGATTTATATGGGGTCCAAAAAAACCAAGATTGAGCCTCCATTTAATCTCTAAAAATAAATCGCAAGGTGGTCTTAGCGTTCCGCTTATTCAAGATTATGCACATGCAGCTCTACTAGTCCACGCCTGCTTAACACAGAGACAGGAAGCACCCTTGGAATCTTGGTATAGGGGGGAGATTCCAATGAGGTATCCACATAAAGACCTACTTACCCTCTTTTGGTCACCGACTAAAAAAGTTCTTAAAATAATGGAAAAGTCTAATAGCACAATATTAAGACATCTCCTTATCTTTTGGAACCAAGTCAAAAAGCGAATAGGGCTAAAGGACAAAATTATAAACACTCTCCCACTCTGTCTTATAGAAAACATTATAGGAAATATAAACCTAAATTCTTGGAGACACAAAGGCATACTTATGATAAAAAATTTGTTGGAGGGAGTCTCTATTAAATCTTTCTTACAACTTCAATCTGAGTTTAATTTATCAATCACGGAATCTTTTAACTATTTAAGAGTTAAAAGCTTTCTATTAGACTCAGTGAGTAGGAAACACTCCTCCAAGATACAAGATCTTTTATCTTATTTAATTATAGGGAAAGCTCAGAACAAACTACTCGCAAAAGCATTAAATTTGATCACCCTACTAAAAAAAGATTATAGTCCTCCAGCACTAAAAAAATGGGAGAAGGACATGGGAAGCAAAATTACTATTGAGGAATGGAATAAAGCGCTGAACTTAACGTACAAAGATATCCATTGTTTAAATTTGAACGAGATGCAATACAAACTTATGAACCGTTGGTATCTCGTTCCAATAATATTAGTAAAAATTGCCCGTAATAACATATTGAATTGCTGGAGATGTGGTTGTACTGAAGGAAATTTTCTCCATATTTGGTGGAATTGCTATATAATAAGGAGAGTATGGATGAAAGTCTCCTCAAAACTTGTAGAGCTTTTTGGTCCTCACTGGAAGCTAACTCCAGATAGAGCGCTTTTGCACTTAAATCTGCCAATAATACCTACTCATGAAAGGAAATTTTTATTACATCTGTTGACAGCAATTAAAATAACAATAGCCAGAAATTGGAGAACTTCGGAACCAATTCTATGGTTAAAAATTAAAACCCAGCTTATATATCAATGCCATATGGAGAAATTGATTACAGCTCAAGAAAGAAGAACTTATTTATACCAAAAATATTGGGATAAATGGATTAAATTACTCAAAGAGGGCAAATTAGATTAACAACAAACTTCGACTTTAGAGTGTATATTTAGACTTTTTATGATAACATCTTAATGACTATATGTACTATATTAACAGCTGTAAGTACAAGCACTTTACTAATCTAGCACTATACTCCACTATACTCCAAATAGTCCGATATGAAAATATAGGATCCATATTATGTTATTGTCTTGTATTTGTAAGTCTTCTTTTCTTCTTTTTTTTTTTTTTTTTTTTCTGTAACATTTGTACCAAATAACGATTTATGGTTCGAATTGTCTCTAAATCTTTTTTTTCCGATGTCGTTTTAACTGTTTTGTATGTGCATTTTGTAACAATAAAAAAAAAAGTTTAAAAAAAAAAAAAAAAAAAAAAAATGTATTTGTACAATGCTGCCGCATGTACAGAATTTGAAAATATTATATTTGTTCCTTAAAATATTAAACATATGAAATAATGCATAATGTTAAAAGTCATATTTCCCGATCTTTCACAAACATTGTGTGACCTTAATTATTGCCTTCCACGAGGCTTTAAAGTGACATAACCTTGGAATCATAATGCAAGGCTTGGAGGTTCAGCTTTGCAATGAGGAAGCTGTGATTATTAGTCCTCTGTGTGATCTTTGCAGATTGCGCTGATGATGAGTTTAATCTCTTTTTTTTTTTTTTTTTCATTCGCTCCAGTATAGCACCACAAACCGCAAGCAGACTGGAAATCTCTAACATCTGGAAAAGCAATAATTCATGGGATTTCACTTGACAGCCATGACAGGCAGCAGGACAGCCAGAAACAACTGTCTCTTATGTTGTGCTATTTGCAAAAAGTCAGAAAAAGGAGGAGCAGGCATAGGGACCACATCCTCCTTTAGCATATGTTAGGATAGGAAACCCTTTTATATTATGCCAGATGCTCTGTGAATGGCTCCTAAATGTTACATAGACAGTAGCGATCATTTCTAAACAAAATTCCTCGGAGTCTGCTTAGCTGCTAAACATATGAAGGCCTATTGTCTGCCAAGGGTCATGGTAACATTTGCACAGAATTTGTTCATAGATATTTTAGATTCTCTGCCGTGATTTATGGACCTTTGCGCACCCTGCCGTGCGTGAATATGATACCATCTTCTGTGTAGGATTATTTCATGAAATGTATATGGGATTTAAGTACAGTAACTTTTATTGGGAAGCTTAGACGGAGCAGCAAAGTAGTAGAATTTACTACAACGCCGTCCACATTGTCAGCCACATGGTCGGTGTTTATGATTTCTGTCCGAGCTGAAATAAACAACTTCTCCTTAATGGGTCGCTTTATGAGTAGGCAGCGGTAGCTATCTGGCCTCTCCACAGTAGCCAGTGCATTGGTTTGCCTCATTTCACATGGAGCCAATGTCTATATATTAGCATTGCTGCCTTTATGTGTTTCCAGAAAAAAAGATCACAGAATATGCCTGATTCAGCTGCTGATGCTTAGAACGTTAGTATCTTTTATATTTTATGCCGGCCACTTGCAGAAGACCTCTTAATATTCATACAGCATATTTTGCATGGATATGTTCCGTTTTTAATAATAAAAAAATAACCTGCCAGTGTGTAGTTTTAAGTACACTATCCTGTTAAAGAGATGCTTACAAATTGTAAACATGAGAATTGTACTAAATTAAAATGTATAAGCCTGACAGAGATATCCCACCTGGAACACCCTTTTAGTGTTTAAAAATTGTTTTGCAGATGTTGTATATCAGTAGGTTATTTGGAGACTGGTGAAAAATAGATATTTTAATGGTAGACAGGAAGTGTCTTTTTCTCATGTTTTGACTTTTAGTGTGAAATTTCACCCTTCCCTAATCTAAGGGGTTGAGAAAAAATTCTTCTCACTCTATCCATGATGCCGTACAGTATTCTTATATCCAGAGCACGCTTACCCAATTTCTAAAGTTCCAAGTAAGTTGGTGGATGGAGACTTGATGTCACAGTGTTACTCTTTTTCAGTGAGCACACAGTGGTCCAGTTCAGGCACTACGCAAGTCAAAGTTCCTCGCAGTCCTGATAAAACTAAACTTATATTTGAGCCTGTTCAGGGCTGTTGGCAGCTATGCCAAAGTCTGCCTACTTGTATGTATTTGCTATCTATCTATCTATCTATCTATCTATCTATCTATCTATCTATCTATCTATCTATCTATCTATGTATCTATCTATCTATCTATCTATCTATCTATCTATCTATCTATCTATCTATCATCTATCCTCCCATCCACTCCTTTGTCTTATTGTTTTCTTGCCTGTCTATTCAACTGTGCACGTTAGTTTGTGAATATATCTGTCTACGTGCCCAATACCCATAACTATGATTGGATGACAGGACAATGGTCATATTAAATCATTTAAAAGCAAAATCTGTCTGACCGTAACCATCTTACCGAAATACATTTTATTTTTATTTATAAATGTTTTATAAAGCAATGTCACTCTGCATTGTATATACAAGCAGACAGAAATATTTTTATTCAAATGAGAGAACCGCTGCATGCCAAAAAGAAGAAGGAAAAAAAAAAAACAATCTCCTTGCCAAGCTACACATTGTTAACCTAAAATGTGTTCCATGTGGAAGCAGAGACAGATATGAAGGGTAGGCTAGTGATCTCCAGTCAGCTGGCTATGCGCCTGCCATTTACACACACACACACACTCTGCCTCCCAGTTTTACAGATAGAGCTCAGTTCCATTTATTTTGTCTTTTCTTTCCCCTCCCAGCTTGGCAGTAAATTTTCCTGTCTCTGTGTTACATGCGGTGAATTGCTTGCTGTTCATAAGTGAGGAGAAATCCTTGCACATCAGATAACGTAAGGTGACCATGGCGACAAATGTATTTTATTTATTTAAAATATTCCGCTAGGAAAAATACATTGAGATGGATATCTCTTTTTGAAGCATGTCCTAGGTTACATTATGAGAGACAATGTACAGACAGCCTTGGCTGTAAACAGAATCGCCATTAATGGGTATCATTGAAGCAGGACTGCATAGAAATAGTAATATAAATATTACAGTAAGAGAAATGAGGATCAGTAAGATAATACTGATTGCTGGGAGGGTGCTGGTAATATCAGCAATGCTAATAATACAAAAAGGGTGACATTTCAAAGGTAACGTTACCATCATTTTCCACAAAATGTCCCCATATGACAAGTAATCAAAGATAAGATACATGATAAAGAAAAATCATATTTTATTACTATGCTTAATGTGTTAAATAATAACAAAATAGCTTGCACTTAAAGATCAATGGAATTTTTCCTGAATGATACAAAGCATTTAAATATATAGAATTAAAACAAAACTGATAATGGTTAGTGGTTGTCTTTAGTGTTGTTTAGAGTTTTTTTTAATTACATTATTAACTCTTGTTTGCCAAACACATATAAAAAAAAGTGAATAAAAGAAAATAAAGCACAGAAAAATAAAAAAAAAAATCCAACAATTAAGTTTTTATTCTAAATTCTAAACTTTACTGTGAGAGCTAAGTTGGTGGTCTTCCAGGTGTCCATAAGGGAAAAAAATCATGCTGCAAGTTTTTCCATCTGTATGTATTAATCATGAAGGGATCTGACTACTTAAAATTAACTGAACAGTTAGTCTGTGTCAGCTACTAGGTGAACTGGCAGCCTTAAAGTCCCATGGAAAAAAATGGTTTTTTTTTTTTCTAATTAAGCATGTGAAAAACTTTTCATTTTGCTCCAATAAACTTGCTTTATCTGCTGACCTAGATGCTGCCATTTTTGGCAGTTATAGGATACTTTGGGGGACTTTGCTCCTTGAACACCACACTGAGCTGATTGTTTATGGTAATGCTTAAGAAGCCCTTTACTCCATAAACTTTTATTAGTCTGGGTGTCCGTCTGGGTGATTAAGATTGAGCCATTATGACATCACCGCTGACCAAGAACCCCGGGAACGTTTAAAAGAGGAAAGTTCCTGTGGTTCCTTTCTTGGTGTCTTGTAAGCCTCAGTACCCAGCGTTCCTGCTGTTTCTACGAATATTGACCTGGATTGTTTAACCGTTTAAAACCGTGCTGCTTCTCTGATACCCCTGACTGTGGAAACGTTAACCGTTTATGCTGCTTCTCTGATACCCCTGATTGTGGAAACATTAACCGTTTATGCTGCTTTTCTGGAGTTCCTGACCCGGACCTCTAACTTTTTTCCTGCCTTGCTACTACTACAGTTTCATACTCCCTGTGCCGCTATTTGGGAATTCCTCACCTGCATAGTGGGTTCCTGTTTGTTACCCTAACAAAGAATGAAAAAGGAGAAGTGGAGAACAAGAAGCTGAGCTGTGGAGACACAAATAAGGTAGGGAGAAACCGAGAGAGAGTGTGGGAGAGAGTGTGAGAAAGAGTGCATTACAGTGAGTGAGCGAAGGTGAGTTTCAAAGAATTTTGCCCGCACAAAAAGGACAGGAAACAAAATGTCCAAAAACGAATAAACCAAATACAAAACAAAAAATGTGTTTACCTCAAGCTTTTTGGCCCCAAAATAATTGTGTTTATTATAAAAAAAAGTGATTTTGGTTCAAAGTTTGACAAACAATCTAATCACCAAAGTGATGACCCAATGATAAGAGAATGGCTTTGTGACAAAATCACTTTTTGTGCCTAACACCAGAAGGATTTATGAAGTAAAAAGTGGTGCAATTGCCATAGCAACCAATATTATGTTCCTGCTGATTGCTTTAATCTTGCCACATATTTCCTTTATACTGTATAACGTGTGTTATGTTTTGCGTAAAACATAAAAACTCAGAGAGCAATTGATTCATTATGTCTTAAGAACAATAAATAAAAGGGAAAAAAATCACACAAGATACAGTTCAATAACGTTACCATGAAATTCCAGGAATCGAGGTGTATTGTTCAAGTGTTTTTTTCAGCTCAAAAAAAAGGGAAAAAAATCAAATAGATTTCAAGAAATGTCCTCATATAGCAGATGTAAAGTAACAAATACAAAGAATATTAAAGCCAACATCTGGCAAATATGGATTGGAACAGAGGAATCTATCCCATAATATTTTTGAAAGGAGTTTTCTCAACCTTCACTTCCTTAGCATTTGAAGCTTATATCCGCAGTCCTATTTTGGTACATAGTTTTCATCACATCATGTATTGTAATTAAGGATACAGAGAACTCCATTCATAGCTGTATATTTTCATGCCTCCTTGTATGTGATACAATGGCTGCTGGTAACATATGTTTGTTTTAACTAAAATCATAACTAGGTACATGTTATCCATAAAAAACATACTTCAGACTAGATTGTTTAACCCTGCGGCCACTGGGTCCACAGTAGGTGGTAGCGCTTACACAATAAATGCCTGTGTTAATATAGTTCTGGATATGCATAATTAAAATAATCTGTTTACACTGATAGGATCAGCTACTGTGTACTCTATAAAGAAAGGGAACCATGAGTTATGATGTTGCAACACAGTATGCAGTACTTTCATGAATCTCATGAAATGTGTTGGGTGCAGGAGGTTGGTATATATCAATACACCAAAAGAAGGTTTTTTTTTCAGGTATTGCATTATTTTCCCTGGTTTTCTGACCACCATTTTTGCAGAATGTAAATGTTTGTAGAGTAATATAAGGAACACTAAGAATATTAGGAAATCATGATACAGTAGTTTATTAACTAAAATTGCTATATTCCTTGTCAGGTATATATATATATATATATATATATATATATATATATACCTGAGAAGGAACTGAAAACCCGCTTGCTCTTTCCTAAATGGGACCCCTTCAAATTATTCTTGCCCTGGGGTCCCAAAATCATGTGGGCAGTCCTGTATATATATATATATATAGGGCAGAGTGGCAAGCCTGGGGGCAGAGGTGCATAACTGGGGGGCAAATAAAAGGAAAATAAAAACAAAAAAAAACATGTTTCTCAATCATAGTTTTTATTAAATATGAAAAATAGTTTACATGTTAATTAATATTTACTAGTAAAACATTTTGCCTATAGGATAGTCTTATATTCAGGCAATTTCTTTTTTTCCTAAATTAATATTAAAATTTTGGTGGGTCGTCTTATAATCAGGTTCATTTTATAATCTAGCAAATCGAGCAAATACGGTATATATATATATATATATATATATATATATATATGTTGTGCTAATGACTTGTGGTAATAGCCTTATAACCAAATAATACTCTTTCACTTTCCAGTTCTAAATGGTTTTAGAGAGGATTAATTTTTCACCGTTACAATTTAAAAGCTAATAGTAATAAATGAAGATTTGGTTAATTTCATAATTAATGTAGTATTGACAACCTAAGTCTCTTATTGCCATTAAAAACCACCTGCCTGCTAGAGCATTTGTCCCATGTGAAAATGTAGGTCTTGGCAGTTATCTAGTAACTGTGCTCACATTAAATAAGAAAGCTTAATTTTACTACTTTTTTAAACCGTTTATTATATTCAAGTATAAATCATTGATAAAATAGCCTGCTTAGCACAAAGAGACTTATAACACTATAGAGAATCCTGCATGTGAGATTATAAAGAGAATATTAAGCATTTATATTCTCAAGTGCTGAATTTTTTATCTGCCCAACACCCTTTATTCTACATTTTGTATAATTTCATTGGACCAAATTTTCCTACTAAAATCATTTGCTTGCTGTCATTATCATATTCAGCTATCAATAGTATAGCTATTACAAAAAATGTAACCTTACTTGTATATATGTATATGTATTAGTTACTTTGGATTAACATATACAACACAAGGGACACTGGGATTACAATGCCCCATATCAAAGGGACATGACAGTTTTATTACAACTACTGAAGGAAAATGATCTTGTATGATCATAGTCCAAAAAATGATTAGGACAAACATTTATGTTCGTTTTTTGGTCCATTGGTTTTTGGACAGCAAATTTTGTTCCCTGACCATTTGTTTCCACTAAAAATTTGGGGGCATTTTTAATTTGGGATCAAATTTTCCTGGTGCCCACATTAATTCTCATTCACTCCCTCACACTGTCAATATCTCTTATTCTCGTTCACTTTCTTATGCTCTCTAAATGTTTCCTTACCTTTTCTGCTGACCACTTCTGCTGACCAGTTCCCCTTCTTCTTCATTCTCTATCTTCTCCATTCTCTCTTCAATCTTTAATCCTTACTCTTCTTTTTTCTCCTGCATCTCTGCGGACAGAACCAGGCAACTTCAGCCAAAATTACAGCACTGCAGTGATAGGAGTTCACCTGAGGCAGCGCTTGCAGTGACGTCCTCTCTCCCGACTGTAGGACCACAGCGCCACCGTTTAGGTGGAATTTGCCGGGTTATGTCTGCGGAGATTATAGGACTTAACTAGGTAAAACGCACTTTAAGGTATATGATTCTTGTCATCTACCACTAAAGCATTTTCCAAAAGATGATTCCAAAAGATGTTTCACTTTTACTATGCTTTTTCATTTGGCTCTAGATGGATGCAGAGTATGTGGTCTAAGTTTGGTTTTGCTGGGCTTGATTTTACATACACAAGTTTCAGGTGTAAATTAACCCACAAAAAATGAGTTAGCTTTAGACCACTTGACAGCACTCAGGCAAGTAGTGCATCTCTTCATACAAATGTCAACTGTTGTCTATTTAAGTCAAGTGCTTTCAGGTTGGACATTGCAAGTCTACTTGATCGAAATGCCTTCTCCTGAGTAATTGAGTTTTTTGGCGCGTTGAAGGCCCTTTTAACCTTCACTCACATTATATAACTCCCCTATAGATTGTAAGCTTGTTTGAGCAGGGTCCTCCTCACCTTTTGTCTCTGTTAGTCAATTTGCTATGTTACATACTACTTGTTATGTCCTGTCTGCCCTTTGTACAGCACTATGGAATTTGATGGCGCTATATAAAACAATAAATAACAATAATAGATTGATGTGTGTTGGCAGTTGCCTCCTGTTAAACCACAGGCACCTTCACATTCAAGTTTACATTTGTTAATATAAAGGCTGCTCAATTTCATCCAGTTAAGTTTGATAACAAAGATTTGAGGCTTTGTGAACAGACTTAATTGTGATTAATTGTGGATTTGTAAATTAAGATTTTCTAAATCATGCTTGATCATGTCATGGCTCACTGTATGTTTATGAATATATTCTAGTATGTTGAAGTTTAATTGAATTGTAGTACTTAGCTGTTCAATACTTACTCTTTGTATACATAAAGTCAGAAAAAATAAACATTTTGACCAGCAGCATGGCAATGTGTTTAGATGCAGAAAGAGATGTGTTTCTGTACTTGCAGCCAAACAAAAAAAAAAAAAAAGACAGAAGAACAAGAAAGAGCAAGACGAGCTCCAGAAAAGGAGACAGGGACATGGAAGCAGTTGGTGGAGAAGGTAGGGAGGCACTGAGAGCATAGGAGAGTGTGTGTGAGAGAGTAAAAAAGCAAACCTGTCTGCTTCGTTTGTTTCGTTGAGGGTCCAGCTTTGTTTTTTTAGACATTTGTTCGAATTAATGAAATTAGGAAACTGTTTTAAAGAATTAAAAGTCGTATGGTAGTAATGCAATGAGAAAAACTAACTTAAAAATATCTGCATTTGAATCACAAAGAAAATTATAAACAAGTGAAATTATTACCACAGAATATGGGCCCCAATTATTATCGTTGTCCCTCCAATTGGAAAGTAAATGCTAATTAGAGATGCTTCGTTGTCTAAAAAAGCCATTCCTGTGACCATTTGTTCCCATCAGGACAAGCTCATGTGCCATCAAAAGTGTATCCGTCATTATAATGCAGGGTGCCAATATATGAAACAGTCATTAATATTAAAAAAATCTCTTATTAAAGAAAATTGTACTAAAAATAAAAAAAAATTTAAGCTAGCCTTATTTTACTTTCATGTTAGAGGGCACCTTTTCTTAAACGTTAGCTTAATATGAGTTGCCTCTATGCCTAAAAAAGTACAATGTCTTTTTTACATTAAAATGCAATAATTATTTAACTGTTCTGTCAGGCACTTCAATATACAAGAGAAATCAGGACATTGTGTAGTTAGCGGTGCGTAGTATTCTTGGTGCAATGGACCAAATGTGCTAGATATGATTTTTGAACTGAAGAGGATATCCAAAGTGTCATTACTGCTTCTGCCTCTTCAGCAGTCCCAGAGGCGTCATACATCATTTGCTTTGCTCTAAGAAAGATAGGCATCTTTAAAAAAAAAAGGCAGTACACTATAAGGCTATAACAAAATTAGAGAAAATACTTTTATGAAAGCACAATGCCAATGACCATGTTTCAGCATATCAGATAAGGCTTTTACCTGCGTATCAGTGACACATTTTGTTCCAAGGCTATTGAGCAGGGCGAAATTACATTTTATTGGATAATATCAAGATTAAACCAATGAAAGTTTTCTTCAAATAATTTGTGTCCATGAAATGGAATAAAGCTTTGTGAAAGACATCAAGTTCTTTAAAAGTTCCCAATATCATAAAAAATCGGGTTTGCATTAGTAAATGGTTTTTCAAAAAACACTATTGCTACCAAAAATATGTTTATATTTCTATACCTTAATGTAAGATATATTTTTTCAATATACATTGTAAATCTATGTTAGACTTGGTATATTTTCTAACTTTCAAAGACGCAAAGGTTTCGACGGGCTAGCTTAAACTATACGTAGTATTTAAGGTAACAAAGAATAATTAAAACATGTTCATTGTAGCATGGGTTTGGGCGGGCAAGCCTCTGTCACAGAATGAAACCAGAACACTCTAATATGGTAAAACCACAAATCCTTTAATAGTTCTGAACCAAACCACAAGTTACATACTTTTGTCGTAACCACAATGAGCTTTGACGAAATCGATCCCCTTGGCATTTTAGGTAACAGCAAGCATTGAAGAAGATATTTTCTATGGATTCGCCATAATGCTCACAATAATATATGGATGCGTAGCTGGTGGATGTACTAATAATCATAAAGGATAACCTTTCTTGCAGGTGAGACTCACTTCAGCTGGCATTACTTAAAGAAGCATTTAATGAGAAGGAAAAACAAAAGGGCAGTAATTAGTTAAAAAGGAGGGGCACTCTTGCAGATCTTGAAAACAGGTAATAAAATTATATGCTAAACATTTAAAGTAGTTTTACATTTCATATACACTATTAATTTCAATCTCTAGCCGGAATTTACTTACATTCTAAAATCTAATATTTTGGAAGGTGACAGACTCACTTTAAGTGCCTTTCTCACTACATAGTGCACTTATCTGACAGTTCAACACTGGTATACTACATATTACAATTTAGGAAATTTTAAGTTTCATGGAGAATATAGGTTTTTAACCAAAAAATAAAAATAGGTATGATTAATGAAACGTCTGTTTTTTAGACTCTAGGTTCCAGATCAACAGGCACCTTGAAGGGTAAAACTTAATGGACTTGATGGATGGTTTCTAGCTAATTAACCATGTATATATGCATCATATTAATCACCAAAGAGAAATAGCTTATGGTATCAAATGATTTTGTTGTACACAGAATAAAAGTGTGTCTTTTGTATGTTAAATAGATGCTGAAATAAAATGGGTTTATGCATGTAAAAGCAGGATACAACTTATTTTTGCAAAACTGTATATACACAGTACTGTGCGATTTTTTTGCTATACAGTAAGAGTGCTTTAAAAAATAGACATGTTAATAGTTTATTTTTATCACTTAACAAAATGAAAAATGAGTGAACAGAAGAAAATTGAAATCAAATCAATATTTGGTGTGACTGCCCTTTGCCTTCAAAACATCATCAGTTCTTCTAGGCACACATGCACAAGGAACTGTTGTGGATTTAGGCTGCCTCAGGTTGCTGCTCTTTCTTCATCTAATCCCAGACACACTTGATGATGTTGGGATCACAGCTCTGTGGGGTCCATACCATCCCTTCCAGTTCTGCATGATGGATAAGTATTTCCCCATACTTCTCAGTAATGCAGCCACAAACTTGCATGAAACCTCCAACATGCTTCAATGTTGCCTGCAAACACTCTCTCCAGCCAGTCGGCGCATAAACTGGCTTCTGATTTTGCCAAATTTTGACTCATCAGTCCAGAGCACCTGCTGCCTTTTTTCGGCACCCCCGTTCCTATGTTTTGGCAAATAGTTGAGTTGCTTGTCCTTGTTTCCACACTGGTGGCAAGGGTTTTTGGTCACACATCTTCAATGAAGACAACTTCTGGAAGACTTCTCCTGACAGTAGATGGGTGTACCAGGGTCCCACTGTTTTTTTTGTCACTGGACATTTTCGAAGGAAAGCTGCATTAAGCTCTTCTGCATCTATGGTCCTCAACATTGCCCATTTCTTTGTGCTTCTTCAAAAAAACCTTGGACAGAACATCTGAAAACCCATGTCTGCCTTGAAATTTGTATCTTGGAGAGACCTTAGTGATGCAATATTTTTTCTAAGCCCTTTTTTCAACCTTGTGTCTTGTTGCTATGCTCAGTCTTACCATAGTGTATGACTTTTGCCATTAAACTGTTGTTAGCAACCTCATCTTGTTAGTGTGTTTGGCTGTTCCTCCACCAGTTTTATTCCTGCTACATGGCTGAGTCTGTTGTTAATGATTGTCTTACAACCCACACATTAGATTGATTAGCACCTGTTTGGTATATTTGTTTAATCATATACCTAACTATATGCCTTCAAAATCCCCATCATTGTTTAAATGTACCTAGAAGAATTAATGCTGTTTTGAAGGCAGAGGGTGGTCACACCAAATACTGATTTGATTTAGGTTTTTCTGCCATTTTTGTTGAAATTGTAAGCGAGCTTAAATTAGATTAAACACTACATCCTCTGGCCAATAAATATGTATGAATACCAGTTCACCTCATAATTAGATCCAAAAGGCACCATGGAGTCCCAGTTATCATCTAAAATATCCAGAGAAATTGGATAGTTCTCAGATATTATAAAGAAGGCTATTGATAGTCCCTGCTCTGCTGAATATAGAAGACCCTATGCCACCTTATTTGCCTTTGGCATTAGAAATAAGTCATTGGGTTGGGAGTAGTTTCCCCAGTTGCCGGAAATTGACCATTTTTTTAAAAGGTCAAGCCGGTTGCTCGATGGAAAACCTGACTGTAGTTATCTATTTGTTTACAAAGAGAAGGTTATATTCTATACTTGTCTCCCCTTTAGCAGCAGTAGCTGGCATGGTGGGCTCCTCTCTGACAGATACAATGAAACCATGCTCACACAGAGTACTTTTACATTTTAAGGGAATGCAGGGAGTGGGCAGCCTTTCCTCAGTAGAAAGATAAAATGTAATAGATTCATTGTAACCAGCCACACAGCAATAAATAACATCTGCCCTTTCAGCCTGCCTGAGTGTGTCTTCAATGCTAAAGCACAAACCTGTAAGTGAAATGTGTCATGTTCATGGATAGGTTCATAGTACTGTGTCTGTGATGCTTGGTGCTGGGGCACTAATACACTTTTAAGGCCTTTTTCAAATTATGTACTGTATATATGCAAAAGAGTGAGATGAGGTCAGCCAAGAATGGATAATGCGTAAGTGGCGTGCCATCTTATAAATCCCCACTCATGGCAGTGTAACATTTTAGCTCACTTGTGCTATTATAGTTAAAATTGCCATGAACATATCTAAACCTAAAACCTAAAGCTAATTCCTCAGTGTGAGGGAACCAACAACTCCAGACATCTACTGCCTCTAGTAGACCACATCAGTGAGGTGCGGTTGGTATCCATGTAGGCACATTGAGCAAAAAATGTCTAGACTAATCTTTGTACTTGAGATTCCCAAAATCCTAAAATGTAGGATGACGTTACAGTAACATAGGATAACACTTTTCTGTTCATGGAATTCTATTTCTTTTTATACCTCATTGTATGATATTACCTTAAATTATATATATTTACAAAATGTTTTTCTTTTGTCTAGTAACTCTAGAACTGTTTTCACTTTTATTCCTGAGTAAGTCTGAATTTTACTAACTCTTTCTGTTTCGAACACTTAATTTCGTTGGGCTTCTTCCAAACTGTAAATTATATAGAACTTACAGAGATATTCATGACAGTGGGAGAAATGACAGAAAAGAGGTATGCTATTATGGTATTTAAATTAGGTCAACAACATATGTGATCCAGAAAAAATGACCCCACTCAAATTAAAACCATATTTTGAAATAAACTTAATAAAACCCACATTTGTAAATTGTTTTATGTTCTTACATCATGATTGCTATGCTTTCTCTGCATCATAGATCATATTTCCCACCAATTATATCCCTTTCTTCTGTTGTTTCTAATAAAATGTACTATTGATGCTACAATTCAAAGGCAGCAGGACATCCAGAAAAGTGATAACCTACATTCAAATAAATCATTTGGAAATGATAAACATATACTGAACTTTAATGCAATTAAGAACATGACCATTTCCTTAAATAAAAAAAGAAGCAACAGAAAGCAAACAGCACCGTTTATATCAATAAAACATCCAGCTCATACATAAAACCACACTCAAATAAACCCAAAAGATAAACCACTTTAAAGGAACCATCATATTGGGAAAGTCTTTCTGGAATGGGCATCAACCCCACAAACCACAGACTAGCTTGAATAACAATTGTTGCTCAGTAATGGAGATAATATTGACTCATAATGTAAATCAATATCTAATAAGGATAAGTGAAAACATTAAAATCCACCCAGAGGTATATTTTTTATATATAAAGTAACAATCTAAAGCATATGGTTTATAGGTTTCAACATACATTGTAAAGCAGGATTATGATTGGCTGCCTCTCTCAAATGAACGTTGAGATAGCTGTACTACTAATGTATATGTAACATAAGTACCATTAGGGCTAGCACCCTAAAGAAGATGAACAGCTGCTTAAAGCCTTGTTGCTATATGGGGTATCTTAGAAGATTATACAAATGTAAAACAGATTCCTCATAAAATGACGTCACTGTAATATAACAGATTTAGGGTCACACATATGGTATATTTCTTAGTCTGCCAGTATGTCATAGTACCCCAGTTTAACTTTAATTATCCTTATTGCATACTAAGGAGCTGAATGAGTGAGACTGCACAGTGGGATGCACAACATTTGTAGGTTCTGACCAAATCTTAGGGTTGGACAGTCACACCTGTCACACAGGTGCCTCATTAATGGTGTCCAGAGAAGGCTTAAAATTGCTTGAGAAAATGCAGTGCAGTCCCACTGATTCAGCTTCTTGGTATGCATTATAACCATGAACAATTAAAGAGGATTTGCCAAAATTGGGGTACTTTGGTGTAGTGGTGGGAAAAGCAATACTGTATATGGCCATGTAGTGTGACGGAATATCCAATATTTATGCATTAGAGAGGTGTTTCTTGAATGGTATTCGCTGGTTATCCACTGAATTCTTGCTTGGTAAATTCCTTTTATGATCTTTAGGGTCTGCTCCCCTCTCTGTATAGTTTCTTTGTTGTGCATACATATGGTGGTCCTTAGTTTATGTATAATAATTTTTAATGCATGATGAAAAGATCCTAAAATGTACACAATATTTTTTTTTCAATAACCAATCGTACTGTATTTTGAAATACTATATCAGTCAATCCATCGTATGTGATTGATTTGCCAAACCTCAAGAAGAAATACGAAAAAGAAAGAGTGTCTCATTTTTTGCAATATGTATACAAATGGCGGAATTAGTGTAAGAGGAATATGGACTGGGGCACATAAATCTATGTTAAAACAGCACAAAAAGAATATGGAAGAACATGTATAAGTGCATGGGCAAGTATTTACATTGCAACTATTATACTATATTAAAAAATAGGAAGCTGCCTATAATCATAAGATTTGTAGTCCAGATTAAGTTTCCCAATGTTTTTATTAAATATAACATATTCTTATAGACCCCCATAAACATAAATGATGGCTCTTGTGACTGAAATGGTCCATATACTAGAGAAAGGCTTTTCCTCATAGACTTTACTACATATGGGTTTAGTGTGAGAAAACACATAGAAACACCTACACCTATACATAACATTTCAGGACAGTATTCCACTATTCCATAAGGTCCATAAGGTCATAATGCTCAATACTCCGATGGTTTAGTGTTAATATATTGCTATGTCATCTCCAGCATCTGCCTGTGTTTTATAACAACAGTGTCTCCACCATTAGGAACTCGATACCTTGATCCCCTAAGGCTTCACATCTGTTTACATTTTAAAGTGAACAGAATACTACGCAAGATCTTTATTCACTAAGTTCAGATAAAGGGAAAAAAAGAGTATTTATTTGTGTCCAATTTTGCACACATGATTACCATTCTTACTAAAATCATAATGTTTCTATATCAACTATTGTGCAGAATGGTCGTCCTTCTGAAGTTGTTTGTAGCTGTTTTCTTTCCTATACAGTGACATAATATTCACTGTGTGTGAAATGTACTCAAGGATCATCAAAGTTTTTTCTTGGGGTCATGTCAAATCAGATTCTAATTGTTTCAATGCCAATCAATGTACTTTTCAGTTCTTTTCAATGATGCTATGTATATAGGGGCTGGCCTGGTTACCATTATATCCAATATTCAAAACAAAATTAATAATTTTCTGTCCTTCAAATGTCTTCACGCATACAACAAAAAGACTTTGCTTAGTTCCTTCTTCAATGATCTGTTTCCACTTGTCTAATTTATCACCTGTCTTCAATCGAAGAATTCCATATATACGTCTTGAGTAGATTAAAGTGCTTTGGTCAAACTTTAATAGGAACCAGGGTGTCTAGCGGGACATCCCTGGCCGTCGCTGCTGCCTTCGTCATAGTGAAAAAATGGCTGCAAGATAGGTAGCAGCTCCAGTTCTCAGTGTAAAGGTGCTCCAAAGGGGTCTCCACTTTAATAGGGGAGGGGAAACTGACATATAGAGGAAACAGGAATGGATTAACATAAAACATAACATACTAGCAAGGGATTATGCAGACAACATTGGCACCAGACTACCTTCAACAATGGAAAATACATAACAGAAGACTAGGCAAGTAACACTTAAACATAGACCGTGAGTCAATCTGAATACACATAAAAATAGTAATAAAAGTTAAAATACAAAACGTCATAGTCCCAATAGTATTCTCAAAACAGTGGTCCAACATTATAACTATGAGCAACTAAACAAATGCAATGTACCCCTTATATAAAAAAACATAATATCCTGAAAAAATAAGAAAGAATGGGATAACAAAAATATATCCAAAATAATTGCATATTAACAGGACCATGTGCTAACATAGTGACTTTATTTAATAGATAATTAAACTGCACAGTTCTGTTGACATTTATTTTAGACAAATTAGTCCTAAAATGTTTATAAAACATATAAAACCAACTGTATGAGACTGTGAGGACTTGGGGAAGCCCTGTATCACCTGCTAACCAGGGCCAGACTGGGGAAAACGAGGTGGCCAGGCTATTGAAGGCCATCTAATGACATAAGCGCAGTCAACAGCTGAATATGACAGGTCACATTTTACTTTATTATGCTCACCCGACGTGCGACCACAAGATCTTCTGTTGGAGAGGCAGATCAGGTACACATGGAGCAATGTTTGGCAGCAGTCCACCGGGCATTTGGCTGCTGTGCCAGATGGCCAGTCTGAGCCTGCTACTAACTAACTTTTTTTTTTTTACATTTTTCCGTATTGAAACTGTTCATAAGTCAAATATCTATTTATTAATTGTGCCTTAATTACATTTGTTACGTTGCTTTCTTTAACATCAAGATGTAAGCTGCCTGACAAGGGTCTGGCTTGTTATAAAGAGTCATCAACCACTTAATGCTCAATTAACTCTACAATATGCCTTGACGCAAAAATGTCTTGCAAGTAACGGGTAGTACTGGGTAAGACTGGCAAAACCATTACCATACATCATTATGCATTGAACTGTGATTTATCACCTGCATATATCTGTATAAATGAGCTGTCTGAGTTACCTGCTTTGTTTGTGCTTGGTTGAATGATGTGATATAGGTGACGGTCTGCAATTACATTATGTGTGTAAGTGAGCAGCACATGTATTTGACACCATGTATTAATACATAGACATATGTAGCAGAAAGACAATAATGGTAGCACGAGGTACAGCTATGATTGTATGCAAAGTTGCTTGTTGGCTATGTAACCCTAACCCGAGCTTTTATTTCCAGTCGCCTAGTTTGACGGAGCATAGACATCTGTGGCACAGATATCACATGCCATGCTTCCTTGGGCCCTAGCAGGACCTGCATTAGCAGGGCTAGCACACAGAAACATGGAAGCATAGAATGTGATAGCACATAACAACCATTGGTCTATATAGCCCGCCCAGTTCCAGAGTACTTTCCTTAGTCCCTGGCCTTTTCTTATATCTAGGATAGCCTTAAACGCCTTTATTGTATTAACCTCTATCACATCTGCTGCAAAGCTATTTCATGCACCCACTACCCTCTCAGTAAAGTAATATTTCCTAATATTACTTTTAAACCTTTGATCCTCTACTTTAAGTGTCTAATTTAATTATCTTGTGGTAATTTTACTTATTTTAAATATACTCTCCTCCTTGATTGTTTTGATTGCCTTTATTTATTTAAATGCTTCTATCATATGCCCCCTGTCACATCTTTCCTTTAAGCTGTACCTGTTAAGATCATTTACCCTTTCCTGGTAAGTTTTATCCTGCAATATATTAAACAGTTTAGTAGCCCTTCCATAAACTCTCCCCAAAGTCTAAAGTGAGGTCTCACCAGTGCTTTTTACAACAACATGAACTCTGGTTCATTCACTTATCATTTCCCATCTTGATTACTGCAACACTCTTCTGGTTGGCATTCCACTGTCTCGACTCTCTCCTATACAGTCTGTCCTAAGTGCTGCTGCTAGGCTTATCTTCCTTGCACGCCGCTTCTCTTTTGCTTCCCCACTCTGTGAAACCCTCCACTGGCTCCGTATTACCTTTAAAATCCTGGTACTAACATATAAGGCCCTCCATAACTCCTCCTCCATTGTTCCGCCATACATGTCTGTCTTCTTTCCATGGGCTAAGACTCTCCTCCTCACTTATCACCTCTTCCTTTTCCCGTCTACAAGATTTCATTTGGGCTGCCCCATATCTGTGAAATCTATTCCCAACGAACCTTCAGCATTCACCCTCCCTCCCAACATTCAAGAAACATCTCAAAACTCACTTCTTCAGAGAAGCATACCATCTTAGCTGCAAGAGCCTCCTTGTCATTGATACAACCCGACACTACCTCTCATCTTTTCTCTGTGCCTTATATTTGTCGCCCCATTCCCTCAAGACTGTAAGCTTGCGAGCCGGGCTCTCTCCGCCTAATATAACGCTTTGTCTTAGTCTGTCAATTCTCGTCTTGTTATACCCCTTGAATTTATGTATTGTATTAAGTGCTGCATAAATTGTTGGCGCTATATAAATAAAAGATAATAATAATAATAATCTGATGGAACTAGATAAACAAATGTACTGTAATAGTTCTTCTATATGGGACAGTGCCAAAAGCCTTACTGAAATCTAGATAAGCAATGTTTACTGCACCACATTGATCTATTATTTTAGTCACCAAATCAAAAAATCTGAAAGATTAATTTGGCATGATCACCCTGAAGTAAACCCATGTTGTTTCTGATCTTGAAATCCATGTGATGTTCAATAATCCTATATTAGTTCTCATTATTTCCCCACTACTGACTGCTTGCTTGTGAATGGGCACAACATTTGCTAATTTCCAATCTTCTGTCACTACTAAATAAATCTATTAACGGTTTTGTATATAGTAAGTACTAAGCTCTTTTAATAACTGGTGTATCCCATCAGGCCGCATCAACGTAATTGTCTTTAATTGTCTGAAGTAAAACCTCTTCCTCTATAAACTCTTATGTATCAAATGACTCATTAGTGGACATGTGGAAATGGGACTAATTTTTGGTTAATTTTTGCCCTATTTGTTTTTGAACAATGAATTCCATTTCCTTCCCGTTTGTTTTGGACCAAAATTGGGGGGCATTTTAGATTCCGAAACGAAATTTGTTGTCTGAAGCCCATGTTTACTCTTACTCATTCTCTAACACTGTCTCAGGTGCTCACTCTCACATTCATTTTCATTCACTCTCTCATGCACTCTGAATAACTCCTTACATTCTTTGCCGACCACTTCTGCTTCTGTGTCTCACAGCTCCGCTGCTGTGTCCTGCATCTTCTTGTTCTGCATCTTCTTATTCTCCTTTTCTATATTCTTTCTTCGTTTGCATCTCTACGGTCATAACCTCCTGGTGAACTTCTGCCCAAATGGTGAAGCTTTTGTTGACGGCCTTCCTCCTGATCATCCAATCTTGGAAGAGGACGTCACCAGAATCTCTGTCATTTTGGGAGAAGTTTACATGAGGTTATCTTATGACAAAATGAAGGAGCTTCTGGTGAAGTCCTCTTCCTAATCCACCGAAAGCTACGCCATTTTGGCCTAAGTAGTAAATTTGCTGCATGCTATATACAGAACACAGGTAATTGGTTACAAATTTCACCAGGGTTTCTGGTATACACTTCAAAAAAAATGTATTAATTATTTTTTTTAGCCAATTTACCCTGTTGATCTTCACGGCTCTTTGAGTGCTCATGCTGGTTTATTTTCATTTTATTATGTATAACTGCACTTGCAATGCAGGATTGTTATATGCGCACACGTTACCCTAAGAATAATGTAATAATGTTTAGTGTGATATCTTCCCACTGCAAAAGTCAAAGAGATTGATGCAGATTAATAATAACAGCAAAGAGGTTTTAGACAGGAGTTAACCAAGAGTAACGTAATGCCTGCAAGGTTTCCCCACTCCTGCTGCTGTCATGTCTCTCACAAGTAACACTGATACGTCTATACAAGTGGGCTATGCATGATGGTTTTGCTGCGAATACATTATTCCTATTTTGCATGACAACTTTAGGGTTTAGTCATTCTACTCTGCTCATTGCCTAATTTATTTTAAGGCTTTATTGTGGCTTATTCACTAAAGTGGGAATTGACAAGTGAGAGTGTAGAGAATTGTGATTTCAACTCACCAACTTCATTATGCATTAAGAAGTGCCAACCTAAGTAAACCTCTCCTGCAAGATGAAGTGAGCTGGATTTATTCATTGCATGATAGTTAATTTATTTATATTTTGTACAAAGTACTTTAATATGCATTCTCCATTGACTCCATTCTCCAGGGACTTAAGTGTCCCTGTTCAGATAAGAATTTTTAAGAGGAGAATATTTAATAGAAGTTGGCAAAGGCTTTATGTGTGGGATAGATTTGGTGGAGTGGGGCCTATGTAGAGCAAATGATTGCAACTGAACAAAGCATTCCTGCTTTCTCTCTCAGCTCCCATAAAAGAAAGATATTTTCCAGGGACTAGCCTTAGCCTACCTTATATCGTTCCTCCAGTTTCCTACTGGTGATTGCAAATTCCCCTCTAATCAGATGTAGACCTAGCTGTAGGGAAGATCTGGACTCGATCTGTGGTACATAAACACCCTGGAGGTAGGAAGAAGCCCCTTGTGCTCTTATGAATACCCCAAAATTCTCTTTGGAAAATGATTAAACCTACATAGGGCTCTAAGAGGTACAAACTGTAGGCCTTTAGATCCTAAAACCCCACTCACTGACCTATGATCAACACATTCCAACGCAAACCTTTTTTCACAATAAACTCTCCAAACAAAACAAGTTGACTTGTGAATGTGAACAGAGAGTTAAAAGGATGTAAAGTAAGGCTATTGTTGTAGAGGTGAACATAGAAATAATAGGTGTTCTACTTTATACAGAATTTCAGTTATAAAATAAATCAAAACAAGTTATTGAATGCCATGAACTGTACAAAATGGTAATAATACACTTCTGAAATACAATGGACTTAATTCCTACATTAACAGTAGTGTACTTAATATGGAGAACAGCAGCTGAACATTACTCTACAAAGTAAACAAATAACACATGGAACACATGAGAAATCTAGGTATTATAGTTATATAAGTATATCTAGGTATATAGTTATATATAGTTATTATAGTGTTTATCCTTGACATATTGAGCTAGACTAACATTTATTTGGCATATCCTCTAAGGTCTTCTTTAGGTAAAGGGATTGGCTATTGTTTTGTTCAGCTAGCTTGTCTAAACTGCTATAAATCCAACATTATACTGACACCAGTGATGTCACTATGACATCATCATGGGTACCATCTGTTTACTGGAGGGACCCAGAGGTCTTTTAAAAACATCCAAACAACAAAAGAGTGTAGCATGTATGCTTTGACAAGTTATGGACTCCCCCTTTCCTTCCTACCTTCTTTATATACAAGTACCGGTGTAGGCTAAAGAAACTCCTAAGGAGATCACATACTCTCTCTCTCTCTCCCTCTCTATATATATATATATATACCGTATTTGCTCGATTATAAGACGACCCTGATTATAAGACGACCCCCCAAAATCTAAATATTAATTTAGGAAAAAAACAAAAAGCCTGAATATAAGATTACCCTATAGGAAAAAAAGTTTAATATTAATTCATGTAAACAATTTTTTCCTATTTAATAAAAGCTATGATTGAGAAAAATATATATTTTTTTATTTTCTTTTATTTGCCAACCTGCCCCCCACCCCAGTTATGCACATCTGCCCCCAGGGTTGCCACTCTGCCCCCAGAAATGCCTTATACCCCCTATTTGCCACTCTGCCTCATGATGTGCCTTTTAACCCTCTATATGCCAGAGTGGCATATAGGGGGTTAAAAGGCATATCATGGGACAGAGTGGCATATAGGGGGTTAAAAGGCATTTCTGGAGGTATATATATATAACTGCTAACAGCAATCACACTCCTATCAAGCCAAGGCAGCCAGTACATGCTGGAACCTGGGGATGATAGGAGTGTGAGTACAGCCTCCCTATGCCATGCTACCACCACCACCTCCTTACACATCCATGCTATCACACACACTCTCATTCACAAACATTTAAATACTCATTCATTCCATTAATCACACATACTTGCTTAAAAACCCTCCCCCACCCCCTTACCTGAACTGCAGATCTCTCACTCGAAGACTTCTGCAGGGGCCCGGCTGTGCGAGCAACTTCTCTGGCCCCGCCCCCAGAGGAAGGAGGGGGGAGGCAGAATTATGGGACACTCTGCTAGCTTCCTGTTCTCCTGCTGCTAGCAGAAGAGACACTACTCGCCAAAGCACCGGTAAGCAGCCTGGCCCCAGCGGACATTTTTTTGAGGTCTGATTAGAAGATGACCTTGATTATAAGAAGAGGGGTATTTTTCAGAGCATTTGCTCTGGAAAAAACCTCGTCTTATAATCGAGCAAATACGGTATATGCCCTTTAAATTGTGAAGGTCCGATTTGCTTAAGAGCGTTTTTTTGAGACCTACTTTGTTATACTACGTCATTATTTTTTCCCTTTCTTTTTACGTATGAGCCTTTTGGATACTTTGTGTGGGAACTCTCGCTGGAAGGGTATCTTTGTACATATTATTTTTGTGTTGCACATATAATTTATTCACTTATTTGGGTGCGCAGACACTTGTGGTTCTGATGGACAAATACATAGTGCCTACTAGACTTCTGCATTCAGATTCCTAAAAATTGGAAACTTTTGGAATTTTGTTAATTCTGTGATTTGTCCATGAAAACGAGGCCCACATTCACTCTCACTCTCTCACACTCTCATTCTTGTTCACTCTCTGTCAAGCTCTCTAAATGTTTGCCTTCTATGTTTTATCTTCTCTCTTCTGTCTTCAATCTACTATCTTCAACATTCTATCTTTGCCTGCATCTCCGTCGACAAAGCCCAGTGGGCACTTCTGCCAAAATGGTGGTGCTTCTGGTGATGGCCTTCCCCCCAAATCTAAAAGAGAGAAGATAAAGGATAGAAGATAAAGGGGAAGTGGTCGGCAGGAGCGGAAGTATTCTGCAGAGAAGGTAGGGAAACATTTAGAGAACATGAGAGTGAACAAGAATTAGAGTGTGAGAGTGGGATAGAGTAAGTGAGTGAGAGTATGAGAAAGTGAATGAGAGTGAAAAATGCCAAACTGAATGGACAGGGAACGTAATGGTTAAATTAGTCCGAATAATTTTTTGCACATTATTATTATTATTTCCAGTGAAGGATAATGTTAATGCTACAGCAAACAGTCATTTTAGACCATGCCAACTTTATGGCATCAATTTGGAGACTGCCCTTTCCTGTTCCAACATAATAGTGCCCTTGTGCACAAACCATATAGACATGGTTTGACAGGTTTGGTGTGGAGGAACTCGAGTGGCCCGCACAGAACTCTGACCCCATTTAACGCCTTTGGGATAAGTTGCCATGCAACAACAGTGCCTGAATTCACAAATGCTCTACTGGATGAATGGGCAAACTTTTCTGCAAAGAGGGGGGCAACTACAAATTAATGTCAATGTATTTAGAACGAGGTGTCATAAAAGTCCATGTTAGGACTTTTGATCATTTAGTGTAGCTGCAAAGAGGGGACCGACTCCATATTAATACCCATGATTTTTGAGTGGGATGGGAAATAAGCTCATACCTCATATAGTGTACTTCTGAACCATACATTATGACATCCAGAATGTCCACACAGGTCCACACAAAAATAGTGTCCAAGCAAAATAATGAATACACAAAACAATATTTTCTCTTCTTAAAATTAAGATTTAAAATGTATTTATAGCAAGAGTTACTAGATATAAAAGGTTATTTTGTCTTCATAGTAAAAAAATAAATCTACACCTGTGTAATTTCCATTAAGTTCTTGCAGAGCAGACAGCTCCCGCTGTTTAAAAACTTGCATGTGTTTTGACTGTGTCTTGTGTATAATCCATTTCTACATTTGTGATATACAGTGGTGGACTATCATATAAACAATTGAAATTAATGAACCTATCTGACTCAAATAGCAATGAAAATAGATTAAACTGTTTACATAACGAGTTTCCAATGTATATAGTAAAGTTATGTAAGATGGGCAATGTGTTTCTAACTCATATATTCTTGTTTTTCTGAGCTGTCGCAGGCAATACACTGTTTACATTTGTTAAATCCATTATCTGGCTCCTGCCTGTACTGGTTGGAGATTTAACCTTTAGCTTGCCAGCATATGAGAAACCTAGGGTTCTACTAATTAATATGTATGTATATTACTTACATAGTTTGCCTTAGGTATCTAAAGCAAAAACATTGTCTGTGCTAAATTGACTAACCTCATTTTAGCAAAAATAGTAAACTAATAGATTTCAGATTGTGCTTCTTTTTTGGTGTTTTTTTTTAGAATAAAATAGTATGATGTACAAACACCACTTTCAGCATTCATTAGACAGCATTGGTTTCAACATCAGAAAATCTCCATTCTAGAAAGCATCATTCTGGGATTCACAGCCTACTGTAGTTGGAATGCTAGAGGATATCTATACTTATATAATTCATATGGAAGAAACTACTAACAATACACATAGTCTCACAATTATACCAAAACGGGCTTCAAAGACAACTTTGTAAATAGGTTTCACAGTTACTTTTCAATATAGAAGATCTATGAAGTCTGAAGTCATGCAAGGTCCACGCCTGGTTAGGATAGTCCTAAGGTGGAAGAACTGACAAGGATAATTATCCAACTGGCTTTCCATTTTAAGAGCAGAATGCTTTAATTCAGCTTTAATTATTGAAGTGAGGACAGTGTCTCAACCTACATTATGCTGGATGAACTTTTGTCTTTGTGATCTCAATGCAACTTTGAAATAGCATAAAGGCTTCTAAGGAAGAACATACACCCCAAACATTAAGTCATGTAGCAAATGTCTTCGGTAACAAATAGTGAAGATGAACTGTTTAAACAAAACACACATAACATTAAGTAGTGATTTTATTTTAAAGTGAAATAGTATCTTATAACGAGTAGCATACACAGGGTTTTTTAGTTTTCAATAGGTTGTAAACAGATATGCTTCCCCATAAATAATATATTTGAAAGAGTTAAAATAAACATGTACTGTACAATAAATATATGCAATGATAACAGCAGATTAATAGGAGGAAAGATCTCAGGACAGGGAAGCAACTCATGTTGGAGTTTTACATGTGCGAAAAAAATAATGAACTCTACTGAGAAAACCTTTGACTCTTAATGCAAAAATATTAAACTCACTAAAATTTAAACTGTAATGAGGATATGTATTTACAGGTAATAATTCTAAAAACTTAGTAAATGAGTAGTCTACAATTATTTTTACTTAAAATGGGCATTACTTGTAATTATAATTTTCTGTAAAAAAAAAAACATATGTAGCTTTGAGTCTGTTTTAAGAATTGTAAACATTTCTGACAGGATCGACCTTATACACCGTATCCATCTTACTGCTAACTGGAACATCCAACATATATAACATTATGAGAAGGTGCATCAAGTGTATGAGCATTCTCTAAGCTGCAATAGAGGGAAAGATAAAGTAGCCCACAATCTATTTTTTGGATTCCCATTTTATATGCTGCTCTTTAGCATCATGGCATATTAAACAGTACAAAAACAACAAAAATAAATGTACGATATTTCACTACAGTATATTTCATTTGTTTAAAAGATCCAATATATTTTATTTAATCATTTCATTAATATTTTCTCTATACTAAGTAAGCAATAGCATTCGAATTCTGTGCAGTTATTGTGCCTTGGGTGCTGTCTCAAAAACATACAACTACCCCCACTTCTTGATTCCACTTCATCTGCTTCATGGAGACAGACATTTGTTAGCCTTATTAACTCAGCAGGAACCTTATCATATTTTGTATCTTAGGCTGCTGGAGACGTCAAGAGATGAAAATACTATATAGCTTTTTATCCTCCTTTTGTACACTTTCGCTCTGTCCAGCAGTGCATTTGGATTCAAAACTCTCCTGCCACTGTCTGCCGAGATCCCTTTAAATATGTCTAGCTTTTCCATCTGTGCCAATATTGCTGCAAAAGACTTAGCCATGATTAGGCTGTCAAGATTTATTAAGTTAAAAAGTATCAAAGTTTCTTGTATCAACCCCAGATCTTTTAAGAGTCCACCTTTCGTTATAACCCTTCCCCCATAACACTACAGTCAACGTGCTTCACTTGACCTTGACCAATATATGCACCCAGAGAACACTAATGAATTTGGGCTCAATTCATCTTTGGAACTCCAAATTTAATCAAGCTGACATGCTGAGGAAAGCGGACGATAATTAACTCTTAGCTTTTTAGGTATTCTGTAAATTATTGCAAACGAAACATTTTTCATTTTCTTCTGTGCTTACTGTTGTGACCAATGTGATATGTGACTGGCATTGCTGAGAAATAAACAAGCAAAAAATGAAAAGAAAAAAAAAAATACTTATTTCAGAACAAAATGAGGCTGCAAACCATTCACTGGGTTAGGATAGAAAAAAATTGATTTTATTGTGTTTTATCTATGGGAGAAAACAAGCAAAACATTAGGAAACAATATATATTGTATAATATATTCAATTGCTAAATTCTAAAAGCAGTGTTAAAAAATTATATATATATATATATATATATATATTAGCTTGCGTGTGGAAAAACAATATTGGAAATCTATACAATTATATCTCCTAATTATGTATGGTGAGATACTTCATGGTAGATATGGGTTGACGACAACCATTCTTTCTCCTGTTGATTTGATGAGATCCCAAGGAAGAACTCATGTTACATGAGGGTATAATTTCATCCTAGTGGAATGTGTCATAGGTCTTAACAAAAATCGTAAACAACAGGAAACTCATTTGATATGAAAAATAAAAATACTTTCATTGAGCAGCTGGACCAGCTGTCACGGACACAGATAAAGAATGATTCATATATTGAGACGATTAATTTATATTACTCTGTCTATTACTCTTAGTAGTTAGTTATGTTAAAGGAAAATACACAGATTATTGAAAAAAACTTCATCTTAATAAAGTATTTTATTTTTAATCCTTGATATGTTGAGTTTTTAATGCAGAAACATACTGTATTCTGAATATCTGTAATAGTAATAGGAGAAAAATTCTTTGCCTTCTTGCTGAAAAAAAAAAGGTTTCTGGCTTAAAAACAGGCTAGCTCTTGTTAATAGTATATTGGTATTTTGCTTCATTTCCTGCAGGAAATGAAAAAATATTAGTTTTTATGAATTATTATTCAAAACAGTAGATTTTATTGTAAGCTTCCCATTTGACCATATTTTGCCGTTGAGCTGGCTGACATAATGTGCACTGGAAAATCCCTACGATAACGAGGAGTTAAATGTGCGTAAGAAATTATGAAGAGCAATATATTACATTTAAGGGTAATTACTCCGTTATGTGGGCACATACATTCAAAAATGGAAAGTAATTAGCCACCCAGCTTTTGTTACAAGGCAACCTTTATCACATCTAGTAAAGTAGCTGAGCTTAATAGGAGTGAAGAGCTCTGCGTTGATGAATATGACTGTGCTATATAAACAAATATTAATAGTTATAAATGTATATCCTGGTTCTGTGCATTTTCAGAAGTGACCCTTTTTAGATTTTGTTTGCTTTTGCTTTTTTGAAGCTTTAGCAAATAGAGTAAACAAACTACACAACTTCTAAACCTAATGATTGGTGATTTTTTTTGTAGTTTTCAACACATACACATAAATACAAAATACACATATAATAAACCTAATTTTTGTGAAAAAAGTTGTTTTTTTTTATTACCACAATATTTCAGAACTATTTGTACCCTTTGGAGTTGCAAAAAATTTCTATCCATTTTTACTAATAGGATTACATTTAATGATAAGTCTTGTGTATAACAATGATCTCAGCACTCATACACATGACTTGAGACAACTCTTCAGCTCCATTGTTTTCCATGCGGGGAGGATAAAAACTAAAACTGTCCACTGGTATGTTTCTTGTTAGCTTTAAACTAACATAATATGAGCCTCCTGTCTTTAAATTTACATTGTATTAAAGAGGTGAAAATCAGTAAGAGATGGTAGAGCAGATGGAAGCCTGCTTCTGACCAGAAGACAATGGAGATTGGCGGGTTGTTGGTATAGTATGACAGGTGGCTTGGCAAAAATCTCTCTAAGAGTCTGGTTCTGTCTATATACTTTAGAGGTTCTATTATATTGTTGTAGGTAATATTCAGGGGTATATGATTTTTCCCCCTCATAATAATGGAGTAGATAACTACTCAGTGACCCCATGATAAGAAAGATGATCAGTGCAATCTAGACTCCATCTAAATAGACTCCTGATTCTATGGAGATTTTCAGTTTGTAGGCTACATGTCTATGATTGCCTGTCCAATAGTAAACCTGGGCATTTAAATGGCATTAACCTGGAATGACCACCTTGCTTTAAGTGTGAGAGGTACTGCTGTACTGTCTTACAATTGCACATATTGGACCTCATGTAATAGTCACTTTCAACAGTTTTAACACTGCTATCATGTACCTGCAATTCAAATCAGATAGCTAGCTAAACATGAAACAATAGTAGAATACATAAACCTTTCTGCCTTGGATTTCTAGGTCAGGTGCAGGAATAATGTGACCATGTGTCCCAGATCTGCATTTTGAGGCACTGTAACATGTCCCGGGCATCTTCATCCTAGGACAGTGATGGCGAACCTATGACACGCGTGTCAGTGCTGACACGCGTAGCCATTTGGGGTGACACGCGCAGGATTTCCTGCGATTCATCCTCGGCTCCTGCACGGCCGCCGAGGATGAAAGAATCTGTGCTGGAGGACCCTCCAGCACAGATTCTTTCATCCTCGGCGGCCGTGCAGGAGCCGAGGATGAATCGCAGGAAATCCTGCGCGTGTCACCCCCCCAAAAAAGGGGGGGGCGGGACGTGCAGTAGCGTACCTAGCGGGGGGCGGGGCGGTGGAGGAGCAGGCTCGCAAGGGAGCGGTATCGGAGGTCTTTAACAGACCACAGGCTCCCTTGAGTGATTTTAAGCCGGTTCAAGGATCTCCCTTGAACCCGGCTTAAAATCACTCAAGGGAGCCGGAGGTCTGTTAAAGACCTCCGATACCGCTCCCTTGCGATCCGCGCGGCAACAGCTGTTGTGCCCTCTGAACCCGGAAGAAGACAGAAGAACTGAAGAAGAAGAGGAGCGAAGAGCAGGAAAAGGAGCTGTAAGGAGAAAAGAGGAAAGGTAGGAAAGCATACAGTGAGAGTGGATTGGTGTGTGTGTGTGGATTGGTGTGTGTGTGTGTGGATTGGTGTGTGTGTGTGTGGATTGGTGTGTGTGTGTGTGTGGATTGGTGTGTGTGTGTGTGGATTGGTGTGTGTGTGTGTGTGTGGATTGGTGTGTGTGTATGTGGATTGGTATGTGTGTGGATTGGTGTATGTGTGGATTGGTATGTGTGTGGATTGGTATGTGTGTGTGGATTGGTGTGTGTGTGTGGATTGGTGTGTGTGTGTGGATTGGTGTGTGTGTGTGTGGATTGGTGTGTGTGTGTGTGGATTGGTGTGTGTGTGTGTGTGTGGATTGGTGTGTGTGTGTGTGGATTGGTGTGTGTGTGTGTGGATTGGTGTGTGTGTATGTGGATTGATGTGTGTGTATGTGGATTGGTATGTGTGTGGATTGGTGTATGTGTGGATTGGTATGTGTGTGGATTGGTATGTGTGTGTGGATTGGTGTGTGTGTGTGGATTGGTGTGTGTGTGTGGATTGGTGTGTGTGTGTGGATTGGTATGTGTGTGGATTAGTATATGTGTGTGGATTGGTATGTGTGTGGATTGGTGTATGTGTGTGGATTGGTGTATGTGTCTGGATTAGTATGTGTGTGGATTGGTGTATGTGTGTGGATTGGTGTATGTGTGTGGATTGGTATGTGTGTGGATTGGTATATGTGTGTGGATTAGTATATGTGTGTGGATTAGTATATGTGTGTGGATTAGTATATGTGTGTGGATTGGTATGTGTGTGGATTGGTATACGCGTGGATTGGTATACGTGTGGGTTGGTATACGTGTGGGTTGGTATACGTGTGGGTTGGTATACGTGTGGGTTGGTGTGTGTGTGGGTTGGTGTGTGTGTGTGGATTGGTGTATGTGTGTGGATTGGTGTATGTGTGTGGATTGGTGTATGTGTGTGGATTGGTGTGTGTGTGGATTGGTATGTGTGTGTGGATTGGTGTATGTGTGTGGATTGGTGTATGTGTGTGGATTGGTATGTGCGGATTGGTATGTGTGTGAGAGTGATGGGTGTTATGCTGTACCATTTCCAATGTATTTTTCATTATATAATTATGCTCTAAAGTACATCATAACTCCCATCACTCTATACTGTTCCATACAGTGGCAGAGCTGGGAGACAGAGGCCTTGCACCCCCACCGCGGGACTCCTGAAAGGTAAGTAGTTACTAAGCAGGTATGTTAAATAATTTGTTTTTGGTTTATTAAATACAATTATATATTGCAATTATACATTTTTGTATATAAATTGCGCAAAATTATGTTTTTTTGTCGAAGTGACACACCACGCGAGTTATGCTCGATTTTTTGCCGATTTTTGACACACCACGCCAAAAAGGTTGCCCATCACTGTCCTAGGACAATGTAGTGTCTGCAATCTGCAGATTGCACACTGACAGAACTCACTGGGGCTTCAGAGAATGTAGTGTCTGCAATCTGCAGATCTGCACACTGAGGCTTTGGAAGGTCCTGTGCGGCTGTAAGAAAAGTACCCAATGTGTTGTCACATCCGTCATGTGGGACCTGCTGTGGCTTCTACAGGAGACTACCATCGAATGCAGCAACTGGTGAGGCCAGGGCAAGGGCTGATGGATAGAAAACAGGGGCTGGAACATGACAGGGGCTGGTGGGGACCTGGCAGGGGCTGTCAGGACATGACAGGGGCTGTGGGGCAGTATTTTTTCATCATGAATTTATCTGGAATTATCAAATTCTTGTATTTTATAAAAATGTCTAGTTATAGTTTCTCCACAGCTTACCAATGTTATTTGGGGAGAGCTGCATTTCTAACTCTAAGATTTTTGCTGTGCAAAAGCTGCTGGTACTGAGGAAGGTTTTTATCTTTCCTAAAAACGTAAAGTTAATTGGTTAGGGATCTTCACTATATGCCAGGGGTGTCCAAGTTTTTTCTGCAGTGGGCCACTTCATCAGAAAGTATGTGTGCGTGGGCCACACTCATTTTTCACTGAGAGAAAATATGGCCTTTTAGCTTTATAATGCATATTAATACAGGGTTAATTTGGCGATGATGAAAAAAGCAGTGGGCAAACAGTTCTTTGATCAACTTTTATATGTCATTCTATCAATACTGAATACTTAAACAGTAAAACAAAGTCAATCCACAAACCAGTTAAAACATATTTAGCCAAATAAAACTGCACAAGGCTGGAACACACTGTGGGTACAAGCTGGATTTAAGATGGCTGACGCACACTGAGTTGATCAGGGCCGGCTTAAGAGCATCATGGTCCTGGTGCTGAGGAGTTTGGTGGCCATTTTATGGAAATAAATAAAATAGACAGAATCTTAACTCCTCGGCATCGATGTGTACTGGATAAAGATTACATCAATGCGAGACAGATAATACAAGATCGAATCTTATGTGATGGAATTGGGAGTACAACAGTCCACAAAAAAAGAGTAATCATATACGGGACGCCTGAAGTCACAATTTAGTGCCAATAATCCTTTTTAACAAAAAATGCAGTGTCAGGTTTCTATTCTGACTGCAGGATCTTTCAAGTTTAACCCTTCGTTTGCTCTTATTTACCTATTTCGACCACCAGGGGCCACTCTACCTGGCAATTATCTGGTCTGACTTTTACCTGAACTTACCTGATTAGCAGGCCTATAAATGGACACTCCCCTGTTTGCTAGTGGCCTTTACATTAAAGTAAGATTGTGATGACCTTACAGTCCTGCTGTGAATCTGGCTCCTGAAATACTGTGAGTTAACCTGCACTTACCTGACAAGAACCTGATTCCATTGGAATTAAGAATTACCAGACTCAAGTTCCTCAACTACAGAAGCCTGTGTATCTCTATATGAAATCTTATTGGAACTCCAACTCTGCTTCTTTGATTCTGCTCATCACTATTACACCTGCTACAGATTCCAATACTCCTAATAGCTCCAAAATCTCACTTAGACTTTAGCTATTAAAGCTGGGGTAAGACAACTCTACTCACCGGTATATATCTGCCTACCTGCTTTCATAAGCTGTTGTTTCTACAACATCTCCAATTGGATTTACTCATATACTTCACACTATGAATGTTCATGTTCATTATATTATGTTTTGCTTTATGAATTGTCTGCAACAAGAGATATAACTTACATGCCGTGGATTAACTCATCTGTATCTGGACTATTGTGTGCCTTCTTTTCCTTTTGTACTCGGTTCTCATTATGAATAAAGACCTTCAACCCAAATTAACCATTAACCCCGAGTTCAGACTCTTTCCTGACCTGGTAAGGTTCATGACATGCAGATTGAAATAGAGTAAATAACACCTTTACTTTTCCTCTCACTGATTTCTGGGCCTTGAAAGATGACCATCCACACACCAGGACAGGCTCTGCCGCACTGGGTGTCAGGCTCTGCCACACCAACACCCAGACACACACACGAGAACAGGCCACACTGGCACCCAAACACCCACACACATGGACATGCTCTCCACACCAATACCCAAAAACACACCCCAGGACAGAATCTTCCACACCAACACCCACCCAAACACACACACACCAGGACACGGCTCTGCCACACCAGCACCCAAACATACACACCAGGACATGCTCTGCCACACCAGCACCCAAACACACACCAGGACAGGCTCTGCCAAACTGATACCCAAACACACACACACCATTACAGGCTCTTCTACACCGACACCCACACACACACACCAGGACAGACTCTCCCACACCAACACACAAACACACTTACCAGGACAGGCTCTGCCATACCAACACCCAGACACACACACACCAGGACAGGCTCTGCCACACTGACACCCAAACACCCACATACCAGGATAAGCTCTGCCACACCAACACCCAAACGGACACACACCAGGACGGGCTCAGCCACACTGACACCCCAACACACACACCAGGACAGGCTCTGCCACACCCACACACATACCAGGACAGGCTCTGCCATGCCGACACCCAGACATACACCAGGACAGGCTCTGCCACACTGACATCCAGACACACACACACCAGGACAGGCTCTGCCACACCGACACCCGCATCAGGATGGGTTAAGCTACACAAAGGATAAAAAAGTATTTCCACACTGCTTTGTTGTTTGTGTGTTTGCCCCTTTTAAATTGATTCCCCAGCCAACCCCCTCCCTTGTGTATTGATGCCACCACCCCCTTTGGTACTTGTAAATGTACCGTATTTACTCAATTATAAGACGAGTTTTTTTCAGAGCAAATGCTCTGAAAAATACCCCTCGACTTATAATCAAGGTCATCTTCTAATCAGACCTCAAAATAATGTCCACTGGGGCCAGGCTGCTTACCGGTGCTTTGGTCGCGAGCAGCATCTCTTGTACTAGCAGCAGGAGAACAGGAAGCCAGTAGAGTCATCACATGACTCTGCCCCCTCCTCCTTCCTCTGGGGCAGGACAAGAGAAGTTGCTCGCACAGCCGGGCCTCTGCAGAAGCCTGCTAGTGAGAGATCTGCAGTTCAGGTAAGGGGGTGGGGGTGGGGGAGGGTTTATGAGCAAGTATGTGTGATTAATGGAATGATGAGTATTTAAATGTTTGTGAATGAGTGTGTGTTTAATAGCATGGATGTGTAAGGGCGGGGGAGGTGGGGAGGTGGTGTTAGCATGGCATAGGGAGGCCGTAATCACACTCCTATCATCCCCAGGTTCCAGCATGTACTGGCTGCCTGGGCTTGATAGGAGTGTGATTGCTGTTAGCAGTTATATATATATATATATATATATATATATACCTCCAGAAATGCCTTTTAATCCCCTATATGCCACTCTGCCCCATGCAGAGCATTTTTCTCAATCATAGCTTTTATTAAATATGAAAAAAGAGTTTACATGAATTAATATTTACTAGTAAAACTTTTTCCTATAGGCTTTTTCTTTTTTTCTTAAATTAATATTTAGATTTTGGGGGGTCGTCTTATAATCAGATACGGTAATGTCCACCATACCCATGTGTATTGTAAACACAAACCCACCCCTTTTTGTATTGATTTATATGTGATGCCCCAACCACCCTGTTGTGTGCTTATAACCCTCAGCCAGCCCCCTTTCTATATTATTAAATTGTTGCTACAGTTGTTACTGGTTTCCTGGGGGCCAGCCCGGCCCTGCTCACGCGGGCCGCACCTCGAAGTGCATTTCGACGCTCCTGCTATATGCCTTTGGATGGACACCACTACCGATAAACTTGCAGTATATTCCATATAAAAAGCATTGTATTTTAACTTTTATTTCTATTGTTAATTCCAGTCATGTTCTTGAGCAGAATCTTATAAAGAAAGTCATAAGACAATACTTAATGTAATATTTCTCTACATTGTTTGCTGTAAAAAGTAGCAGCATTTAGATATACCAAGCTTTGTTGTTAAAAAAAACTTTTCTTTAATTTGTTTGAGAGTCATAATATCATTCATTTTGTCATTAATTTTGAATAGACAATTCATTGGTCCAACTGTGTTATTTAAATATCTCCTCTCATGTGAAAGTATTTCAAGCTCCATTCTTTGTTCTTTGGGTGCAAGGTTGTTTTATTTTTCACATAATTAAAATTGATAGATTTACATTAAGATTTTATAGATTAAGGACAAGGATGGAGACAGGAAAAGCTATTTCTAGAAGCATTTGCAGTTTTAAAAATGAACTTACAATAAGCATAAAATAAATATTTAAAATAATATTAAATGTAAAATGCATTATCGCTTAATTAATCATTTATTCATCAGGAATGGGAAATAAGAAGAATAAGGGTAAGGCACCAAGAGTATTTGTGATGCAGGTGTAAATAGAGTCACTAATATTTTCCCAGCATTCAGGTATCAGAAGTAATGCCAGGATAAGATTTACTTTCCAGGCTATGACAATTTCACCCCCTTCCCCACATAAAAAAATGTCTATGGGTTATAGGTAGGGTATGGATGGAACGTGATTGGAGCATGGGAAAAAATGTGGGAAAAATGGGATATAACTGCACAAACCACTAAGTGAATTCTTATGAGTAACTGTAGATGATCTAAAAAGAATGTGATTGTATAATCCCAAAAATGCTAAACAAGTGAAATAAATACATGAAAATGCTAGTTTTTTCAGATTACTACTGCACTTATTTTTCTTTCAACAGGGTCTTGCATGGTAAATGACATTGTTCTTTTCAAAATCTAGATTTGTAGGGCTAACACTTTAAAAAGGAACTCCTGTAATGTTTTCATTACAATGTTTTAAATATTGTATGATTTTCTTTTTTAAAACAGTCCTGTCTTTCTAATAATATATTTTCCTTTTGCATGGTCCTAAATGTAACCCTTTCTAGAATATTAAAAGTAACATGCCTACCAAACTCACAGTACAAATGTCTGAGTTGGCCCTCCATAAGATGTATTTCAAGAAATCTCACATTCTAAAGCAAATGGTCAAAGGCAGGCAGTGTAGATTCGTAGTCAGGATCACAGGCAAAAGGTCAAGGCAGGCAGGGGAGTTGGGGCCACAGGCAGGAAGTCTTGGTACACAGAAAAACTTGAGAGGCAGGAGAAGGGAACCCACACAGCAGGTAACACTGACTGGGAGGTAGCTCCACATTGAAGAAGCAATGAACTAGTGACATAGCCAACTATAAATAGGAAAGGACGCATTAGTTAATCGAAGGAACCCTCCTACTGCCAGGTGTCTTGCATTGGTTGCTAAGCTGTTGCGGTACACATTGGTGATTCAGTGATACTTTCTTATTAGGCCACGCCTCCTCCACGGAACTCGTTCAATGACAACGAGGGAACTGTGTCTTGTGACTAGTCTCGTGAGATCTGCAGCCACCATCTTTGTTTAGGGCTGTGTTAGGATTGCAGTGTATGCGGTCGCCAGTTTTTTAAAAGGTCATGGTTAGATCCATTGTGAGACATGCGGCCGCTATATTGGATTCCGACGCGAGAGGTCTCCGTGTACAGAGCAGGTGAGGGAGCATCGATCGGAAGACAGAACGCTGGCGTGCTGACTGTATGATAGTATGTATGTAAACATGGATGTGTACGTGTGCACATGCATGTGTAATTGTGTGTGTGAGCATGGATATGTAATTGTGTAAGCTGTTGAAGTTGGGAGGCCCAGTACAATTTTTGCACCATGGCCCTGTGGTTATGCCCCTGTCTATTGGTATATTTCTTACATCAAGCCTATTTCGTCTAAGTATACATTTCCATCTCTCTCATTCTCCTCTTTCCCTAATCTAATCTATCTGTTTTTCCACTCTCTGTGTCTTCTCAGTCCTCTTACAATTCTTGTGACTTTTTTTACCCTTTTTACCTGGCGCTCAGTTAAGCGTGTTAATCATTGCCTCCATCAAATAGATAAAGCCAAGTCTCCTGATGGCATATACTCTTTCACTCTCTCTCTTCTTTCCAGCTGTTGTTTAATATACCGTATTTGCTCGATTAAAAGATGACCCTGATTATAAGACAACCCCCCAAAATCTGAATATTAATTATTATTATTAAATGAGAGACAATTTAGGAAAAAAAAGACGACCCTATAGGAAAAATGTTTTACCAGTAAATGATAATTCATGTAAACTATGTAAACTAATTTATATATATATATATATATATATATATATAATATATAAATATATATATTTTTTTGATGTCCTTTTATTTTCCAACCTGCCCCCCCAGTTATGCACATCTGCCCCCAGGCTTGCCACTCTGCCCCAGAAATGCCTTATACACCCTATATGCCACTGTGCCCCATGATATGCCTTTTAACCCTCTAAATACCACTGTGCCCCATGATATGCCTTTTAACCCTCTGTATGCCACTGTGCCCCATGATATGCCTTTTGACCCCCTATGTGCCACTCTGCCTCCAGAAATGCCTTATACCCCTATTTGCCACTCTGGCATTAAGGGGGTTAAAAGGCATTTCATAGAGCACTCTGCATACACCTCCCCCCACCCCACCTTCCTCGGCTGTCAGTGAGAATTCCCCGCACCGGAACTCTCTTCACTGACAGCCGGGGGAAGGTCTGCGCGATGGATGCAGACAACCCCCAATGCTAACCGCACCTCCTTCCAGCTGGAGCGGAAGCTGTCTACGCGAATCACACCAGGGAGTCAGAAGCACCGGTAAGTTGGGGGCATAAGACAGGAGGATCCAGGTTCCCTTCAGCGCTGCGGGGCATCTGGATCTTAGTCTCATAGTCAAACCTATTTGAGGTCTGATTATAAAATGACCCCGATTATAAGACGAGGGGTCTTTTTCAGAGCATTTGCTCTGAAAAAAACCTCGTCTTATAATCGAGCAAATACGGTACAATGAATATGATGCTCAGATAGTATTATCTCATTACTATTATATTAATATATGTAGCAGGTAAGGAAAGGCTAGTTTCACACACAACATATGTTGTAAACAAAAATTGATGTAAACAAAATCGATAATTTAGAATCACATGATGGCCATGGATATATATATATATATACTATAGGCAATATTATTTTATTTTCATTTTATTGTCTAGGCATGTTTAACACATTCATTGCAACATTTTTTGTTTCTAATAATACATTTGTTTTGGCTTTGTTGCTAAAACAATGAATGTTAAAGAGAAAATTCCAGTAATCTACTGATTGATGTGACATAAGAAGGCATTGGAGACTCATTTGTGAGATAACTTATTTTATATGAATGAATGAGAAATGCCAAAATATATTTAGTGCAAAACAGTAAAATTTTATGATGTAGCAACTGCCTCTTTGGGACAACTTTGGCATTATATTTATGGGAGTTGTTCTTAATGTGAATTAACTTACGTTTTGACAGAATGCTATGCAAAGGAGATACTAACCAGTTTCCCTTCAGAGATGCAGAACACACATAAACCCTTTGTCTGACAGGTATATACAAATCTGTTTTTCAATTGATACTTATAAGATGGGAAAAGACATCCAGTGTAGCGGTTAATCCCTTGTCTGAAAGAGAACAGAGGAGAAGTAGCTAACCTCTTCTGCGGAGAACTCCATGGAAAAGTGCTTAACAGGTTCACTGGTGAGGGAAAGCAACAAAACATTGAATAACCCCATTCATTAGTACACAATGGGGCTGCTTTACATGTAGAAGAAGGTTATGACATGATGATAAAGCATTAGTGAAAGGTGCAATCAAGGAAGAGAGAAACAAACCGTTAAGCCCACTTCTTCTTTAAGGAAATACTAAATATATCATATTTTTTTTTTATTTATTAAACTGCTCACCAACTTCACAAACATAAACAGGTAAAACATGAAAATAAATAAGCATCACAACAGTATGGCTGGATAGATAATTTCAAATATAAGAAGGGGTGTCATTATAGGAAGAGTACATATTTTATGAACTTGTTTTTTTGTCATAACCCATCTCCTACTGTTGGAACCTTTTTGGGGTAGTCTCTGGAAATCATCTCCAAAGCAGACCTGGTGTAAATACAGGACCAAGAGCATCCAGTAGCTGATTAAAGCCAACAGAGTAACCAAAGTACTTGGTGAGCTCTTAAAAACAATGCATTGTTGATATGAAACTATACACACACATACATGTAAATTGTGATAATCATGTCAACATAAATGTAGTAAAGAAGAGATCCTAGGAACAATGTAATGAAAATCCATCTGTGACAACAAAGAAAATTAATATGGACAATGGCATCTGCTAGTTACTGTTTCCATGTCTAGTAAGTAGGCAAATATTTCTAAATATCATGCAATTATTGTATTTTTAACTTTGTATATATATTTCGCTGACATCCTTTTGCTCGATCCTCCAATCGTCAGAGAAGCTCGGGAATTTGGACAGAAGTTCAAATTGGTGACACTTTTGGTGACGTCCTCTCCTCGATCCCCCAATTGGGTGAGAGGATGTCACTGGAAGCTCCGCCATTTTTATGGCAGGTTATGTCATTTTCGTGGCTTTGTATGAATCACTGAATTTACCAAAATTCAGAAAATTCACAATTCATACAAATCCGAATGTACAAGTCTAATATACTCTATGTGATATCAAGTATAATAGTCTTGCTAGAACATCATTTTATAATTTGTAATCATAAATTAAGTTTGTTTTGTAAATGAACATAAAGATTTTTTTTTTAGCATGGATGCTAACAAAATTAAATTTTTTAAACTTTTTTATGCACTATATAAAGTAGGTATTCATGTCTTCATTTGTTTCTAATTAGCAATGGACATTATGGTTTACATTTTGCTACCTTTATATTTCAATAAAAAAGTGTAGAACAATCAGTTTTGGTTTACAAATGGCCTCTACCAATGCCAAGTGTTTGTCTCTTGTAAACACTGGTGTACATAGCAAATGAAAAGAAATATACTTGCCCATGGTCATTTTGGGTGTTTGACATTAACTGTAATATATTTAAACGTAATGTTTTCAAAAGCATATTCATTGAAACAAAATATCTCAAAAAAGAATTCATTTGATTCTTAGATGCAGTTACAGTTAATATATAAGTATATCCTAAAATTGAAATAAAATTTAATAGGTTATATATTATGATTTGAATAATCGAGATCGGGGAAAAAGATTTGTAGAAATCATTGATGCTGACTAATATATTCATTATGTATAGAATTTAAGCAATACATTTGAAATGCTTTGAAAACCAAAACTGCTGACATATGAAAAACAAGAATACATGGACAAATAAATAATTGTAAAAATATACCTTTATGTACCTTTATGTACCTTTATGTGTAAAGGAACCCACTTGTTCAAAATCATTTCTTTTTAAAATGCCTGGAGAGTGCCAATTAGTGTCAAATTCAGTTTAATATCCCGTCAGTATTGGACAAAGCTGGGAATACAAGGAATCATGAGCATATAAAAATAATTAAATAGACAATAAAAAGGCAAAAAAGCTGAACTTAATCTATTAAATGCCATTGTTGAGCCCAAACTAACATGTTAATGCAAAATAACTCTACATCTGAGTTTCCAATAAATTCAATATAATTTGGGTCTGCATACAAGAGTGACAGATTTTATTGATACAATCTACAGCAAGAAATAATATATGTAAAGTTATTTAAAGTTCACATGCATGACAGAATGCTTATAGCTGTATATATTTTTTTATAAATATGAAATCCATAAATAATATTATTTCTGTAACAAACCAACAAATGAACAAGAAACACTAATATTCGAATCAAAGAGAAGAACATCTTTATGGTTAAAGCAAATATATTTTCATGGTAATGTACCACTGATAAGATGATGCCTATGCCCATCTATAAGTGTATGTATGAATATTATGTATGAATTTATTTTGTTTAGTTTACAACATTTTTAACCCCTTAATGACAACTGACGGTCCGGGCACGTCACCTGAAAAGAAACTTGTGTGGGTTCAGTAAACGGGAAAGAATAAAATTACAGCTAAACACAAGCAATGCAGAAATGTAAAAATAGCCATTGTCACGAAGGGTACAGAAAATAAAATCAGCCATTGTCACGAAGGGGTTAAACAACATTATTTTCATATTAGCTAGGAATTCACTTGTTGCCTTTGAATTTTGGTTGTTTCTGCAATACAATTTTTCAAAATCTACGTGTTTACTTCATGGGATTCCATGGGTAGTCTTGTCAATCTACTGTTACAATATCACAGTAGAGATATCCGTATTTACAATTTTGGCTGTATAGTAGACTTGTGCATTCGGATTGGTAAAAATTTTGGTAAATTTGACGATTTGTATGAAGCCACAAAAACGAGGCCAGATACCTCCATGGATTTCACCAGAAGTTTTCACTAGGTTTTGTCTGCAGAGATGCAGATGAAGATAGAAGATTGAAGATGGCAGATTAAAGATAGAAGACAAAAAAGAAGAGAGAAGAGAAGGGAGAAGATAAAGGATGAAGAAGATGATGCAGGAGCAGAAGTGGTCAACAGAAGCAGAAGTGGCCGTCCGAGATGATAGGGAACATTTCAAAAGAGAGTGAGAGACAATGAAAGAGTGTGAGAGAGAGAATATGGGCACTGGGCAAAAGTTTTGTTGCCGAATTAGAAATGCCCCCTGAATTTTGGGCCGATACCGAAGTAAGGGAATGTAATTCATTGCATGAAAACGAATAGCCCAAAAACAAACAGAAAACCTTATCTGAAGAGTTTTGTTTTAAGGCTTTAAAAAAACTCTCCCAGAATAGGCAAAAGTTGTGCTACAGGTAAAAAACAAAACTTAAATCCATGTGGAAATTGATATTCCTGCATATTTTCAAGCCTTTTTTTATAAATGGGTGCTTACAACATGAACTTTAGATGTCCTTAGAAGAAGAAATGTTAATTGATTAGGAATTACTGTGGTCAGAACTACTACTTTTTGCAGGAACATTCAGTGAATTAGGACAAGAATTATAGAAAACCTCTGCAACACGAAAATAGAGAGCGAGATACTAATTCATGGTGTTCCTGGTAAATGCATAGACTACATTACATAAGATAGCATGTTTAGAGAGAAATTTGAGAAGGACCAATGCTTTTGTGCAAGCATACTGGGTTATGTTTCGCCAACCATCCTTCCAGCTTTATATGACGAAAAGTATGTTGACACCTGACCATCACACCTATATGAGCTTGTTGGACATCCTATTCCAAAACCCAGATTTGGACATCCCATTCCCAAAACCAGATTCCTCCTCCATCAGACTTTCAGCATAATTCATCATTCCAGAGAACACACTTCTGCTGCTGCAGAGTCCAGTGGCTGTGAACTGTACACCACTCCAGTACACCATCTTTGGCTTGTATGCAGCTGCTCGGTCATGAAAACTCATTACATGAAACTCAGACCCAGTGCTTACAGTGATGTTGCTTTTCAGTTTGGAACTCTCTACATGCTACAGAGAACAGGTACATTGTATGCGCTCTGCAACTCAGCACACAAATTGCCCCACTCTGTGAGTATGGGTGAGCTATAGCTTCATGGCTGAGCTGATGTTACTCAGATGCTTTCACTTCATAATAATAGTAGGACTGACTTGTGTCAAAAGTAGCATCCTATGACAGCGCCATATTTAAAGTCACCGAGCTCTTCAGTAGGACCCATTCTACTGCCAATGTTTGTCTATGGAGATTGCTGCCAATGTGCTTGATTATATACACATGTTAACAATGGGTGTAGCTGGAACACTTGAACTCAATAATTAGGAACAGTGTCCACATACTCTTGGTGATATAGTGTACCTGAGTAAAACTTGAATAAATACTGTTTTTTCCCCAATATGGGCTTTATTTCAATGGCATCTAGCTTTGTATGTTCAGCAGCTTTATAATCATTTTAGACATGAAATGTAATTTTGTTCTATCACTAAAGAGGTGCATTTTGTGTGGGACATTTGCTATTATTATTATTAGTAGTAGCAGTATTATTATTAGTAGTAGTATTATACTTTCCAACATTATGTATATTAATAATGTTAACATCACAAGTCTACAGTTCCCTTGGAAACGTTTGTTATTTTTTTGCATTCAATTTAACTGATTTCCACTAACAACATGTTTGATTGTAATTACTCCTGTATTTTGTTTTCTTTACCAAGATGGAGAAGGTTTTCAAAAAGAAATCCATCTCCCAACCAAATGTTATATTTAGGAAAAGCTTATCCTTACTGATTAGTTGCCATTATCATTTTGGTGTTTTTTTTTATTGTAAAACGAATAGTGCACATAAAATGTGGCTCTGGTATAAACAAGGATGATGTCTATATTTAAGAAGATACTTGGTAACGGGCATCCATAATGCAAGGGTCACTTTACTCTCTTTTTATTTTTACCTTGGTTGATGACCTTCATATCCCAAGCTCCCTCCTTTTTTATTCCTTTTGCATGTGGGTAAAAAAATAAACCAATGGGAAAGAAGGTGGGATTGGGTTTTAAAATGTTCCCATCTATTCCCTAACAGCCTTCCTTCTATCCTTGCCAATTGAGATGAAGTTGGTAGAGCATAAAAAAATAGCAAGCAAATCATGGGTTAATTAATGTGTGTGCAAGTTGTAAGCATGTATTTTTGAGTTGGCCCCAGTGAATATGTTTGTTGGACTTTAGTCCAACTCATGCAAGCTTGTTCAGTGAACAAGACCCATTAGTGCGATCGTTTAAAGAGATATACAGTGTGGACAGTATATCCACTGATAATTCATGAGGACAGGACGTTAAAACAAAAGATATCTCTAGATAACGATGGTTTGTACGTCTCACGATGCATTGTTTTTAATGGGTTTAAGGACCACCCATTGTCCTTAAGGGGTTAATATGTTATTATATACTAGGTTTTATTACTACTTTTTTACTTTATAAATGTTTTGACTGGAGTTCCCTTTGAGGTATTTATAGCAGTGCTCCTCAACCCTCTCCTAAAGTTCTTACTCCACTCTGACCTGCAGCCTAGGCATTTAATCCATTCATTCCTGGACAGACCAAAATTACTTAGTGATAATATGTGTAGAAAATATGTGCACCAGTGAGTCTGCTTCAGCCAGACAGAGATCCTTGCTATATGGCCTGTTAAATTATACCCCTATATATTTGTACTGCTATTTGTGCGGGGCTAGAACAAGGAACTACATAGACCACTCACACTCACACACACTTACGCACATATGCTAACAAACTTAAGCACTCATTTTAATACACACCCTCTCTAACGTTACACATTCATGCTAACACATGCTCATTTTAACACATACTTACACACTCTTTCTAATACACACTGCCTCCTACACAGTTACACATACACACTCATAATAACACACACTTACACACTCATGCTAACACACACTCCCTCCCACACACACTTACACATTTATGTTTACAGACACACACACATTTAGACATACACATTAATGATAACGCACACAGGACCAGAATGGCATGGTTTTACATGTATGTTGTTTACATTCTAATTCTAGTTTGCTGGCTATGTATGCCACATGTAACTGGCACTCTAAATATCAAACAAAATCAAGCCTAAAATGTCTATTCAACAAGCATCACAAGTAACTGAGCATCTTTGTTTACAGAGAAATGCTATTCTCGTATTCTGTAACTTCTCATTTCATAATTGGAATCCTATATATTTATATTTTACAGAATTATTCTCATTTTGACAATAAGATGTCAGGGGTTTCCATGAGTAGCACAATATGTTCTCATAATTTCAAGGAAAACTAATTTAATTGAAAATGTATTGCTTTACAAAATGGTTGCATACAGATCTGATAAACAGATGCTCTTAACAGATCTTGATGTTCAGAATAAACTTAAAATATACATTGTCTTTTTAACAGTCTTAACTGTCACACCCTGGCAGCACTGGGAAAGATTGATCGTTGTGATTGCAAGATTAATGCTTTAATGTTTACAATAAGACTCCTGTGCTGAAACCGGGATGCTGATATCATTCAACCCAAGAAGCTGCTTTGCTTGCCAGGGTAATTTCTTCAGATGCAGTAAATAACACGGCATAATGAAAATATTCTGATGTATCCTTTTTGCCTGATTGATGCTCTGCATGTGATACAGCAAAAGCAGGGCACTTCCTATCACAAATTTACATATACAAACCAGCCGAAGGAGCATGATAATGTAAGCATTCTCTCGAAACCCTGAGATGCTACACAATTTTATAGCAGTTATGAATTACTGTTGACCTTTCTGGCCTCTCATACCAGTATGCTAGACTCAAGCATATTGAAAGTCATCAGTCTGGAGCAGTCATTCTCTACATAATTATGGTCATTTGTGCTGGGGGGAAGGGAATGTTTCTTTTATTGTTCAAAATCTACATTGAAGAGTATCATCTAAAGCTTGCACCAAATTTAAAAACATAAAGAAAAGAAAACATATACATTTAAGTTAAATTGAACATAGGCTTAGAAATCTTTACGTCAGGTTCATTGAGGCATCCGTTTGTGTATTTGTAATCTATTGTTTGTCGCTTTATAACAATCTTTTTATGAAAAATGCATTGTGCAATCTAAAAATAAAATTCAGTGAGCATGTATTTGTGCCATGGGTATACAAACACACAATAATACTGACGTGATGTAGAAAACACATCTTTGGAACATATTGCATGAAACTACACAATTTCATTTTGGGAATCCCAGAAAAGGAACTAAAGGAACATGGAATAGATTTGCTAAATTTTTGAATAATCGCCCTTTCAGAAAACTAGTAGAACATTTCTCATAAGGATATTTGCATTTTAATGCCTTAAAATTATTACACTAACAGAAATGTTTCTAATACATTATAGCATTTTTGCAAATGTGTGATTATGTTAATAGGTCTCAATCAGTATCCTGCTCTGACACCATAAGAAAATTTATGCAAAGTTCATACCCTGTCAGGGCCTTTAATCAGGACCATTTATTAAACCTGTGCCTTCTTTGATGGTTACTGCTGCTTTTATTAAATATACTGACTTGGCCATCTGAAGAAAAGGACAATAAAAGGTTACTCAGGATGAAAGAACGAAGGCTATTTTCTCATGTTTCCCTTACAGACACTTCTTCAATAATTAAGGAAGGGCTTCCTTTGGCCTTTTAGTCTTTTGAAGTGCATATCAAACATAACACTTAGTTCTTGTTTTATGGAATATTTAATAACCATATTTAGTCAGAAGCAAAAGGTAAAAGCAACGCCGAGGCTTTTACAAAATTGGAATAAAAGTCTAATCTTTACATAAAGATCGCATATGGCAAGTGGCAAAAAGTCTAAATTAACAACGTTGCTGAACATGTTACTAACATTTTGTAGCACTGCGTTATTTACCAAATATGCAATAATAATAATATCAAAAGTGAAAATGTAAAAAAGGTTTCAAGACAGGCTTAGTAAATGTTTCTAATTCGATGACACCATTCCCACTTAAGGCCTTCTACAGTTGCCATGCATGCAGAGACATATTGACAGTTATCATAAATGTTATTTTATCATGTTATGCATACAAATTATGTTCCAGTTTCAGTCCATTATTGTAGTAATTTTCGGTTTTATCATTTACCATTTCATGAAGTAACTGTATGCTATCAAAATGCAATGCACTGCTTGCACAAAAGGTTAAATACTAGCTGGTACTTTAGGTATAAAGAACTGCTCATTTTGTTTGTCTTTTTTTGTCTTCTATTAGTATGTAAAATAACAACAACTTTAGCATAAGCGAAAACCCAAGGAATCTTAATGGAATACATATCAACATAAAATGTTTAAGAAGGTAGTGGGTGCGTGACAGGACGGGGTCTCTCAGGGAAATCATTAGCACAGAGCTGGCTAGGAAAATGTTTGATTAAAATGCGACTTGCGTTTCCCCTTGGGGGGGGGATCTGAGTGGTATACTGGGGATTCGTGCTTACCCCTTTAAGGGAAAAAAAATGCCTGCTGGGCTATACTATGGTAAATTACATTTGTCGACTCTTTAGTACTAACAAGTAGGTACACTATACAATTATCTTAGAACACACACTAATTATCTTAGTCCGCTGATGCTGGTTGTGTAAAATAAATAAATAATGGGCAAATATATGTATGCAAAGCCATAAATAATGAGAAACTAAGTCCATTCTTCATTATGCCCTAAACAAAAAAATAGTTCATTAGTATAATTAAGAATATTTATTGTTCTAATTATTTTTTTTTTACCCAAAAGCAATTTGCAAAGCACTCATAAGAGCAAGTAATTAGACTTATATAAAGGTTGACCCATAAAAAGAGCTTTTATACTTTATAAACATGTTAACTTTGTATTGAAGCTTACATTCATTTTGGATGGCTTAATTTACAACTTATAATATATAATATCAAATGTAATTTAACAGACTTGTTATAAATACGTACCCACTTGTATAAACAATGGTATGTTAACATGTGTATTTATATATACAACATATAAATCCATGGCAATGGTTCCCTTAACAAACACTTTATATACATTGCCAAAAGAAGAGACCTTAGTAGTCTTGAAAGCTTGCAATCCAATGTAACCAATAAAGGTATCAACCTTACTAAACTTGTTTAAACCCTTTAGCATGATCACAAAGAGCCAAACTCGTTCAAGATTACTCACTTTAGACTTCCCACATGAATGTTTACTTAAACATTTGACTTGGAGGTGAGGTGAACAGGCCTGAATCCAGTATAACCAATCTATTAAAAGAAGCCAAATGAATGGTTCATAATGAAGATCATTCTTAATTCCCACTGATAGATTTCCCAATACCGTATATAAACCAACATGTCTTGCACGGGAGAACATATAAAACAAGACAGAAAAGTACACTCAAAATTTAATTTAACTGACCAACTAATATGGAGAACCTGCATGTCATTGAGATAACACCAGCGACCATGCTCTTCAGGCACCATTACGATTCAGAACATTTTCACAATTCCACTACCCCCCCCTCTAAACAGCAATCAATGTGAGCTGGCAACATTTATCCTTCCTCCTTTCTGACATAACTTTGTGACAATTAAGAAAAATTGAGAAGATGATGTGCATGACTTTACAATCAATTCACCATGAAGTTGTTTCTTGCAATGCCAGAAAGACTAGAAGGTGCATTCAAATTAATAATAATAATAATAATAAAACAGACATGACATGGAAAAACAGTTTCTGAAATAGCAAACAAAGATGCTGAATGTGATACAATCCATTATAATATATTCAGTGCTTTATTTATCTCATCCAGCTGACAAACTCCAAATTGTGATGTGCATGAAGCACGATAAGTACACAGCTGACACATTAGGGTGTTCTTTAAGTGTAGTGGTCATCATTTTTCATTAATGGTTCCTTTGGTTTAGTGTCATCTTTAAGCTGAAATAATAATGATTATTTCCGTTTGCTATGGAGAACAGTTCATGGTGAACGTGATTCACGGATTATTACAACAGAGACAGCCAATCCTCATAAATTTCTATACAGAGAATGAACACAAAAAAAGAGAAACCCATAAATAATTAATCATTTTCGGAAAAGGGGCTAGATAAAATGCTATATTAGACATTTTCAAATCAGTGTACAAAGGGGTTAATCAGCATAAAGAGTTGAGCGACTAATGTAGGAAGAGATGTACTAATGCTACAGTTAGTAATACAAAATATATGGTTTCTTTTAAATATGAGAAACAATTTCAGATTAAATAGCTTTAATACAAAACTTCAGGAAATATTTTATATTCTCCACTAGAAATGATATATATTTACATTCAATTTTCATAAATATTTTTTTTCAGGGAGCAATGAATTAGCCTCCTTTAATTTTTACCTTTTCTTTTCTGTGCATATCCTAAATTAGACTGTGGTCTTAAACAGCTAAATATTTTGATGACACCTACGATTTATAACATTAAGGCCCCCACATGCCTGTTTTTTTATTTTTTTATTCATTTGATTAACCTAATAATTCTTTAAAATTCTATATTGACCTTGAATGTAAAGGGATTCTAAAACAATCTAGTACAGTATGCTATGGTCATTTGGATTTGTAGGGGTAACATTAATAATGCAATGGATGGCAGAATGCGTTGAAATCAGCAAGCGTGCTCATAGCAATCTCCGGTTCAAGATATAGTGCCAGCAAAAGTGCATCACAAGGAATTTAACCAAAATTAGAAGTAATTCATTTAGAAAATATTGCTGAACCATCTTTGGTTTGTGTAATATTGGATTCCATGGGTCTATGTATCAATTTCCCAAGGAGCGCATCACTGTGGAAGCAAGCCACACAGGTTTTTTGTGTGCTTGGAGCAGCATAATAAATATAAGAATATCTATTCTTTTTTTTTTAAAAATTTTTTCCATTTCAGTTGCAACATTTGTAACTCATTTTGTAAAATTTGAACTGATTACTTGTAGTTTTTAAAATACCCACCAGAAATATTAACATATATACACATATATATATAGATACATTTATATATATATACATATAATATCATTACTATACTGTTATATATATATATATATATATATATATATATATATATATATATATATAGTTTTCTTGTTTTGACTATTTTATACACGTGTACAAAAACCCATTTCGGTTTGTACTGAAATAATTAACAAATAAAATCTAAAATATAGAATTATTATGAGGACCTACACACTCATGTTGGTTTGTATAGGATTATAGCTCTAAATATTTATAAGTGTGATAATTTTATATATATATATATATATATCATATTTATTTATGTATATACACATGTAGAAGTTCATGCATATGCAAGCTCACACATATGGTTTTGACTCTCTTGAGAGTCAGCCAAACAATATAGATGAAAATCAGCATCTGCAAAAAGCAACAATTCAAGGATTCCATCTCAACCAATCACTTAACATATCATTCATAATGCTAGCCTGCTCGCATCATCCTCACCCTGTCACAAGCATCTTTCTTCATCTTCTCCTGCTATTGTGTTCCAAGAAAATGGAACCTCTGTATCGTTGACTGTCCAAATGACCCGCAAATCTGAAATTAGAAAAAAGGGTGTTTACGGCTGTATGGACAATTATTTCTTGCTGTGTGCATTAAGAAAACCTTTGAATAAACCACTTCTTTTTTGATTTTTGTACATTTGTATGGTGTATTACACTTGCTAATGTACGACTGGTAAAATTATAATAGCACAAATCGTTTTTGACCCATTTTACTTGTGGTTAATATGGAAATACCAAAATAATGCAAAAATAATAATGTTTTTATAATTTTTCTGGGAATGTTTGCCATCTGTCATGTGACCCAAAAGCACAAACATATTGGTTGTTGTAATCAAACAAAAGTACTAATAATTAGCTTTAATTTGAAAAGCCTTTGAGAGAAAAAACTAAATAAATAAAAGCTCTTACCTGAGCTTCAGCTACCCTTTTTCCATGGTCTGACGATTCTTCCCTCTGATTGGCTGCTTGAATTTGGGGATTGTAGAAAATTAGGAATTTTTTATTATGATTTAATGGATGTATTATTGATTATGATGAAAAACTTGAAGATAGCATGTTGATAAAAACGTACTTGCACTGGACACATTAAAATAGACAATCTGTGCTAAGCTGATGTGTGAAAGTATTGCGCTTTTGGAAAGCAAGATATTGAATCTAATGCACTATATACGAAAGAGGCATCATCTATTTTTTTGTTTTTTTACCTGTGTTACCAGTTACTGAAATTTCTATGAACAAAAGCCTGTCAGTGCTTTGAACTGTGTCTGCCAATATACTTTTCTATGTGGTTGACTGTTGCTCATTGTAAATCATTCTACAACTTTCGCTTTCTTTATTTCACTTTTTTCCAAAAGTATATCTTCCTACACTATCCTCAAATTCAGGGACCATTTAAGCAGCGTCTCTAAATTTGAATTTATATGCTTTTTTATGGTATGCTTCCCTTTCTCTATTTTCTGTGTATAATTTCAGGTCCTGACAAGACTTTGGGGTTAAGCACTCTACTTTCCACACAGGTGCCTCACTAATGGTGTACAGAGAGTCCTTTAACATAGTGTATAGTGTATACATACTTTATACACACATGTCCATATAGGAAGGGATCATGTAGGAAGAGATGCTTATGGAAAAAGAGCAAAGAAATCAAAAGTATAAATATAAAAAAAACAGATAAAAGTATAAATATATTTATATTAGCCTAGAACATTCAGATCTGTACCAATTAAAATGTAAACATAACTTGTCAATTTTGTTAATTCATATGGCTGTCCGAAAACAAGGAAGGAACAAAACAAACAAAAACTAAGCTTAAAGCTCCAAATTAAAATTTTGTTTTCAGCACTCACTCTCTGTCACACTCTCAATGCCTCTACCTTCTCAGTCTCAGGCTCTGCTTCCCGTTTTACACTTCTTCGTGCTCTTCATGTCTTCTTTCTTCTCTAGCGTGCACCATGGGGACAACCTTGGCGGTTGTCCCTGTGGTGCGTGCCGAGGTTCCACCCTGATGCAGTACTGCTCCAGGAGTCCAATGTAATGCAGATGGAGCTGTGGAGAAAGATAATCTGTCTTTTACAAAAGAAAGTAGAGTTAGTTTGGGATGTGTTACTTAACTTAACTGTAATATTCTGAAATAGCAGTCTGAAGGTATTTTAATATTAGCTCCCTGAGCTGCAGCAGCTGAAGAAACTCAGTTATTACCTATGAAAGGAAGCAGTCATGTCCGATGTACATGGTTAGATATGCTTAAACAGTGTAGTATGTAAAAAGATCATTAGTATCATTGGTATAGTTTATAAATAAATTGTATGCATGTGTCCTAACTGAAAAAGGCGATTCTCCCTCTTGCTAAAATCATACTTGTGGTAGTAACTTCTGAAATACTTTCTGTACGCATTACATCATAGTTGCCAATATTTAAATAAAGTTTCCATGGACACTTTGCAGCACAGATATCAGTTACTAACTTGAAAACTGACCGCACCCACTGCCCCAAAGCTCCAGGGCAGGGAGGGAGAGTAAGGGTAGAAATGGGGGGGCGGCATTTTAAACTTCGCCCCAGGCAGCATTTTGTCTTGGGCCGGCCCTGCTTATTGCTGAGGGCATCACACTGGCAGTTAGCTGTGGCTCCAGGTTTATGCCTTCTATTCTCTTTCTATATTATGTCTTTATTGTGACACATTTGGTATTAATTTAAAATGTAAAGGTTAAGGTTATACATGGTCAATAATATAAAGAAACAACTGTTAATAATAGCTGTTCTTTATTTGGGGGTTGAATGTTAACTGTACATATATAGATATGCTGGCGTTGACCTTTAGTAGTTAATGCTAATTAGTATTTTTGTTTTGACTGATATTTTGTTTTTGTTTGTTTTTTAGAACAAGAGACCATAGTCTAAAAGTAAGGGTAAGATGTTTAGGTGTAATTTAGGTAAGTTTTATTTTATTGAGATGGTGTTAGATAAATGGAACAGCCTCCTATCAGAAGTGGAATGGGGCAATACCATGATGGAATTTAAATATTCATGATATAGGCAAAGAGTCATCCTGAATCTAAGACAGGACCATGGACCAAGGTCCTAGTCCGTACATCAGGAAAAATGAGTCGAATGGTTCTTATCTGGCATCAAATTCTATGTTTCTATGCTTCATATATGTGAATATTTTTATATACAATACATATATACGCGATAGTATTGATTTTTTTTGTTGAGTCCCCCTGCTCCATTTCTCAAACATAAAATATAAAAATTGTTCCTTGATTGAAATGTTTTTTTATACCACAATTTATTTGTGGAGTAAAGTACCCCCTACTGAAATTAATGAGAATATTATAAGTCACCATAGAGTTCCATGACCATATGACTTTTCTATGATCCTACAAGTGTGACGGGAATGACAATAAACTAATTATTTTCTATAGGAAGAAATGTTTTCTCTGGAAATGTATAACTGAGAGCATGAGTGACATGTTGAAGAAATTAGAACCATTTTGTAATATTTATTACTTGTTCACAGTTTGATAATTAGTTTTTGATAAATACAGGACACCTTACAACATCAGCATGTTATCCAGGGCCGGCCCTATAATGGGGCAGACTGGGGCAATTGCCCCAGGCGGCACTTTAGAAGGGGCGGCACTTTGCCGCCCCAAGCGCTTTTTTTTTTTTTTTTTTTTTGAAGCGGAGGAGAGAGAGGCGCCGAGTGGTTTTCGCTTACCCGCTCGGCGCCCCTCTCTCTCTCTCTCCTCTGCGGCGAGTCTCCCTGTTCGGTCCCGGTGCCGGCTTGTAATGCAGAGCGCTGGAAGTGACGTCAATTTCCGGCGCTCAGCATTACAAGCCGGCACCGTGGCAGAGCGGGGAGACTCGCCGCAGGACTCTTTAAAGGTAAGCACCGGGGCGTCGGTGAAGTTTAAAATGCCATCGCCCCCCCCCGGCATCGGCGGGGGGGGCGGCATTTTAAACTTCGCCCCAGGCGGCGTTAAGTCTTCGGCCGGCCCTGATGTTATCAATACAATAAGATGGATTGTATGAATTTCTGTGAGGAATAATACACTTTGAAGAGATACTGCACAGAATGGAACAAATATGGCTGACCTATAAAATAGGACAAACAATCCTCTCTCCTTTCTATTATATGTTCGTGGAAACTCCCTTAAATAATTATCTGTATGCATCATGAGTCGTCTCAATGATTACTGGCAATACTTGTACCTCCTGATTGCAAATGACCTTTAAATCCACTTCCTGCTGTATTTGACTTCAAATACACCATTAAAATGAGAAGTAACAGTAAAGGTTACTTTCCTCTGCCCCCAGTAAATATCTACTTGTACATTTTAGGGGTGGGAGTGACATTTACTTGTAAACTGTTGATGCTTTGATTTTTGTGCATCTGGACAGTAACAGAAAAGTTTTCACGGGTGGTCGTACAAGCCCAGGCCTCCCATACATTTATATTTCAAAGACGAACCCAGGTTTGTGTAATGCCCACGGTAACAGGTAGGCTTTCCACCTAAAATAGACAATTTCTCCTCTTCAATTCAGTGTCAAATGTCAACTCAGAGGAACAGGAAGGAGACTAATTTAATTTTGGCCAACGTCACAAACAGAGAAATACAGATGGAATGACACGGTAACACTTGGGCAAACACTAATGTCTCAAACCTATTTATAGGGCTCTCTCTTACCTGGGATCACAGAGATCCAACCACAAAAAAAGAAATCAGAAATAGGAACTCTGGGTCACATTGCAACAAGAGAAGTAAGAGTAAGAGAAGGGATACAACAGAAAGGTCTTGTTCTGCCTTGCTCCTCCCAATAAGGTAATGGGTCTGGTTACCATATATTTCGGAGCACTAATCTACATCCACCAGACAAGCCAGAAGGCTTGCTTTTTTCCTCAGAAATCTTGTAGTGCTGCCACAACCACAAGGGATTCTGGGTAGGTGCATGCAAATAAGGTCAAAATGATCACCTTTCGCCTCCATATCCATGGATGCCCTGAGAGCAAATGTCTGCTGTACCACAGCCTTTAGACAAAAACGGGACAGGGATACAGTAGCCAGATCACCTCTTATAATGGGACTCGTCAGCATATGTCTATTTGTATGTATTTGGATATTATTATATATAAAGTTGCAACAGAACTTTATAACTTATAACATTATAAGTCAGAGTTAAAATACCATATTTTCTCAATTATAAGATGACCCCCCAAAATTTGAATATTAATTTCGGGAAAAAAGGCTGAATATAAGACTACCCTATAGGAAAAAGGTTTTACCGATAAATATTAATTAGTGTAAACTATTTTGTCATATTTAATAAAAACTATGATTGAGAATTTTTTTTTTGTTTTTATTGCCTTTTATCTGCCAACCTGCCCCCCCCCAGTTATGCATATCTGCCCCAGTTATGCACATCTGCCCCCAGGCTTGCCACTCTGCTCCCCAGATATGCCTTATACGCCCTTTTATGCCACTCTGCCTCCTTGATATGCCATTCTGCCCCAGATGCCTTATACCCCTAATATGCTACTCTGCCCCCCAGATATGCCTTATACCCCCTATATGCCACTCTGCCTCCCTGATATACCCCTCTGCCCCTAGATATGCCTTATACCCCCTAAATGCCACTCTGCCCCAGATATGCCTTATACCTGCCTATATGCCACTCTGCCTTTCTGATATCCCTTATAAGCCCCTATGCCACTCTGCATCCAGAAATGCCTTACACCTGCCCCATATGACCCCTCCCCCGACTTACAAATGCATCTCTAGACTTGTCCCCCATGCTTCAGACTCCCTGGTGTCTAGTGGGGGCAGGCAGTGGACAGTCTGTGCAATGCATTAGTTCCCCCGGGGCTTCTATGACTTGGTGTGACATGACCTTCCGTCATAGAAGCCCCGGCAGCAGCCGGTGAACCTCTACGCGATGCGCGCAGACAACCTCCCTTGCTGCCGGCACTTCCGCCAGGGCTTCTATGGTGGAGCACCAGAAGGTCATGCCCTGCCGGCGCTCCGTCAAAGAAGCCCCAGCGGAAGTACTGGCAGCAACGGAGGTTGTCTGTGAGCATCGTACAGATGTTCACCGGCTGCCGGACATGAATAGTCAGACCGCTATTTAAGGTGTAATTACTTCGAATATAAGACAAGGGGTATAATCGTGCAAATATACGGTAATTACTGAAATCATGCAGACTTTGTGAAAATGTGGTGCATTCGATGTGTATAAATTGGGAATCTGGGATGTGGGGTTCCTTGCATCAGAGAGCTTACAATCAGAGTGTAACATGTCATATAATAAGTGTAAGAAACAAAATATATTTGGAATTTTGTAGACTTATCTTTTTGTGATATATTAACTCAAAAGTATAATATTCACTATAAATTATAAAAAAAATACTGTATGACAAAATTCTGAGTATAAGTATCATTACTACTATTCTTTATGTCATTTGGAATTCTATTATGGAAACGGCTGCAACTTCATAATGAGCATAATGAGGAGGATAATAAGGTTTATTAGCCTTGATCAAACATGTTAATGAATCCCAGGAGCAAAAATATCTTTATTTGTTCGTTTCTTTAATTTATTTTTTTCTCTCTCTACAATGGACAGTGATGTCTTTGCTGTCTTAAAAACTAATCACAAGTGCCTATTAAATTTGAGTTTCATTTATTGCTGGAGGTAGAACTGATTATCATAGTGAATGAAATAGTTGTTTGGCTTATTCTCAGGGGACAAAAAGTCATTCTTCAAGGTGATGCATCTCATTTGAGGAATACATTAACAATTGAAGGGAGTTAAAAATACATGTGAACTCCCAGTGAGACAAATCTAAGACTGACCATATATATGTGTAATGACTGACTTTTGCTGTACTCTTTGAGAGAGAAAAAAATGGTGATGTGGAAGGCTGATTTCAAAAACACTTGAGACCTTAATTTCCGACTCTAATGTGCCATCAGATCTTAGCCGCTTAGAACATATTTGGGATTGCAGCTTTTAAAACGACTTTTTACCGTCTTTTGCATTTTTCAAAGGTGAAAGCAAAAAATATGAAAAAATAAGATAAGACCCAACGGATCTAAAGGTCAAGATTGTGATAGGAATTATCCTTTCAGTTCAAGGTTGCTTGATAAAATGAAGAATGAAGTGGCTGCTGCTTTGAAATTATTCTGGCAAAAATTCACTTAAAAGAAAACAAGATATTTGTGGAAGTGAATACTGATGTCATAAAAAGTAAATCATAAACTGAAAACTGCATTGGTTAGGTATGTTATTGTTAAATGTTTATTAATAAATACAAAACAATGAAGTGCATAATTAAAAGTATATACTAAAAGTAGAGATGGTTGGATATTAAACTTCCAGGATAATCATCTATTTTTTTCTATGTATCAATTTGGGACTTTTTATTTATTAAATTCACTTGCTAGCACATATGTTTGTAACGAATGTCCTATAAACAGAAGGTAACCACACCAGCGCTGTTTTCCATCACATATATTATTTCCACATATTGCTGACCACCACATGTACAGTGCTGCTCTTCAGTATGTGAGATGCATAAAATTGTCAACGGTAACCCAGTTACTCAGTTATACACCTCACAGCACTTTACCCGTACTGGTCAGCAAAATGTGAAAATTATACATGTCCTGGAAAATTGTGTGTCAGTGTGGTTGCCCTACATAAACATGAGCAAATCCCCATGCGACACCTGTGTTGGAGATGTGGAGAAAGATGGGAAAGTGCAGGGTTGGACCTAGAAGGGTGTAGGGCCAGCCTCTGAAAAAGGCATGTTCGGGGAATGGCCACCCAGCCACCTAACATATATATATATATAATTTAGTGACATGAGTGGGACAATTTTCATACCTGGAAGCTCTCCAGGTATGACCCAAGAGTCCTCGGACGACAACACTGATTCTGGGGCCTTGCACACGGCGAAACCTCAGCCATCTATGAAGCAAGACCTAGAGGATATGTATGTTCCTCTGAGACAATGTAAAATAATTAGATGGAGCAGACAGTACAAATATGAGTCACGTGCAATGGCTTTGCATCCATCTTAGAATGATCAAATGTTACTTGTTTGCTCTTGGATATTAAAGGACCATTCAAAAAATTATTGGAACTAAAATTCAATCCAATTGCTCCCCTGGCTGGTCCAAATTTTTTTACAAATATTACTCAAGGAGGCGGGAATGCAGCAAGGTCACTTAACGCTATGTTACGTGACCTCACTATGAAAGCAAGGCTGCTCGCATAGTGTGTGAGCAGCCAGAAAGAAAGCTGCAGGCGAGGTAAGGGAGTTTTAAGGGAGGCATGGAGCGAGAATGTATGTTAGAGTGTAAGTGTGCGTTAGCATCAATGTGTATGTGTTTGTGTTAACATGAATGTGTATGTATTAGCATGAATATGTCTGTGTAAGGGTATGAGAGGGAGTGTGTGTTAGCATGTATGTGTTAACATGCTACCATAACTCCAAACTTGAAAAAACCCTCCCTGGACCCGACTGATCTGTCCAATTATTGTCTCACCTCTCTTATTCCTCTCCCCTCCAAGCTTCTTGAAAAAATTAACTGTTTCTTGATTCTAGCTCTTTACTTGAACCTCTTCAATCTGGTTTCTGCCCTTGACATTCTATTGAGACTGCCCTTACTAGCGTTACTAATGACCTACTCACTGCTAAATTCAAGTGCCATGCTATTCCTACTGGACCTTTCTGCTGCTTTCGACAATGTGGACCACCCTCTTCTCCTTCAAAGTCTTCATGATCTTGGTCTCTGTGACACTCCTGGTTCACTTCCTACCTCTCTGATCATACCTTTAGAGTCTCTGTCTCCAGTAACCCTTTCCTCTCCCCTTCACCTCCAGTTGGTGTACTCCTGGTGTGCTCAGTTCTAGGACCCCTTCTGTTCTCTCTTTACACTACCTCACTTGGCAAACTAATGTCATCCTTTGGCTTTCAATACCACATGTATGTCGATGGCACCAGATCTACCTATTCTCTCCAGATCTTTCCCTGGAAAGATCTAACTAACTAACGAACTGCCTTGTATCTGTCTCTACCTGGATATCTGCACGTTTCCTAAAACACAATTCCTCCAAAATGTCCTCCCTACAATGTTAACATTGCCTCATCATTTTCCCTTAATGTTAATGGTGCACTCATCGCCCCGTCTAATCATGCTCGCTGCCTTGGAGTCACCCTTGACTCTAACCTCTCGCTCACCCCACACATTCAGTCTGTCTCTAAAAACTGCCATCTCCATCTTAAAAACATTACCTGCATCCATCTCTTCCTAATATAAGATGCCACTAAGACTTATATCCATGCCCTCATTATCACCCGCCTCGATTATTTTAACTCTGTCTTAGCTGTTCTTCCTCTTACCTGTCTCGCCCCTCTATAATACACCATGACTGCTGCTGCTGCTGTGCTTATCTTCATCTCCCATCGCTTTATGAACACCTCTCCCCTCTTTCAGTCTCTTCATTGGTTGCCTGTGCGCTTCAGGATTCATTTGAAAATCCTGACTCTTACTTTCAAAGACCTTCACAGCTGTTCCCCTACTACTTTTTAAGCCTAAGTGTGTATGTGTTTTAGCCTGAATGTGTAAGTTTGTGTAAGGTGAGATTGTGTGTAAACATGTGTCAGTAGAAATGGCTATCCTTAATCTAAGACCTAAGATCAAATACGATTAGAGATTTATGCAGCAGAAAAAAATGGTCAGACGAGTTGGGTCAAATGATTCTTGCTTGTCGTCACATTATATCTCTCTCTCTCTCTCTATATATATATATACTGGTACTTCATATGTAGAAGTGTTTGTGTTTTATTAATTTTATTAAACCCACATGCTTTACACTTTCTACATCTCAAACATACACTGGAGAAAGGTATGTGTAACAAAGAAGGAATATTACTGGATTTGATATACTAAGTTTTCAACTTTGTTTAAGATTATCAACCTTATTAAAAATAATCTGTAAATTAAATTGAAAAAAGTTCTATAGAACCTCCTTTAATAAATACCATCTTTTTTCCAGGTTTTTTTTTTCTGTAATACGATTTAGAACTGAATTTATTAATAGATGGGATTTTAAGAAGATTATCCATAGTTTTCTGTTTTGAAAAATAAATCTTTGCTTGTCATCTATAACCCTTGCTACATTAATTGATTCCATGTCCTCTCACTTACTTACTAAACGAGAAGCCTAACATCACAAATGCTCTACTGGATGAATGGGCAACAATCCCCACAGAAACACTCTGTGGAAAGCCTTCCCAGAAGAGTGGAAGCTGTTATAGCTGCAAAAGGGGGACCTACTACATATTAAAAGTTGGTGTAATGGTCAGCAGTCCCAATACTATATATAATAATATAATATAATCTTAGTGTATATATTGAGTAGAACCAGAGACAGTGGGTTCTATGTTTTTGTCTCTGTGAAAAATGGTAATTCCCATGTCAGTACATGTATGTATTACAATACAATCCATGGCAATCAAGGGGGAAATCAGTGCAGCCCTCTAGAGCTAATAGGCAATCTTAAGTTCTACCCCATAGTGGATGTCATACTTAATGTATACTACTAGTAAAAGTGTTATCACAAGCTTCATTCCTCAGATCTGATAATCAGCAATAATCAGGGAGTCCATGTAGGAAGAATCATTGATCAACCTTGTTGTTCCAAAATTACCAACATATCATCAGTCTTAACAAGTGTTTAAAGCCTCATATGTAAACATATTCAGTAATTTGGGGAGCAGTACAACAACTTTAATGTATTTAAGTCTGAAGCAATAGAGATTTTGCTTTTAGAATATTATAAGCATACATGGGAACTCTCCGGGTTTGACTTTGATTGCCGGGTGAAGCACTGCTTCTCCGGGTCAAGACCCGAATCTTCCGAGTCGCTGGATTTTCCCTTTAAATGGGGATGTTTCCTGCTGCAGACGTCGGCGGGGACTCCCATTGATGTCAGTGGGAACTCCCACCGACATCATGGGACCGCCCATGGACATCAGTGGGCAGTGCTGGCCACGTCCCAGAAGGGAAGGCTCTGAGGAGCCGGAGTCCTGAAGTTCCCAGGTATGATTATAAGGATCCTACATGTTTCCTAATGAGGAAAACTAGACATCTCATGGTTACAAGGAAATTGTCTTAGCTTAATATGCTTTTTGTTTGTCCATTAGTGTAATTGTTTTTTTTTTTTTAAATGCAGTTTAAAAGCATATGGCACAAATGTATTTACCCTCCTAGTCCAGTATGAATGATATTTCAATAATAATAATAATATTTATATATATATATATATATATATATATATATATATATATATTCTTACTTGAATTGGTAAACCAAGCATAAGTTTATTTTGTGTCTAGAACTGTAAATTGTTATGACATATGTTCCCTATCAAAGACACCAATTGCATTTACTAATTCTTATTGGTTTTATACACTAACTTTACAATGTGAAAATAAAAAAAAAACTGTGAAAAAAACCCCATAAGGTATGCATGTTTAAGAACACCCTTGACTAAAAGTCTTTTTCATTCCCCAAACAACTTCCAACTACATCAAACTACATGGAACTTAATTTCCATGTTTTAAAGATGGGGTTGTAATGCAGCCAATTAGTTAACTTTGTAAGGTCAAAACATCATCGTTCCTAAAACTAACTGCTGCCTGAAACCTAGACCTTTTGTGGTCCAATAGACTCATCTTTGACAGGTCTTCACATTTAATAGGGCTAAGAGATGTTGTTTTGTGCTACTGTAACATGCTAGTATAATGCATCATAAAAGGTTAAATTCCCAGTTAATTAAAAAATAACAGTTTAAGCTACATGCTATCATGAGAGTCCGAAAATGTTTAAGATAACTAGTTTATTTACTTAATTCCTCAGTTCCACATTTCACCACAGAAGTAAGATCCTGAAGAAAGTGGCATTCTCCCCATCTCTCTTTACCTCTATCTCTTCATTTGGTACAATCAGTGGCTGCTTCAACTAGACATAATGGAACTGTGTTAATTGATAAATACTATCCTTTAATAATTGCTAAACCAGCTTTCTCAAAGTACATTTTACATTTTTCTCAGATCATGTTCCTTTTGTGATTAGGAACCATATTTGCTTTCTTAAGTACAGTGGGACTTCTCCGAATGAAAAATAATCCTTGTAAAATTAAATGTCTTATGAATTGAAGTAAGCTCGTGAGCACCCGCGGGTGTATACCATCTGGCCTAGGAGCTTTGTTTTGTCTCTGATCTGTACCTCTGGAATGTTCTGATGAAGATTCATCAGACAGGCTGCATTCCTGACTTAGTAAATTCCCCACAAGAAGAGTTTTTCAATTAACCCTGTGATGGTGAAATTCTTGTTACTTAAACTTCATGACCTCTGGTGCACTCTTTGATGAATCTTTTTGCAATATCTTTAGATCTTCGGTTATTTCACTTACATGTTAATATTTTCAAGATGAGGGTTTGTTTCTACTTGTCACATATTTACTGAACCTTCATTACATGTTCTTTCTTTCTGTTTAGTGTAGTGAAAACTGTATTTTATGTGCAATGTACAATTCTTCCTTATATTTTAATAATATCACATACAGTATATGGCAGAAAATGTACATGCATGTCTTAGGCACTTATCCCCCAGAATTTGACGCACATGAAATCTACTTGGTCTTCCACTGTAAACACCTCAATTTTCTGTTAAGTATTGTTTTCTGATATTGTTGTATTATATTTTAAACACCTGATTCAACTTGTGGATTTCTTCATTGATATGGCAGAAGAGATGGCCACCCAGATCTAAGACAATCTGAGTTTTGAAGGATTCTGTGAAGTTATTGATCACAGACTTATTCTCCACCATCATTGCTAACACATTGCATAACGCATATCCAGTCTTTGCAATTGTTTATAAGACATTTCACAAAAGATATGCACAGTTTTACAGAAAATAACCTAGCACTTTGTGTTCATCCGCTGTCTACAATAAGCTATTAGTTTGTGCAGACCTTAAGATATCCAAGCACAAGCTCCTTGCTCTCTTACATTCCAAATTGAGCACGATGAATCTTCCATTTCTGTTAACTCAGAAGAACTGTCTCGGATATTCTTTGCTTATTTTTTAATTTGCATATTCCTCAGCATTTTATTTCCTATAATGCAACAGGAAGCAAAGCAGTATGTTTTAGCTCACCTGTGCATCATATTGCATTGATATAATTCAAGCTAGATTCAACCTATTCAAAAAATGCCAAAATTCAATCCTTGATAATAAATATTACCTGCTGCTACAGCTGCATGTTTGTGCATGCACGGATGCACATATATTATAACCCAGCTCCCATTTTTTTCTACTACTAATTGCATGTGTCTTCAGAACCAAGAGTTAGAAACACATCTCAAATATTTGGAGGTTGATATGTCAATGTCATGTGTTTAACCCATCATAAAATGCTACACTCCTTTTGTAATATAGTGTGACATGCCATCCCAGTATGATGCTAAACAAGGCAGTTATATAAACATTTCTTCTAATTAAAATGTATGATTGACATCTATTTCATCTTTAAAAAAAGGGCAGTATAGCCAAAAATGAAAAGACATATCCCCCTCCCCAAAAAAGCAACAAAAAACTTTCCATTCTTCGAGAAACACATCCAATGTTTAAATGTATTATAGAATACAATAAAGAAAAGGGAAATAAGTAATATAATATATTTGTTGTAACAAAAAGATAGGTGAATGCAGACATGAAGAACTAAAAAATAGCGGTGCAAGTACCCTAAGCTTAAACCAACTTGATACATGTCACTGACAAATGTTAAGCCAAAAGAAATCCAATTAGTCATCTCGGTAAGGCAACATAAAATATTAGAAACAAAAGTCTTCTAGAGATTTTATGCTTGCAGAAGACTTGCTATACAAACCAAACAACCAACAGGTTGGTCCTTGATGCTTGTGGAATCTCTAACCTGAAAAGTGTATACCGTCCTTTAGGTTCCATAACAGAGTCTATAAAAGTTTGTGTTATATGCCTGCATGGGAGATACGCAGTGTGGATGTCATACTTCCCTGCTCTTCTATTTGCTCTTGCAGTATACCAGTGAACACGAATAGTGTGTTTTCGTCGTTCAAACCGAAAAACAAAGAAACGACAGTGGTGGCGGCAAAACATAGACGAAGGCACACAAGACGAAGAATCTTCCTGTTCGTCTTCGTCTACTAATCTCCCTGGTCCCTTGCCCATCTAGCCTACCTTATCTACACAGCATCGCCGGGGTTGACAGAAGCAGAAATCCATAGGTTCACCGTCAGGGGTTAAGGGGCCGTGCGAACGACTCTATTGGTCGCCTGCAGGGTCCTCCTCTAGCATCAAACAATTGTTTGATGCCAGAGGAGGACCCTGCAGACGACCAATAGGCTCACTCACACGGCCCTTTAACACACGGCACCGACTTGGCCTGCAGAGACCACTGGTCTCCCTGCTCCAACAGTTAAAAGTCCGCAGGAACGACCAATAAAGTCACTTCCATGGATCTTTGACTGTTGGAGCAGGGAGACCAGTGGTCTCTGCCGGCCAAGTTGCTGCACCAGAATTTTAAAAGTCTGAACGAGCGACTCTATTGGTCGCCAGCAGGGAGCTCCTCTGCCATCAACCAATGAAGTACAAGTGTACTTCATTGGTTGATGGCAAAGGAGGCCCCTGCAGGTGACCAATAGAGTTGCTCGTACCGCGTTAACCCCATATAAACCCCTTCTACAAAAAAAGGCAAAAAGCGAAGAAAAAAACGAACACGAAGAATGTACATGAATATTCGCCCGAACCGAACACAGGAACGGGCGAATATTCGCGGAATACGAAGATTCTTTCCCCACGAAGACAAACGCGAAGAAGAACACGAAGAGTTGGCCGGCACCCATTCTAGCAATTATTATATTTTCTGTGGCATTTTGCTAGTTGTTTTATTGTTTTTTTGTTTCTGTCCATGAAAGGGTCAAAAATCCTGTCTGGGGACAGTAGTTTATGATAATCTATAGGCAAATGGATACTACAACACTATTGTTCTGTTGCCTTCCATGACTTCACATATTCTTTCATGATTATTTTAAACAAATTATCAGTGATTCATTTATAAGCCAATTCTTAACAATATTTGTTTTTCAATAGGAAACCACAGTTATATTTTGTGCATACTAAAAGAGCTGAAAGAAAATTACAAGCAATGTCGATCGGCCCTTTCTGGAAGTGAAGGAATTAACTGGCTACATTTCTGATGTTTCTGTAATATTTTTTTTTATGAATAGAAGAAATATAAAGATATAACCCTTGTAGAATGAAATAAAATTTCAAGAAAATAGAATTTTGGAGACAATACTATAGGGATGATATATTACATGCAGTACTATGGTAAATATTTTTTTCTAGCCTTTCTTGTCATGTGTAACATCATAAACTTTATTTTATGTTGTGTGTATTTGCATCTAGAAAGCTTTTTTTTATATATATAGCCTGGGTGCTCTGTTTAAGCAACAGAGATAAATCCAAACTTTTCAGAGAGGGTTCTCTGCATGTTTATCGGTTTTGTTTCCTTAAAAGAAAAACATTTTCTTATGCTGCCTTATGCTTCAGGAGAAATAGTTGAGGGATAGAACAGCGTCTTAATTAAATGGTAGATATTAAAGAACCTTTCAAAATAATCTATGGCAAAATATAAAGATGGTCACTAAAAACAAAGCTTTATGTAGTTTACAATAACATTATGTTTTAAATTTGAATAACTTTTTTACTATAGCACATTTTAGGACTGTCAGTGTTCATTCATCTGCTCAGCTTCCCTCAATAATTGCTGTATTGTATATTCATCTAGTAAAAAAAATGTTTTATGAACTGTTAATGAGTCATAAAAAAGCTCAAAAGAGCAAGGGATGTCAAAAAAAGTTGTTGCTGGACTGGTGAGGAAGATGGCCGCTTAATCTGAGTGCTCTGCACTTCCCGCTCGTAAAATTCACGAAGCCCACCTGCTTAACCCGATATGGGCAGAAATAAGAAGGTGCCTGCAGGACCGGCTACACAGGGGAATGGTAGCAAGCCTCAGGTGGCGTCCCTGAGAGAATATTTTCAGACCTCACCACTGTTGCAATCTCAACCCGAGGAGTCCAATATGACGTCAACTCCCACGTGTCTACAGACCTCGGAGGAGGACCCTCACCCAGTCAGGGGGCTCTAAGGAGGGATTGGTGCCGAATTTTCACATCCCTGCCCACCAAGGATGACTTCTGCCTCCTTATCACGGAGGTGAAGCAGACGGTGCGCCTGGACGCGAGAGTCTCTGGTGCCGAAACAAGGACAAGGAAGGTAGAACGCCAACTCTCACTCCTTAACCACTCCTGCTTACTCAACTTACTGATTTATTTTACCATCTGGAGGACCTGGATAACCACGGACGGAGGTCTAATATCCAGGTGAGGGGCACTCCGGAGGGTGACTGCCATGAGGATCTTAAGTGGCTCCTAGACAAGCTGTTGTCAACATCGCCTATCGATGGGGACACCCTTTTGCCTTAATGGCACAAAGAGGTGCTACTATTGCTACGGTGCGAACGCCTGCAGACGTACAGGCTTTCCTCCTGGCCTTGAAGCTCTTTGCGGTGGAGGTTGAGGATTGGCTCAAGGGGGGTCTGGGGCACATCGTTCACGACCATTCCGGCGAGCTGCGGTGGAAGAAGACCAGGGACCGGCATAAGAGGAGTAGTGGAAGCCTCTCTGCCCATCTCTGGGCTCTCTCATGATGGTGGCCAAACCCCGGTGGAGACACCCGCCTCCATTGACTCTTTTGTGTAGACTGAGCTGCTGGGACTTACTGGGACTCGGGCACCTCTGTCCATATTGTGCACATGGTTCACGTGAGACACGTGAGATACTATGCACCATATGCCATGGTATATCTTTATATAGGCTGGGATGGGTTGCCCCTGGGATACTCGAGGGGGGTTTTAGAAGCAATTGACTCCGCACTTGCTCAGGGCCTTGAACCAGATTCCTTCTCAGACTCTGGCAGCAAGAATTACGGTTATACATAAGGAGGGCAAGGACCCTTGTTTATGCAAAAGCTACCAATATTGAATGTTGACTTGAAGCTTTTCTCAAAAATGTTGGCATTGAGGTTGTCCTGGTTCCTCCCTCAGCTGGTGCACCCTGACCAGGCGGGTTTTGTTCCACGACGAATAGCGCAAGACAATACCATTGTATTGTACTTTATGATTTTGACTGCGATGCACACTTCGAGACCTTCCTTTTGTCGGACGTGGGAGACCATATGCGATACATGACTTACGGACACGGACTGGGACAATATTTTCATCCTCACACATAAAGGTTCCAAGGACGCAAGAGACAAACTAAAAGCTTCTGACGCATTGGTACTGGACACCGCAGAAACTGCATGTTATGCTTCCGGGTGTTTCTGATGGTGTTGGAGGCGTGGTGGGGACGTGGGCTCCATGCTACACCTGTGGTGGGAATGCCCGCGATACAAACATTTTGGAGGGATATCCACCAGGTAATCTCACAGCTCTCTGATTCTGCCCTTTCTGGCTATTTCTATGCTGCTACACCACACTACACACCCTATTTCACACTACAAGAAATCTATTGTTCAACACTTACTTGATGCGGCTAAATGCCTCATCCCTCTGTACTTGCCCCCCAACCTTGCAGGACTAGATGGCCAAAGTGGAGGAAGTCAAGAGGATTGAGGATATCTCCGCTACCTCCATAAGGAATAGGGAGGTGTACACGGCCACCTGGTTTCACTGGTTGTCCTCTGTGTCCAATTGCACTTTATAGTCCACAATTCTGTAACCTGCCTGTTATCTGCAGTACAAGCCAGATGTGCTCGGGATGTCTGTCCGAAGCGTCTGTAGGGGGGCCTATTTTTATATTTTTCATTTTATGTTTTCAGTTTTTCACTTATTGCTGTCTTGACGAGAATGTACCCTTTTTGGATTCTGTTGTCCAGAGCAATGTATTTCCCAACTGAGGATGTTTACGCGTGCTGTCATACATGTTTCCTTTATCCCTCCCCACCCCCACCTGTTTTCCTTCTGTACCCTTCTCCCCTCCCTACCCAAAAAACTACGTAGAATTAAAAAAAAGTTAAATTGCTGTTGAGTTGGACATCTCAGCTTTAAAGCTGGCAGTATGGTGTTAAATCAAGTTAGGAGTCAGGTAGGCAGTTGAATTTGTCAGTGAGTAGAATTACCAAAGTAAGGCTGAATTATTTTGTTTGTTTAATTATCGGTAAATGTACCTGTACCTTAGATTCCAAGTGCTAGCCTGTTTTTATCTTGAGTGGTCAACTCAACCATATTCTCAATTGACCATCTTAGCTTAACTCAAGTTAACGGCGGATATGAACGAATTGTCCTAGTCTGCTTATTCTTTTTATCTTTGAAATAACCTATTTTGCAAAAGTCACCAATATCTACCACTTATGCTGGAAGTCTATACCACGTTCCAATACTTTCTTACTGTACATTACAGTCAAGCCTTACCCTCACTCTTTCTACTAAAATATAGCTGACTTAATATAGTTCCTATGATTTTATCACTGTTTCATAATACACAGCCTATAATAATTTCTAAACTAGATAGAACAAAGATTCAAGAATCCCATCATATATGTCTTTTATTTGTTCATGATTGCTTTTAAAATATTGATTCTTAACATTTCCACGCACTGCGATGGTTTTACTTCTCATTTATTTGTTTTCGTTTCAGCACTTTAGCCAGGACTCTGGTGTTAAAGGGTAATCATGTACGCAGTTTTGCAGATAGTATTCGGCCTTCTATAAAAAGCATATAAAAGGGTAGCCCTGCTAAGAACTCTTGTAGTCTTTCAAAGATTTTAGCACTTGCAGTGAGTTCCCTGAGGATTTTTACTTTCGCAACTATTTAGTATAGCTTTAGGTTTCCCTAGGGCGATCTGAAATGCCCTCTGAATATTCCTTTTACAGAAAGTGAGCGTTGTTGGAGTTTCAGCACTCTTAGAATACAGAATTCATGTTTTTCTCCCTCTTGAAACAATCTACCTGCAGGCAGTTAAAACACGAGAGCCAGCTAGGTTCTGAACAATCTGGAGCCTTGCAGTCTCTGGTTACGGAATACCTTTGTCTTTGCAAACCTCTCAAAATATTTAAACCTCTAATGCAAGTAAGCTACTAGACAAAAAACATAACTTTTAAGAAGCCTTGCTTTAATATATATATATATATATATATATATATATATACAGTTGTGTGAAAAAAAAAGTACCCCCTCTTTAAATTCTATAGTTTTACATATCAGGACATAATAACAATCATCTGTTCCTTAGCAGGTTATGTATTAGGTATTCTCACAATAAACAGATAAACAACACAAGACATATTACACAGTGGCATGATTTATTCAACAAAAATAAAGCCAAAATGGAGAAGCCGTGTGTGAAAAGCAGTACACCCTTACTGCTTCCATAAGAATTAAGAGGCTAGGAATGAAACAGGTGCTACTAATCAATTTCCCTTAATTAGTTGATCATCAGCATGTGTGATCACCTCTATAAAAGTTGATGTTTTAGCAGTTTGCTGGTCTGTAGCATTCAGATGTGTGTTAACACAATGGCATGGAGGAAAGATATTAGCGATGAGCTTAGAAAAGCAATTGTTGCCTCCCATCAATCTGGAGAGGTTTATACTGCCATTTCCAAACAATTTAAAGTCCATCATTCTAGATTGACAAAGATTATTCAAAAGTGGAAAACATTCAAGACAGTGGCCAATCTTCCCAGGAGTGGACGTCCTAGAAAATTTACCCCAAGGTCAGACTGTACCCACACAAATTATATAGTATATCATATAAATTACTATAAAAAAGTATAAAATATGGTGAAAATTTGAGAAAAAAAACCTTTTTCTGGTTTTTACATGAAAAATCTTTTAAACATCTACAAAAGTTGATGAAAAACCTAACTAGATTCTATTTGTCCTGAGTTTAGAAATACCCATTTTTTTTTTGCTTTTTTTGCATGTTATAAGGCAATAAGTTCAAGTAGCATATTGCTATTTCAAAACTTTTTTTAAAATATGTTTATACATGTCACATGTCCTATTTGGGACATCTTTGAATCTGGCCACTTCAATTAAGCCCTATCAAACCATATATGTTTTGAAAACTAGACAGCATTTGTCAAACTTTGTATTAATAATTTTTGTTGTGTTTTTCTACACACATTTTACTTCAGGTATGACGTTACTGCTCCTGGTATATGTAACTGTCAAAATAAAAATATGTGTTCAGCATGGGTTTGTTGGATTGTTTGGGGAATAGAAGGCCACATTTCGGAAGTATGCATTTTTCAAATTGGAATTTTGACAAATTTGGGAGATCTTTGAAGCACATCAGTTCAATTTACCCCATCAAGTCATATATTTTTAAACTAAACATCCCAGGGTATTTCAAATGCTGTTTATTTAACCCTTTCCAGGCTCTAATTTTAACACAAGCCTTTGTCAAGATTTGTGGTGGTATATTTTTGTTTGTGTTTTTCACACACATTGTACCATTGTACTGGTATGAATTTACTGCTCCTGGAGAATGCCACTGTCAAACAAGAACCCAATATGTGTTTAGCTACATATCCTGAGTACAGTGATACATGGGTTTGTCGGGTTATTTGGGAGGTAAAAAGCCACCTTTGACTTTTGACATTTGGTCAATCTGTGCCCATGTCCTATTTTTGGGACATGTTTGAATCCAGCCGATTCAATGTACCCCATGAAATCATAGACACCCTACGGGCATTTAAAATGCCAGTATTTTAATTATTTTCATGCGAGAATTTTTGTGAAGATGTAGCAATAATTTTAGGACTGGATTGTTTCCAGTGGGGAATTATTTTTACATGTTAACATTTTTTTTCAAACTAGTTTTGATTTTACTAATCACATTGTAATTAGTAAACTGGGCTCCATTAACTTGCATGGTTGAATCTGGAGAGATTGAGTAATTTTTTTAATGGGTGCCACCAGCTTGTGAGAGGCAAAATCTTTTGCAGATAGGTCACAGTACAGCCTGGCGTGGGTTTTCGGTGTTGTTCAATGCCTCGCTATCAAGACATTTCAGAGACACTGTTTAAACTGTTTTAAATCAGGCGTCCGCTGCAATATTATATATGGCGATGTTGACTCAGTGGGAGGGGCTACACGGCCATATGCTGCAGATATAGGTGTTGCTGAATGCCTACGATCAAGGCATTACAGCAACACCCTTTGGGAGAAGAAATAGATTGCTTTCTACATCCTCTTAAAGTCATGACATACCAGACACGTAAATTGTTACCAATGGGATATTTTTGCTTGAGGTGCCAATTTTATTTATTAACCAAGTCAATGCCACGCAACCTTAGGCCCAACACCTCGTTGTGTTAACAGGACAAAGACTACCAAATGAACACATAAACATAATAAATAACATCCATAAACATAAATAATTAACAAAGACCATAAAGCCTACCAGGCAAACTAGAAACCACAACACAGGGACGGACATACCAAGATGCCCAAACCCGAGGATCCCAGCACCACCTACAGAGAACCTCCCATCAAATGCTCTCCCCCAGAGCATTCATACCCCCTAGATGCCTGGTAAGCTACCCACCCGGCTGTGACAGCATAAATACCCCAACATAATACAAATACCCCAACATACCCCAATAAAAAGGGAGGGAGGACCAGACAAACAACACAAGGTAAGGTGACTACAAAATGTCCCTAAACCTTGTGTCACAACCCTTTAAGTAACTTTCCCCTAAAACCCCACCTCCGACCCGCCAAAACTGGCGCCAAAAAGCCTGGCCCTACTCGGGAGCCCAGTCTGGGCCCACTCTGGCCATGCTGGCCCCCGCGGGCATCAGTATATGTACCAAATGTTTCTTTTTTTGGCCAAATGTTGTTTACTTTGAGAATTCTTTTATCATTATCCCCTCCTCCTCTGGCCTCCTACAACCATAACCCCACCCCTTTTCTAACCTAAAACTATCTTCTCTTATTCATCTCTCTTTCCCCTCTTGTAGCATTCCTGAAACACCCCAAGGCCTCTTCAGACCATCATCTAAAAAAACAAGCACTAACCCACCCATCTACAAGTCTGTTCATTTTATATATACATCCTCTTTTGCATCCTTTAACCACTTAACTCTAGTTACAGCTACAAGAGCGCTACCACTGCCTCTTTTCACCCCTCATTTTGTTTCAATTACCCATACTACTCCCTTACATTGTAATCTCACTAGTGTGGCCCTCAAAAGCCTTTGATCACTTGTCCATGGTCAACAGGCTAATGATTCATCAATGAGGAAAGTCCCAGGCCAAGAAAGATTTCCCTAGGTCAGCTCTCTTGCTATACACACACATACTATGTAGTTGGTCCATTCTTTGCACCTATAACTGCTTCCACTCTTCTGGGAATAATCTCCACAAGATTTTGTAGTATTTCTGTGGGGATTTTTGCCCATTCACCCATTAGAGCTTTTTTGAGGTCAGACTGTAAAAGATTCTAATACATTTTCTAACCTCAATTAAGAAATGGACCATATATAATTATTGGTATAGGCAATAGTCAAAGATATGTAATCATTGTTCATAAATAAATGATTATTAAGATATATTAATAGATTTCAATAATAAGCTTCAAGGTTTCCTTGACCTTAAATATAGAATGAAGGATTTGCTGAACATGCAGTCTATAGATAGGATGGTAACTTGCTAATGCATGGTATAGTTGTAACTCTAAAAGGGCATTACAATATACGTACAGCGACCACCTAAAATAGGGTTTCGACGTGTAAAGATCTTAGTGAGCATGTTTACCCAATTAGGTGAAGACCAATACACTGACATCACTATCCAATCCACATATAAGCTAGGCATTTGTAAGACATGGAGAGGCATGGGAAGAGAGGTCGAGAGAAGATGTATTTGCCATCCACGGACTCTTCACGTCCCAACACTCCCTCCCTCCATCCTCAGGAATGCATAGGACAGATGCCATGAACTAAATTCCTCTTGAAGGTTTCGTAAGACTTGTTTCGTATTTTTGTTACCTACTTTTTATATTCGTCTATTTTTGTTCGTATTAAATGTTTTACCTTTGTTTGCATCTAAGTGACTCTGCCTATTTTTGATGCACATACATATTTATGTGTTGTTCCTGATACGAAGTTTGTGTTTGGCCCTATATATTTTCTTACACAGACAGAGATGTTGAGTGAGAAGGTCTTGTTCGCAATCTCTGTTCCAGTTCATTCCCAATGTGTTTGATGGGGTTGAGCTCTGTGCGGGCCATTCTAGTTCTTCCACACCAAACTTATACAACCATGTCTGGAATAGAAAAGGACCTCCCCCAAGCATTGTCCAAAATGCCTTGGTATACTGAAGGGGACATACATCTACTAGCAATATGTATTAAAATATCTTCCCTGGAATGATTATAAAATGCTTACCTTTCAGATTTCTTATTTTTACAAAAACCACAAGAGTGTACATGTTGTATATGCCTTTCTGTTTCATTAAATATTCAAATGGCATTTATACGTTTAAAAGAAAAACCGTCAGTCATTATTGTCACAGACAGAATATTATATTACCTGAAAAGCATCCAATGAGATTGATTAAAGTTGCTCTGTAAAATATAGTCTCCACTGACCACTTGCCAGGTTAGGGTACAAGAACCTTTGAAACCACAAACGGTGCTGTGGTCTACTGTATACATTGTATGGAATGCCTCGTCAGAGCTTTAAAACGCTGCAAAATATCAATGACAGACTCAGATCCAATAACTACCCAGGCTAAGGCACTTTCCTGAAGATCTTTTGAAGTAGCTATTAGTATAAATCAAAGCTTTGTGCTGCATCCTTTTTTCCCGTTGCCCTCCTACAATATTCATAAATGATTTGTATACTGTTTCTGTCTTTGGAAAAAATGCAACAAAAGCATTAGGTCTGTAGGACATCTCACGTGATCCCATTTTAACTGCTTCCTAGCTTTTCAGTACGCTTTGTTGTATAATTCCTATCAATATTACCATTTATATTTAATGACTTGAATAATTTCTGGATGAACTTAAGTTTTACTCCTTTGCTTCCAATCAATATACCTGACCATACCTCTTTTATTATTAAGAACGTCTACCCACATTTACGGTTATAATTAAGTTACAGTTCACCTTATAACTTTTTTTTCTGGACTGTTTGAAATAGCTATATAGTGTTCTTAATTTTAGCTGCTGTTTCATCTATCTCAGTAGGTGCCTATTTTATTGTTAAAGGTCATACTCATTTGTCTGCTCCAACAAAGACAGCCCTTAAAGTTGGCTGTGGTTTTGACAGACAGTGGTCCCTATAAGTGATGGCCTTAAGGACAGACTTGGCACTGCGAGACAGTCACCACAGCAAGGCAAATAACAGATAACAAATCATGCCACTATTTTTCCCCCTGGTGTGATTGACGACATCACAGCAGGTGCAACTTTTCAATGTCTTCAGATTAAAACCCCTCAAACAAATGAGTTCTGGAAATACTGTCCGGGGGCGTCAAAGGAAGCTGCTGGACTCCGGTGTGTGTTTTTTTTTAAAGGTTTTTATTAAAGGAAGCAAAGTGCTCAGTTTGAAACGGCAGAATACAATTATTTAATTTTTCAAGGAATTACAACAAAAGGATGTCCAAAGCCACATTGAGAATTTTTTCCTTGTATTGCCAATCTTTCCAGTCTACTTTGAAAATGAATTAGCAGATATTGCTTTTGTCAAAGTGCAAACCATTTACATGGCAATACAAGTGTAGCACAAAAAAGACATAAATAGTTCATATAAATAAAAATAACTTAAGTTGTTAAAAATAAGAAAACAATAACAAATAGCAACTAATAAACAAAAGAACCAAGATGGTAGAGCAGCTAGTGTGTCATTTGAATTACCTATTTTACGTTGTTTATAAGGGAAACACCTTATATCCACAGGAATGGGAATTCCAGATAGAGCTTGAGAGCACAATTTTTATATCTTTATAAAGGAATAATCAATTCCTTAACTTTCTGTTAACTGCCATGGTAAAATGAGGTAACAATTAACCCCTTAAGGACAATAGGGGTTTTCACTCGTAGTATATTGTGGGACAATGGCTATTTTAACATTTTTCGGTGTTCCTGTTTAGCTGTGATTTTCTTCTTTCTCATTTCGTGCTCCCACACATATTATATATTGTTTTTTTCAGGACAAACAGGGCTTTCTTTAGATACCATTAATTTTATCATATCATCTAATTTACTATAAAAAAAATGATAAAATATGGGGATTTTTTGTTAAAAAATTACTTTTTCTCACTTTTTAAAACAAAAAACTTTTACTCATCTGCAAAAACGAATGAAAAAACCTGCTAAATAGATTCTACTATTTGTCCTGAGTTTAGAAATACCCAATGTTTTTATGTTTTTTTGCTTTTTTCTGCACGTTATGGGGCAATAAGTACAGGTAGCGTTTTGCTATTTCAAAACCTTTTTTTCCAAATCTGGTAATTCTTCCCCCCATGTGCCATTTTGGGTATCTTTGAAGCCAGCTAATGCAATTTACCCCATCAAGTCATATATTTTTAAAAACTAGACACCCCAAGGTATTTCACATGCTGGTAATTTAACCCTTTCCATGCACTAATTTTACCACCAGCCTTTGTGAAACTTTATGGTAGTACATTTTTTTGTATTTTTTTCACACACGTTGTACTTCAGGTATAAATTTATCGCTCCTGGTATATGTCCGTGTCAAACAACACCCCAATATGTGTTCAGTAACATCTCCTGAGCGCAGTGATACCCCACATGCATGGGTTTGTTGGGTTATTTGGGAGGTAAAAGGCCGCCTTTGTGAGGTGTGTATTTTTTGGCCATTTAGACATCTGATCCTACTGCCCCCATGTCCCATATTTGGGACACCTTTGAACCCGGCCAATTCAATTTATCCCATCCACTCATGCATTTTTTAATACGAGACACCCTATGGGCATTTGTAATGCCAATATTTTAACTCTTTCCATGCTGGAATTTTTGTAAAGATAAAGAATTTTAGGACTTGCTTATTCATTTTTTTTTTTTTTTTTGGTCACAGTGGGGATTTTTATATGTTACCATATTATTTTTATTTTTTTTTTAAAAAAAATTTAAATATTTTTTTTTTTTTAATTTTTTTTTACTTATCACTCATTAGTGAGCTGGGCTCCATTTACCTTGCATGGTTGGATGCAGTACCTGCATTCAACCTGCAGGAGGAGCTCGAGAGTTCACAAGAGGGTCTGGATAGACCCTCTATGAACTCAAATCTATTGTTGATGCCATCCTGTGAATGACGGCAACGTCATTTACAGGATGGCACTTGTGGTTGCTCTTCGGAGCAATCACAAGGCGATCGGGGTAGGGGGCTAGTGTTGCTGATATGCCTCGATATCGAGGCATGTCAGTAACACCGTTTATGCTTAGGAAGCGATTCAGATCGCTTCCTAAGCTGTTTTAGCCGGGCGCCGCCGCGATCTTTCATGATCGGTGCGGCGGCGGTCATTTTTCTTCCGGGGAGGGCTGCCAAGGGCTGCCCTCCCCGGATCCACGGTCAGCCTCACTTGGGAGGCTTCCGTGGATGCTGCAAAGCCGCCGATCGCGGCGAAAACGCCGCGATCGCGGCAATGCAGCTATTTAACGGCAGCCCGTACATGTACGGGCATTGTCGTTAACCCGTTGCACGGCAACCCCGTACATGTACGGGGATTGTCGTTAAGGGGTTAAGGAATAATAATATAAACGTACTTTTAGATGCTTCATGTATGAGTTCAACCGAAAATAAAAGTGTTATTTATTATTTGGGTGGAAACTTTTCATTGATCAGGAACAGCATATCAGCAATACTATGAGAATGAGACCATGTTTGTGGGCAAAATACATTGATAACATGTTTTTTTTATCACTTATAGTAAATACAAGTGGATTAACCAGGGCAATATACATTATTTTTTAATTTAAAAAAAGCCATCATATCGCATTGCAGAATTTAATTCTAGCTGTATATAAAATTTTATGGAACATATACATAACACATACTTGTTAACAATCCAGGTGTATTGTTAGCAGGGTAGTAGAGCTACTGGTCTACTACTGGACTACATAAGTATTGTCAGAATTTAATTTACGTGTTATTATCCTTTCCATTACTTATATTTGAGGATATTTTTTAATAATGTTAATGAATGTTTTGTTACTTTACACTCCTGGTTTAGACTAATTTTATATGTTTTTGTTGGACAGCAATTGTGCAGAAATTAGTCCTAAAAGAATCCTGAGGGCACCAGAATACAGTGTATTTAAAGAAAGATGTTGGGTGAAACAAACACAACCCAAAACAAGTTGAAGAACAAAAGTACAGCAGATGGCCTTGGGATTCTAGTTATAAAAATCAGCACACCAGGCACAGCAGATAAACCATAGTTAGGATTAAGATGGGAGAGGCAATTTGTTAGTTGAGCTCAACTATTTGTTTAAATACATTTATCAAGTTTCTGACAAAGTTATATACTGAATAAGGGCTTTTCATAATGAAGTTCTTTTATGTTTTAGCTACTTGCACAACGAGAATGCCAAAGTAAATTAAAAATACTAATAACAATATACTAATAACAATATCTACTTTCTATAAACCTATTTCAAAAAAATAAAAAAACACATACTATAGGTTGCTTCTGAAAACAAAATGAATTAGGCAAAATCTTCCAAGACTATCTTTATAACATTATTTTTTCTTTTGATCCTTATAGTGGGATGTGGTTGACAAAGTGGACCCATGCTATGCACCTTGTAGTTTTTCTTAAACCGTGCAGAAGCCAAGTATTATGTGTTTAATTGTATATGTGAGACGTCAGTTAGTTAGGAAAGCCTAGTGTTAGGCTAGATTTCCACTTGGTTTTTTTTTTGCTAAAAACGCCCATAAAAACGCCAATAGCGCCACCTGGCATTTTTTTAGTGAAAAACGGCTGCAGCCAGATGTTAGCTGTTCTTCAATAGGAAATCGCAAAATGCCATTTCCACTTGGCGTTTTTCTGTTTGGCGTTTTTTCAGTCCTCTTTGGCGTTTTTCTGCTTTTTTGGGCTCTGTGGCAGTTTTTCAAAATCGCAGCATGTTCACACTCTGGCGTTTTTTGCAAGGAAATCATGGCTTTTTTCTCCAATAGAAGTCTATGGGAGAGAAAAAACGCCATGAAAAAGCCATGTGGGTTTATTGTCTTGGCGTTTTTTATGGCGTTTTTTCCACAGTTACAATGCAGAGGATGGACCCAGTATCTGTGTGTCCTACGAGAAATAGGCTGAAAACAAACAGTTTCACACAAAACAAAGTCCTGGACTGGTTCATATTGAATTTTACACCATTTGGAACAAACATGCCATTAGAAACAAACATACCCGACGCATCAACTGGATCCTGCGTGCCAAAAGCAACAGCAAACAATTTGCACCATCATTTGGGGCCAATCTTCCCAGAGGAGCTGACATTCGGAATAAAGCATGCCTTACAAACCACAGAAAAGAGACAAAAGGGTCTACCAAGTAAATGACATCAGGAGAGGGCAGATACTTGCCATTTATCCTAATCCCTTTTAGCTGGGTGAAACTTCTAACTTGTAAAGGCTGGAAAAACTGCCTAAGGTCAAAAAAAGCAATTTCCACAGAAAGGCTAAAACGCCAGAAAAAACGCCAAAACGCAGGTAAATGCAGTGGCAGTTTTCTTGGCGTTTTTCCTGGCGTTTTTCATCAAGAAAAAAACGCAGGACAAAAACCCAAGTGGAAACCTAGCCTTAATTGTTGAATGCAGTGGCTACTTCTGAACAGAATGCTGATGATTCCAACAGAACAATATTCAACTTCTTACACTACGAAAGATAAATACAAACATCTGAGGAGCAAGCAGCCTAATGTGACATTGTACTACTATGGTAACTTAAAAACTAAAAAGAAAGTTAAAATCACATTATGTTGCAGCTGATCTATAGTGAGATCAGCCAGCTAGCATGCTTGTAAAAAAGCCTGATCCATGTTAACATGCTGGGATCAGTGACTGTGATGTTACAGGTGCCACTCACTCAAAAAATCCTACTCCCAATAAAAATGTTAATAAAATAACCACATTCATTTACTTAAATGACATGTGTTGGGCTAATTAGCTTTTGTGGTTTACACCTGTCATCACCTCAGCCAGGTATATCCCTTAAATGAGCATAGAACAGGGGCATAACAATGTTGGCATACATACAATTTAACCCCTTCTTATGTGTGCCTTAACCTGTGAAAGGTTGTTACCTTATCATGTTTTGTGTACAATCTACGTGTATGTATAACCACATCTTTTGGTTAACATTACAGAGGGATTAAAAACGTTTAATATAATTATTTAGTTTTTTAATTTAGTTTGGCATTTAAAAGGAAATAATGAGCGGCATTTATCTATCAATGCAATTTAGGTTTCCTAAAACCAGATAGACATATATATTTTCCCTAAAGTGTAAGCTGTTTAAAAGGTTTTCCCCTATTTCGAACTATAGAATAACTAAAAAAATTGGCCAGGTCCACCACAGCGAACATTGTATCCTGAACCTGTGCATTCAAACGATTAAAGTTGTGCCCTGACAGTTTAAATGTTTTTGCCTCAATCTCAAAATGAAGGGGCAGATTCTCAGGGTCATACATCAGGAACTGACTCCTTCCTATTGTACACGACTGTGATCATATATAAGACTCCCAACTGGTATTTTGCTACCACTATGTTATGGTTGATATCCCTACTTGAATACAGGTGCCTCAATAAAATTTATCAATAGATAAGAAAGTTCTGAGGTATGTAGTTGAAAAATAAAATGAGTTGCTCCTGGGGCCTTGGACACCCAAACTGTTGCCCTGATCATTTTGCACGTCACAGAAAAAACAGTCAGTTAAAGACCAATGGCGTGCCTGGCACGTCATGGGACTGAATATGTTTTCTTCCCTTACACGTGTTGCTGTAATGCCTGGATTTTGAGGCATTCAGTAACACCTCAGGGGTGTCACATCCGCCATATACAATACAGTGGTGGACACCTGATTTTAATGAGTTTAGGAGGCAATCAACAAGCTTTGAGGACCTTTTACCAGTATTCAAATGACCTTGGGGTGTTTTAAAAAATATATGGTTTGATGGAGGTAAATTAAATTGCCTGGCTTCAAAGTTGTCCTAAATAGGGCATGGGGACAGTTTTGGAAAAAATGGTTTTGAAATAGCAAAACGCTACTTGTCCTTATTGCCTTGTAACTTCCAAAAAACATGAAAACATTGGGTATTTTTAAACTCAGGACAAATTTAAAATAGGAAATTAGATGATATGATTAAAAATGGTATCTTAACATAAATGTAAGGAATATTTATATATTCGGTTTATATAGTTCCAAAAATAATCCAGAGTTTTCTGGGAAAGTAGCTTTAAATTTATATGTGATTATACCACTCAGGTGGTACATTTTGTAACAAACTGATTTATGTTTGGAGTATATTTAGTTGAGCTAAACAAGTAAAGACACGAATACATTCACGTTTAGAAACAATATATTAGATGGAAATGATTATATAATGTTTAAAAACTTGATGTACTGCAATTGTACTGTGGATATTTTGGCAGGTAATGTCAAGTGTCCATTCATATAAAGAGTGTACATTCATATAGCGTCTAACTCTGCTAATGTATGCACAAAATATCAAAAATATGCATAAATATCTAGTAACACTACCACCTCCCTATTCATGTCTACTCCCAAGGTCTCGACATATAAAGAGAACACTATTAGACGTATTAGACTCTATATGAATATACACTCTTTCCACCATTATGTCCTTGAGGGTTCTTTTATAGATATAAATTTCTTGAATTTTTATTATTTATGAATAAAAGTATTATTAAATGTTTTATTGTATTGACATTATTGCAGGGATACACAAAATTGACTTCTTTGTCCATAGTGCTTCCAATAGTTCATACAGTTTCTGAAAATTGTGTGATGCATAGTTATGGTCTCTGGATTAAGCACCTTTTATCACCGTGTGATATACATATGGGAAGCAAGATGTTTTTTGTTATCTACAGTACACACATTCTGTTGTATATCCACATCTACAAACTCTGTGTGGCTCTGGGTCATTTTTCTCCTTTTTTACAAACAAGGGGAGCAGAGTTTAGCTGAGCCCACTCCCCACCTGTAGCAGACCCCGTCTGAATGATGGCCAAAACTTTACTGATGATTTTTAAGAAGCTTTATTGTACACTTTCCTTTTTTAACTCCAAAAATTCACCGTAAGAGCTGAACAAAATACAAATAATATGCATTAATGACTTATCCATAAACTCTATCTATATTTTGCTTTATTATTAGTACATAGTGAAAACATACAGACCTTATGCCTTTTCAGGGGGTTTGCTAAACAAACTAATCAACCTTGTATATGAGGATGGACTCTGATAACTCTTGTTAACATGCTGGCTCTCTTGTATTACTGTTATGACCAGTATTACTCAGCATATCCCAAGACCATTTCCTTCTGAGTAACAGTGCTACCCCAAACACCTTCCCCCTGCAACATGGACAGTGTAAACCCTATCCACATTTAAACTTACAAAAACTATCAGAACATGCATACAACAAATTATAACATAAACGACAGTTAAGTCTGTTACACCACCCACTTAGCCCCCTGGTATTTGGAGCTAGCAATACCTATATATGCAGCTAAACCCCTTTGATAAGCCCGAGAAGTGGGAGAGCTACAAGTAACCTGGGAAGTCCCCAGGTATGCGATAAGCATAATCAAAGAAAAGTATATATATATATATATATTTTTTTGTGTAATTGGACTCTGTGTAAAATTTAGCTTTGGTTATTTGTTAAATGTACTGTATCTTCTGGATAAATTGATGAAAATGAAACACAATGTTAAGAACATTAAAAGAGACTAAAATCTAAACATGACAATAAATATATAACTGGAAGGCATATAATCGGAACTGTGTTTTCAAAAATCTGTGGGATTTTGACAGTGCCATGATGATATATGAAACATTAACTGTTGAAATAATGGTTTAAATTTGATTCAAAGCACCAAACATTTTTCATTTTTTTCAGTTATACTCTTAGTACTAGACATAATAAAGTTCAGAATTTCAATGTGGAGGGGATCAAATCTCTTGAGAACAAAAATTACATTAATGGAATAATATAACCTTCAGTACTGCACAAAAAACTTTAAAATACGGGTTGAATTTGAAGACAATTGTTATTTTTTTTTTGACAGGTCAAAAACTTAACAGTGATTGATGTTTTAACATATATATTTTTCTAAACAAACGGGGCATTGAAAACACAGAACTGGAATTGTTAAATGGATGGTTATACCAATTTTGTTTTGACATATCTGTTCTTTTAACCAAAAAACATAGTACCTGCAACCCCTGGTGCCCGGCAAAGTATTTCTATGTGAAACATTCTACAGGGATTGTTTGCCCTATCACATAAACTGAATTCATCGATGCTGGCCTATTCAGCAGCACAGGATTTCAATGACACGAATGGGTTGCTGCTGGATTTATCCCTGAACATATTAGCTACGTGAGAATGTATAGGGAGCACCAAAATGCATGCTTCCATATACATGCATATACTTGAGATAGGTGCAGGGGTGTAACTAGAAACAAGAGGGCCTTGGTGCGACATATGTAAACACACACAAATTATACACACTTACTCATACTAACTAACACAAACTCCATCTCACCCAACTTACACATCCATACTCACACACATAAATACACATCCATGCTCACACACAAATATACATCTATGCTCTCACACACACGTACACATTCATGCTTTCACACACAAAAGTACTCATCCATATGTGTATATATATATATATATATATATAAACACATATACATATATCCCATCTCCCGCCCCCGCTTATCTCTCACTGCTCCTGTAGCTTTCTCTCTGGCTGCCCATGCACACTGTGCGAGCAGCCTCCTGTCTTCCCATGCTGGTTCAAAATAGTTTAGAGGGCCCTTCCGACCTGGATCGATACGAGGATGAACGGGGTCACAGGGGTCGCACCGGGCCCCGGCCAGTGGATAGGTGTTTTTAATTAGTGTGTGCAGTATGCATTTGTTGGGTGTACACCATGTACACCCAACATTCCTGTATGCATTCCTGGAAACTCTCCAGGATTCACCCTGAAAAGTGCATCTCTAGTTTTCTTGGTCACAGTTCTCAATCTCCAGAAAGCAGGAGCAGTATTTATACACACCTATTGTCCTCCCACTCACAGGCCAATTTAGGGTTTTTGGGGCTAGCCCGCCCATGTGCAAGGCTATCCGTACCGACATACATGGCTATCCTCTCCCTTGTGTAACACCACCAATTGCAAAGCCACTCATCCCCCAAGAGGGAGGGCTTTGTGTACCCCAAGCCTAGAAGTTTCCAAGTATGGTTATACATGTGAATATTGGTCATCTCAGTATCACCACAAAATATGTATTTATATGGCGTTAGATATGTGCTTCCTTTTTGTATTTTTTTGTCTTGGTTAAGCACTTCAACAAAGGTACCTAATTAATGGTTTGCAAAGAGGGCTATAAATTGCAGGAGAGTCAATCTAACAGCAATACAACTTTTATTATTATTTTGTATTAGGTGGGACTCACCAAAATTGGAGTATGTCAACATTGTCGGGCTACGTAATGTATGGCCATATAGTGATGGAAAATTTATACTTGAAGTGCCTGCTGCTTCTTGACTTTTTGTCACTGTGTGAAAAATAAAATAAAAGTGTTTATTAGTGAAACAGCACTCTTTTTGCTAGAAATAAAGTCTTCAGTGAAGCAAAAAAGTGTTTGCTCCACTGACCCTTAAAGAAGGCTGCCTTGGCACTCTTGACTGTCCTTTTATTATCAATATTCACATGTTATTTTTCTTCTATGCAACACAAGCCTTCACATTGTAGAATGATTAAATAAAGATGACACTTTTGTTAGGCTCACACGAAACTCTAAATCATCAACAAAGAAACATTTAAACTGTCTGAAAATTGGAAAAAAAATCAGATGGTAAAACTCTGCTTGTTAGATAAATGTACAGTAGGTATACTATTTATAATGATTTTACACAAGAAAAATATATTTTTCAGGTTACTTTGCTTTAAACGAATTCATTTTTACCGATTCTAATAAAGTTTTTCTCTTTTTCTTTATTGCTCTTTTTTTTTAATTTCTCTTTGTCTATCAACAAAATTAATTTATGTGGCTTGATTCATTTATCAGAACATCTTCCATACTCTAGAGAAGTAAGCCTGAAATCTCCTGTCAGTTTATAAAATACAATAAATTCTTATCTAAACTGCAAGCTTTACATTAATCGCAATAATAATAAAACTATATATGCGTCATTACCTTGAGGATAAAGATGCATAATTTGAAGAATTAATGTCTGAGGTTGTAATATATATCCATCTTCCTCCTTCAGACGTTGGGATCTTTTTTTGCATACATATAACTTAATCCTTAAAAATGGATATGGAATAATTTAAATGCCTCTTTACTACTTGCATTCTAATTTATGTAGGCCTGTAAAAGCAGCTGTCATGTGTCAAAAGGAGAAGGAATTACATGACAACATTTCCCCAGATTTAAACTGCTTTGGGAATTGGTATGTATATAGTATTCAAGTAAAAAAATAAAAGTAAGCTCTTGGAACTTTTTTAGTTTGTGGCTTGCAAAAAAAAATGTGATTTTACATGACCCAGCAGCAATATTGTGGCTGCTTGTACACTGTGAGAGAAGCTCCAGATAAGGCAAATATGTCAGGTGGGAAGTGCGAGAGTGTGATGTATGATAGCAGTGATGTGTGATAAGTGTAAAGTGCAACAGGTGTGATGGTAGTGAGTTGTGACAGGTGTGAGGTGTTATGTGTGATAGGTGTGATTTTTCAAAATCTCTCCAGATTTAAACTGGTTTGTGAATTAGTATGTATATAGTATTTAAGTTAACATAAAAGTAAGCTCTTTCAACTTTTTTTGTGGTTTATACCTTTTGCTAAGATTGACACAGGGAGTCTAACCAAAAAACCTAAGAATAGAATTGACTCTGGGATAAAATCTATCAATGTGGGTATTCAAACATACTTGATTCAATCAACAAGACCAATGCATTAGAGTTGGGGCACAAGCCAATCAGGGACTAAATCGGACTTTGGCAGGGACGGCCACATTGTGCAAGCAGCTGTAAAGAAGGGTTCCAGTCAAGGTAAAGAAGCCAGATGGGAAGTGAGGGTGTGTGATGTATGATATGAGTGAGGTGTGATAGGTGAAAAATGCAATACGCATAATGGTAGTGAGTTGTGACAGGTGTTATGTGTAATAGGTGTGATGAGAGTGAAATATAGTAGGTATGGAAGTGATGTGTTATGGGAGTAAAGTGTGATATGTGATGAATGTAAGGTGTTGTATGTGATAGGTGTGCTGGGAGTGATGTGTAATAGGTGTGATGATAGTGTTTGGATGTTTTAGTGCGTGTCTGTCTGTTATAGTGAGTATGTGTATTCTAGTATGTGTTTTCTAGTGTATATTAGCTAAAGCTATAGTCTTCTGGGTCACAGTGTATACCTAAAATACACCCTAATGCTTCAAGTAGTTTCGTATCTGCAAATGAGAAACAGGAAGCCTGGATTCCTATAGTTTTTGAGAAACCAATTACTTGCATGTTGTAAATATTACTTAGTAATATTTGCTTCATGTTAAAAGAAGTACATACAACATTCTGTTTTCCAAGAATACACATAAAAGATTTAATACTTTTGAAATATTCTTTCACATCATGAAGTAAATGTTGAAAAATATTGAATTCTGTTTTGTTTTATTGGACTAAATTTACACTTGCTTATTTGCAGGAATACTACTCATAATGGATCTGTAAATTATATAAGCATTTTGAAGCTTTTTTAATAATTAAAAAATCTTTTACTTTTTTCAAACGACAAACAAGTATTACAGTAAATAGTTTCCCATCTTCATCTAACATGACATCTAACCAATATAGGCATCAGAAAATTAATAATTTATGGAAAATATTTATTTAAAGAGCGGTAATTTACCTTGCATTTACCATATGTCATTCACCCAAGTATCACTATAAAATATTCATTAGAAAAACTCATTAAATCAAACTTCTATACAATGAGGGTGTAGGCCAACAAAAACATCAATCATAGCATTGCTAAGCTTTAAGTTATTATGGCTGAACATTGCACTGCAAAATCTTCTAACTACCAAATTATGAATGTTTTGCTCAGGCAGCAGAGTATCCATCTATCCTCAAAGGATGGCAAATGTTTTGCCTTCATTTGTTTTAATTTTAGTCAAGAACTCAGTGACAGTACAAAAGATCTATTTTATAAATGATGAAATAAAGCGGATATAATAATTAATGGGAAATCCATAGCTAATCCGTAGGGCAGAAGAACCAGCCCTTGTATAATGGTCAACTTTGGCATGGTGTAACTCTTTGTAATTGGTCATGACAGCATGTACTGCAGAAAAGCAATCAGTAAACATTAGCAAAACACCCATAGCATCTCTAGCAAGCACTACGCATTACAGTTCAAAATGCAGTAACACAGGGAGGTAATTAGTATATGGAATGTCAATAACTAGATGCATCAAGATTGTTTTCCAGTAACTTTAATCAGTATTTTTCTTAACTGCCCCAGGGTTTTTTTTCCTATGTTATACTAACTAATCAATCTTGTTTTTTTGTTTATTTTGTTAAAGAGAATGTATGCTAAAATATTTAAGTGCATTCTTTTTAGAATATCTGTTAGAACAGATGTAATCGTTAACCTTTTGCTTAAAGGAAAAACTTAACTTTAGGTAACTGATGGTTTACCCTTAGTTACTGGTAGAGAAGAACACTTCCCAAGCCCCATGTAAAAAAAGCCTTTCCTGCTGGCCTAGGAGCAATTATCTTTATGGCGTTCTGGAAGAGGAGAAGTTTTTCAGCATTTTTGAAATGATGCATCACTATAAGTGCACAGTGCAAGTGTTTTATTGATATTGAACTGGTACCAGTGAATTCCATAGACATCAATGATTCCCAGAAACCTGCTCATGGATGTAGCTATACTATCCCTACCAATGGTTATTAAGGTTTAACCAACCTCCAAGCAACCACTAAAGTAAGCCGTTTTCATATGTCCATTATTTACCTTCTTTGTTTCGGTTTTTCTTCTCGTATCTTACGACCAAACTTTTCCCCTTTTTTACTGTTTTTGTATGTTTCAGTTTATTGCCACCAAGGAAAGTTTTTGGTGGTTTAAACCCCCATACAATGTTTGAGAAGGTAAGAAAGCAATGCAACCATGTATAGGTTTTGGAGAGTTGTCTGGAGAAGGCTGCATAACATGTTTAAATACATCAGCTGAGAGCCACCATCCTATGTAATATACATGCATAGATACATTCTATAATAAATAGACATATCATTCATTTGCCAATTTTAACATCTTTTCAATGCATCACCACAATGAATTACATATTTCTTTCTTTAAAATTCAAGAAACGGCTCATGCATATAGTCTTCTTGAGGCATCATGGGTCTAAATGCAGCTTTCTGTTCTTCCCTTCTGTTCATTACTACCCTGCTCATCAAGATCAATTCGCATGAAAATACTGTCCCAGGAGTTTTATAAAAATACATATCCCCATAGCTATATATCATTGTCATACATCCATCACCTTTTCACGACAAAGCCTGTACATGTACGGGCTCCCAAAGCAGTGCATTGGTGGCAATGTCCCTACATGGGTTGCTTTAAAATTGCAGAAACTTTCCAAGAAGCCTCACGAGTGAGACTATCCAGGAAAACCAAAAAAAGAATAGCCGCCAAATCATCACCAGCCTGTAAAATCACCGACTCCAAATCAGGTGAGAGGTGTTGCAGGATGTAACCTGTCTCAGCAATTGCAGAGAGGAATTTGACAAGCCTCTTACTACCCACTGATCTCCTCTTCCAGATTTGGGGTGGAGGACGGGCCAGTTGATCCTGGTTGCCTTCAGAGTTAGCCAGACCAGCATCAACCATTAGTTTTTGTCATTTTTTATGTAAGTCAATTGCATTGATCAAATGCAATAAATGTGACTATTAATTGTCAAAATTAACGAGAGAGAGAGATTGGGTGGTACGCGTTGTGGTAAACATATTATAGAATGTATAGGATATACCTGAATCTTGCTTCTTATTATTTTTTACACATAATATTTAAGATGTTATCCTAGACATGGGATTTGTTGTTTTTTATGTTAAATCTCATCTGGTGTAAGTGGTCCTCTCACTTCCATACTGGTATAAGGTGCCATATACTATACTTCTAATAATGGGATAATTGTAAGCTTGCGTGCCGGGCTCTCTCCACCTAATGTATTGGTTTGTCTTAGTCTGTTAATTCTAGTCTTGTCAGACCCCTTGAATATATGTATTGTATTAAGCGCTGCGTAAACTGTTGGCGCTATATAGAAAAAAGATAATAATAATAATTTTGCTTTTACAATTTTATTTTTAAGGCCTTTTGCTTTAAAGTTATTTTTGCTATAGTTTAATAGCATTTTTTTATATAAATAACACAGATACAATTTGAAAAATGTCTGTATATGGCAATATAAGCAAATACCAGAATTACTCAGGAAACGTGACATGCCAAAAACAAATTTATGGGATCAAAAAGGAGAAAGAATTTTGACTTTCCAACAGAGACAAAGTTATTCATTATGAAGTTCTGCTATATATCCACTTCACATGTACTGTATTTCTATTTCGTTGTTGATCTGTGATTAAATGTTCTAATAAAATTAACTGGCTAGGCTACAAACAGAACATCTGGAGCTATGTTTAATTTGATGTCAAACTTAGACAGGAAACACCTGTCTTGGTGAAGTAGGTTTTTTCTTGAAATGACATTAATCCATCTGTTGTGGAAATTTATGTCACATTTGTCACGTTAAACAGCAATGTCAACAAACATCAAAATCCTAAATTGCATGGGACATAATACCTTTAAAATTAATCCATTTTTTCTTCTTCATTTATGCCGGTGTTGTTGTGACAAGGTTTTTTCATGCTGAATAAGGAACCTTCATTTTTTCTTTTTTTTTGACAATTACTACGTGCTAAAACTTCCAGATGTGAAATTAGTCTATAACAAATTGGAAGATTAAAAGTGTTTAATGTAGGCCATTTTCAAAACACCTGACCAGAAAATCCTGGAAAAGATTGTTAAACTCAGTTAAATCCAGCTGTAAAGTTACAAGGTTGTTATATATATATATATAGAAGAAAAATCCCTAAAAAATGGATGGTTTTCGAGTAGAACCATGCCAATTTTGGTTGAATACATTTTTACTCTCATACAAGTTGGCAGAATTATTAACAGAAATATTCCGTAAGAATGGAAATTCTCCTGTCCAGATCATGCATTCATTTCTTTAATATGACACAGGGAAGTAAATGAAAGTCTGATAATATGCATATCAGGATGTGTTTTTTGTTACATTTAGCCAACATTCCCAGTGAGATACAATTTACAAAAAAAAGTTTAATTTTTGTAAATTTGTTAACTTGTCTTTGAAACTAAAATATTTTTAATCCTTTCAATAGAGGTCATATCAGTGACTTTAAAGAGAATATAGAGCTTTGAAAGTATTTGTTTTACTGACTTTACTGAGAAATACCGCTTGGTAACCAACTTACCTGCCTGCTGACTCCTGACATTTTATATTAGAAGCACCCGTCCATGTTGTGTGTTAAACGAGTCTGTGCGTGTAAATGGAAATAGATTTTTTTTTCTAAAATAAAGCAATGGAAAAAATGCATTACTGTTCTTTTAAACTCATTGTATGTAAACCAATTTTGACATCACTATATCGTTGTTTAATAGTCAGTGGAACGTGTATAATTTTTATGTTCTATATTCATGTTCAATATTTTTTATGTCACAAAGTTATTTTAAAGCTCAAGTTTAACTTGTTATTTAAATGCAAGTCAATACCTAATTCAACTGACTCATTTCCTCTTTAGCTGCTTTCAATGTTCTTGTATAGACATATTCCCAAGAGGTTTCTAGATGGGCTAAGACTTTACTAGGGCTCATAGTGTCTGGGGCAGTAGTTGCCTCCCTGCTCTGCTTCCAGGAAGAAGGACAGGGCTACTTCAAGCATGCCACTCACTTTGTGTCACCTGGGGCAGGAGTGCCTCGTGTTATTGTGTTGTAATGACTTGGAAATGTGGGCATCCAAGTGGTTCTAAACTAAACTTTAAAAAAAAATCATTACCTGGCTTTTTTAATTAAGCCAACTATATATAAGCAAGGATGTCAGTTGTGATACCAATGAGAAAAGCACTAGTTGGGATGGTTAGAATGTCACTAGGTGGAATTTGAGTAGAAGATGATGGTAGTAATGTAGAATATGAGAATACGAGTTAAGAATGGTAATGCTAGCAATCTCTCATCAAAACACCACATTATTAGGTTAAATAAAATATGTGCAGAAATATGTTAGAGCTAAATGCATTGGCAGGATAATTATCTATATAATATTCTCCATTCTTTCTGTAAACATTGCATGTACTCACATTCAGTTTACTTGTGTAAATACGGCCACACACATACTGTACATATATATATATATATATATATATATATATATATATATATATATATATATATAAAAACAAAAAAGTTAAGACAAAATCGGTACTGACAATATTTCTTTTAGTTTCACTTTGAGTTCTTTTCTTTTTCATCTATGTAAAGTTATTTATTATTTGCTTGTCTTGAATTGGCATAAAAAGATTTAGAAAGGGCCGTGTTTTGACAGCTTCTGTACATAGACTTTTTGACTTCTGTATTACGGATCATACTGGAGCTTTGTGGCTACGTGCAGCTGTAAAAACAAGTTTTCAGAAGCCGTAAAACCATTGGAGTAGAGAATCACACAGTACTTAACCATGCACATGTCTGAGATTACCAGTATAGCCAAGAAAGGGAAATGTGATGGTGTTTATACTTCAATTCAGACAAATGCTCCACTTACATTGATGATTTCTCAGGCAAACTACTTCCAGGCATTTTTTTTTCCCCAAGATTTAATACAAAGAGTAACATTCCCTCTTTTTACAAGAGTCGGAAATTAATATTTGACTTTTATTACATTAATAATTTTAAGCAATATTTTAAGTAATGGGTAGCATTATGTTCAATGTGATTTATTATTAGTAGTAGTTGTATTACTGTTTTATTTTCTTAACATCTTCAGTATTGGATTTCTAAGTTACAAGCTATTTAATTTTAAGTAAATGAATATTTTTTTGTCTTTAAATTTTAGGCCTTACAATTCTTACAAACTTTTAACCCATTTCTCCTAAGCAGGGATGGGGGCTGGGATGTATTTCAGGACTATACCTCCCAGGTTAATTTAATTACTTCACACCCCCACACCCCACCCCCTGTGTGGGGGGATAGGAGGTGATCATTTCATTTCTTTAATTGTTACTTATTTTTATTACTTTTATTATTATTATTATTATTTTTATTATTATTATGTTTTGCAGGGAGGTTGAGACTCATAAATCACCTTGCAATCCCCTTTGTATGTTCCATGTCACATCTGTAACTCTCAATCAACTTGCTAATACACACTCATGCTAACACATACATGTACACACTAATACTACCGTACTACGCATCCTTACACACATGTTAATATACACTTAAGTACAGGATGTAAAAAACCAAACCAACAATATGTAAATGATTGATAATAGCCATGCCTCTTTTTGAATATGGTATTATGGAGTTAATTCATTAAAGGGAGAATTTTCAGGAGAGTTTTAACTCTCTCATGCTGGCACTTTTCTACATCAAGACGGACTGACCTGGCCCTGTATAATGTCTAATTTAATGTATATGAAGTCTTTGAATACATTTTGCTGATTAGCAATACATTATGTAGGGCCAACCAAGCTCATTCTGCAACAAAGCCTCACTGGGGTTGGCTCTTCATAATGTATAGTTAAACTGAAACACATCTCTCATGCAAACACTTCTGCCAGCTCTTTAGTGAATAGACACACACACACACAACTCTATAGTTTGTTAGGGTATACTTCCAAGAAGTAAAAAAAACAGTACTAGTATATGTTTGAAGTTACAGAAAAAATCCTCCTACATGACTAACGATGCTTTTCAGATTGATTATCTTTTAAATAATTGATTAACTTTTAATTGATTCCGCATAATTGTATGCATAAGGCCACATCTAATAATCTGTGTTTGTTTTCCGTAAACTCTGCATTTTATTTTGCTTAAAAGTATATTAACCGTACATATTTAAGGCTTATGAAGAACATATTATTTCTATTCTGGGTCTAAGAAGTAATTGCTTTGTACATCACAGGACAATGACCATAGAAATCAATTTATTTATTAATACAAAAAAAATTATAATAAAAAAAAAATATATATATATATATATATAGATACACACACACACACACACACACACACACACACACACACACACCGGTATATATATTACAACCAACTGATTTGACCACCTGAATATTTAAAAAGATTCACAACATACTGCATTACTGTTCCTTTGCACATCTCCTTTGTATGAAACGGCATTGCAGATATTGCTATCAATCATCATTCACTAACAATTCCAGCAAACACAGGAGAAATCACATGACTGCCCAGAAGCAGCGCACAGTGCATCCCAAATAGTGTGTCTATTATCAGATGAAGCTCTAACAAGCTACTAGTTGTTCTGTTACACATAAATTAAATATATAATCACATTTATCTGGTTCCTGTACAAATTAAAAATATAAGAATTCTGTATACAGCGTTAATGCAGTTTTCACAAACACTGTTTGGAGCATTCTTTGAACAATGTCTCTACATCTGTAGGAAATACTATTGTTTTTATTTTATATTTTTTTGTTATTACACATCGCAGCATAATTTATTAATAAGTAGAATTCCAGAAAGCCTCTGAATTTGAAAATTCATGTGTAGTTTTGTAACTAGTTTAGTTACCATATACATACCTAGCATGCTTATGTATGACATTTATACCTTTTATAAGGCAGCATTTTTATATAGTTGACAATGTAAAACCGCCATGTTAGGTGCACTCACTGTACAATATCTTATCAACTATCTTCACTGGGGAGGATATCCATGTTATGACAGGTGACAGAATTTCGTCCCTGTGCAAAGTATAAAATGTCCCATTGAATTCCTCAAATGTCTGTGTCTGTAGCACTTTGTGATGTTTATCTCATTTGTTATGCAAGGAATAAAATTCTTTAAAAATGAAGAAAAATACCAGGAATTGAAGAAGAAAAAAAAATTGTCTTCCTTCCTCCACATGCTTAATTTACTTTACTCAGAATCTAGACCTACAATGAAGGTCATGCAAAAACATCAGCTGACCTTGAGTTCCTCATTCAGGCTACAGATACCGCTACTAGGTTGTTAGTCCTTTAACCATTTGTACAGCAATGCAAGTCTATAGCTTTATTTAAAAAGCATTAAAACAAAGTTCAATACAATTAAAAATCATATTTCCTATGAGTTAATGATACCGTTAAATTGGTATAAAATGGGTGGGAACTATTTTTTTCTGTCCTGCTCTCTACCTAAACCAATGTTTCTCAGTGTTTTTCTTTTTAATATAAGGAACCAACATTAACAACTTTTGATCTGGAAGCATGCTGAATACCAAATGCTGGAAAACTTATCAAACCAACCAATCTTTCTCTATACAAACCACTTTATATGAATGCTTGGATAATTGAGCCCAAACTGTCTATACATGTAAGCATATTATGGAAGAATGGAAGGAATTTTATTCCTTGCATAACAAATGAGATAAACATCATAAAGTGCTACAGACACAGACATTTGAGGAATTCAATGTGTTGCAGAGGACACTTGGTCTCTTTCACAATCCACTAACGACAATAATGAGCATAATGAAATAAAACTTGACTTCAACATTAAATTAATTACATGGACAAGTTTCTATTACATTTAAATATGAATCTTATCTTCCGGTAAGGTTAATGAGGGAACCCATATAACAACGGGTAGGGAATCCAATATGTCATGCCATGTCTCCACCTAGAATATTCTAAAGTCAGAGCAAGATTATTTTTAGACATCTTAATAAGCGTTTTAATTTGCTGAATGTACTCTGTACAATGGAAAACAGTAAGAGGGCAATGCCTTGCTTTCTTGTGATTGCAAGTTCTTATTGTTGGCATCATTGCCAAGTACCATGCTATCAGTTAATGGATGTAGTGCATCAGTTTAATTCTCTTTTTTATAGTAGCAAGTACTGTACACTGTAAAAGACAAAACTACAGCAGATAGCATTAAAATTATTGTACTTTTTTATGTACAGAACAGATCTTCTCTGCATGCAGAGGTTGAAACCAACCCTCTCATCGTTCCTCATAATTCAAGATAATTAATTGCAGATTGTCTATTTAAAATGTACAGACCTTTTGTTTAGTTTTTCCCCCCTGAAAACTGAATCCCCTGTGTTCTTCATTTTAGCATTCTTTGGCACTTAGTCCTACATCATCACTGATGTCTGAAGAGAGAACTCCTATGTAAGGGTCTTTTAACCTTAGTGAGATCCTTTTAAATTCATACATTAAAGGGACCATACATATTTTACTCTAACTTTAATAGGATATATAATCATTTTGTTCCACTGTTCTACATAAAGAATGAATAGAAGTGATTTTATTATTTTTGTTTGGATTTACAGACTATTCTTTAGATTGATAAGAATTTATAATAGAGGCCATATCATTTTTTGTGTGTCATAACGTTGTGTTTGGCAATACTTTTTTTCTCCAAAGACGTGGCACAGTCATAGGTGCATATGATTATGTATGTATCATACTTCTCAAGTTAGCATGCCGTAGATTTGGAATGTTGCATATAATGCGCAGGGGAAAAAATACCATCAGAAGAATGATTTAATTAATCCTGTATAGAAGTATGAGGGGTTGGTATTGTTAAATATAAAAAACATTAGAAATATCACTTTACAATAAACGTATATACCATATTCTCTATATTTATACATCAAAAAGAAATAATAAATACAATGTTTCCTTTGATTTTTTTCCACTATGAAACATTTGAAACAGGAATGGTAAGCAGTAAAGACAAGGACTTCTGTTTTTTGGTGACAGAATGTACATAGTAAATCCTATATTGCTGTTTAAAAGAAATTGCACTATATCTGGTTGCAGGCTGGTCGAAGACCAAGATTACGGTTAATATAATAACCAGCTTTTCGGTATGATTCAAAAAGAGAAACAAAATTACCTAGAAGTAGCAGAAATGTAGCAGAAATGAAAAACACCTGTTTTAAAATGGGTACAATTTTCTAGATGAAAAATATCTACACAAACGTTTTTCATCTGCTACCTGCACAGTATTTTTGCCAGGTTATTTAATTTCCCAGATGTTTTTTAGACAATTAATTCAACGACTTCAAGAAAAGTACAGATTCCACAACTGTCTCCAGGAGTGACTAGGGAGCAGATGTTTTAGATCTACTATATAAATAATTCAATAATAAAATGAAACAGAATGATATGTTACAAAAAAAAGTTTCTTAAGTTCTCATATCTCATCAATAGCTAATGAAAAGAGCCATTTGAGTTCCTGATGTATGCTTATAATTAGGCTGAGTTGCTACAGCACAGTTGTTTTGTAAGCTTCACATGGCAACATTTCATTATCTCTTGTATCTTATGCATTTTAATCCAACTAAAGCTACTTTATTTTTGCTTCCAAAATCTTTTGGGAAAAATAATGACTATTTTTTTTCCCAATGACTTCTTATTGTGGAATAAAAATGCACAGTTTGGGAACCCACAAATGTAACTTTGCATATGGTAAAACATGCTTTGTTTGCATTAATTAGATTATATAATTTACATTTATGGGCTAGAATGCAAATGTACTATCTATATATTACCCTTTTTCACAAAGTAACCTGCTGTGTCAGATCTATGGTAGTGTCACAGAAATGGTATGTGACGTGCAGTTTGCATGAAACATACATCAATGTGTGTGATATGACATGAAGTGAGCCAAACTACTTTGTTCGGTGCGTATTAAAAACCCACATGGACTCAAACTGCCATAGGTCCAACACATTTGTGCATTCAGTATAATTCACTGGAAATGTCTACAATCTAGATTTTGAGATTTGTCAACACGTTTTCTGGATCCTATGAATAGGACATTACAAAATGGGGAAATGAATGCATTACTTCTTTCTGATTCCTTATTTGAATACTTTTCAGTCTCTGAATGACCTTTAGAATCTCTATAGATTTATGTGTTTTATCACCACCATCTTATTTAAATTACGCAAAAAAGAAGATATGCATCTTCACTTATATGTAAAACAAAAAGATTTTGAATAGGTACTTGCCACAAAAAAAATCTGATTTGTACATGAGAGATGCAGTTGCTGATGACACATTTGTGGAGTCCTACTGATTACCATCTGAAAACACAAGAAGCATAAAGCAAACCTAATGCTGGTGACATATTTATATTTAACGTCACTAGGCCTGATTCAAAGACAGCACCCATCCACATCCACCACCCTCACTGTCATATGCCAGAGCTTTTGTGTCTTAAAGTTGCGTAGTGCCTTTTTCCAGCCCCTATGGAGGCTGTCCTCAGTTTTGTGACTCCTCTGACCTGTCGCCCTAGTCCAGGATATGTCTGCGCCTGACTCAGCAGAAATATTCAGATATTCCATATTTTATTCTACTAGCTTGCTGCTTGGAAAGACCTAGTAAGGTTAAAATGTTGCCTGTTTTTGTGATCGAATAACATCCATCGAACACTTCCGTAGCTTTAAGTCTGCTGGGTTTCTTGTGTTTTGGTTAGACAGATCCTTGGTGGCGACAGCATGTTATATAATGAAAAAAATCTATAAATAAGATTTAAGATTATTTGTAATGTAGTTCAACAAAGAGGTTAAAATTTGTTCAGAATTCAGTCTATTAGAATTCTGGGATGTTTTTTGTCTCCTCTATTTACCATATATATGAACATAAGATTAAACAAAGTGCTAATCTGTGTTTGCTTGGACACTGATTTGCTCTGCCGTAACCATTTCGCTCGGGAGATATGTAGTCAATTTTCCTACTATTAGCTTTTCTTGCCGCACAAACCAAACAAAGCATTTTTGAAGCATTTGAGTTGGAAATTAAGGTCAAAATTTATATGACACATTTCGGAAAAGATGAATTTTCATTTAAAATCCTAATGCTTCTGTAATGAAAAAATGGCTTCCCAATTAGTATCTTCATGTTCCAAGACCTGTGTTGTGAAAAACTGTCAAATCTTTATAAAGAATTTAGAATATAATTACGAGACTGTTCACATTAGTCAAGAACTGTTGGATCCATTTAAACAAGGACTTTTAGACGGAATCTTCAAAACGGGAGAGATGAGAGTGTGTTTGACGGAGGATGGGAACACGTCAGTGGTAACTGATATGTTGAATAGAGAGGTTTGGGTAGATGTCGGGACACTGTAAAGAGAAACAAGTTAGTGGTCAGATCTATTCACTAAACCGCAAGTTGGCAAAAAAAAATTTGAATTTACAGCACAAGGATAGTCTAAAGTCAAACTTGCAAATCCATTAATGCCAATTCGCATTAGCACTTACAAAAATATTACTGTCAATTTTCATGCAAACTCAGGGGAGTCAGTTTCATTTGACAATATGATAATAAACCCTGCATACCTCCTCATAAAACTCTAGACTGTAAGCTCGTTTGAGCAGGGCCCTCCTCACCTGTTAGTCAATTTGTTATGTTACATACTACTTGTTATGTCCTGTCTACCCATTGTACAGCGCTACGGAATTTGATGGTGCTATATAAAGCAATAAATATTAATAATAATAATAATAATAATAAAACTGACTTATCAAGCAGACATAGAAAAATTTGTCCATACTGAATACAATTTTTGTTTACTTGTTTAAAAGGTGGCCAAAGTTAATACATGAGCGCAATTTTGGTGCAGTGTAAAACCTTTACAAAACCTTTCCACCTCTGCCTGAAACATATGTAGGAGATGTGAAAGCATGCTTAAAACATTATAAAGTAGAGTCTGCAGTTATAATGCTGTACTTTTTTGTTATTGTCTATTGTGGAGTTAAAATTATATCTAGTAAATTCTTTACTTTTAGTAAACCTTTTAACAAGGTTACTGATGAGAACACAAAGAGCTGACAGAATAGACTTTATGCTACAGTTTGGTAGTAGTTCTACAATAATCAATAGCTATTTCAGACATATTTTTTGTCTAAAGTTATTCTAAGAGGTGGAAGTTACTAGTCTTTTTCAGAAAGAACCATTAAGAATAGATTATAACTTTTTGCCTCCCACTTGTCTCTTTTCAACATTATAACAGGATTAAATGGACTGTGACCCACATTAAAATACTATTAGAAGCAAACATCCCTGTCTCTTACATTAATAAATCTAGACATGATAACCAAAAACACAAATTCAAATGTACATGTCTACCAATTTCCTCAATAAGAAATTGTTAAGATTGTACAAGAGGAGAAATAAGAGTACTAACACCCTCAATCTTTAGAAAAAAAAGAATTTCACACAGGGTAGGTGCATGAAGGAGGGGTTAGTGCAGGGCTGGCCCGACAATGGAGCCAAGTGCGGCACTTTTTTTTTTTTTTTTTAAGCGAAAGAGAGAGAAAGGGGCGCCGAGTGGTCAGTACCCGCTCGGCACCCCTCTCTCTCTCCTCTGCGGCGAGTCTCCCTGTTCGGAAGATTTCCGGCGCTCAGCATTACAAGCCGGCACCGAGACCGAACAGGGAGTCTCGCCGCAGGACTGCTGAAAGGTAAGTACGGGGGGGGTAGATAATGGGGCGGGGGGGCTTCAGGGACGAAGGGAGAGGAAGGGTAGATAAGGGGCGGCATTTTAAAATTCGCCCCAGGCGGCATTTTGCCTTGGGCCGGCCCTGGGAGAGTGTGTGTCAGTGTGCTAGAATGCGTATGTGTCTTTCCTCTATTCACTTTCTCCCTTTCCTTCTTTCCTCTCTTTTTTTTTATTATGGTTCCTTCCCTCTCCTTTTTTTTCTTCTTCTTCTCTTCCCTTCACTTCTTTCCTCCTCATTTTTTTCATTTTTTTATCTATTGTATTTCCTCTCATTTCTAATTTCTCTCATCTTCCCAATCTCTTTTCTTCTTTCTTTTCCTTTCTCCTTTTTCTTCTCTTCTTTTATCATGTCTCATCCTTCTTTCTCTCATCATTAGTCTCTTGTTTTCCTCTTCTCTCCTCTCTTCTTTCTCTCTTCTTCGCCTTGAGGAACAACCATTCAAAAAGTCTCCAGGAAATGGCTCTGAAAAAGGTGGCAACCCTAGTGACAAATGTTTTCTTGTAGATACACACCAAAGTTCTGACACACCGTGTAGTTTCAATATGCCTATATAAAGATGTGCGAGTCTGACAGACATTGTTATAGCAGACAGCAGGGCCCTCTTCACCTTTTGTTTTTATAAGACCAAATTGTTATGTGATGCACTACTTGCTGTGTCCTATTTATTGGCTGTATACAGCTGTAAAATAGCACTATAATATAAATAGTAATAATCATAATAATAATGAAAATAATAACAATAATAAAGTTTGAGCCTTACCATGTTTCCAGGAAGAAGCTAGATGAACAGCAAAACTCTGTTGCATTGAAATGATTCACTCCTACCGTTAATGTTATCCCAAAGATAACCATTGATAAACTGGATTTCCAATACTCAAGAGGAATTACCGTTTTAACACTTTACATAATATTTGTGTAATATATATATATATATATATATATATATATACATAGCTACTACTAGTAATATTATTTAGATTTTTATTAACACCATAAACCATGCAGCCTTTTTTTCTCTCTTTTATACTTTGCTTCTGGTTTTAATACAAATGGTTAAATCTGCTTGCCATTGTAGCACTCACCATATAGCTCCAATAAATATATTATTATTGTGGTGACTTTTGTGTGATTAATGTTGTGTGCTTTGATTCTGCAGGTGTTTCTTTGATCCTGCATTCTTTCCTTATATTTATGAGTCAATCAAAAATTATGTGGGTTTGTACACTGCACCTGCAGATGGTCGGGGAAAAATGTTACCATATACAATATAATTTTCCGATATCAGTAATCACAATTTTAAATTTATTTTGTTACTAAAATTGCTTTACTCTTTTTGTTCTAACCATTTTGCATTCATTATTGGGTATATATATATATATATATAAATTTAAGCATAAATAATGTTTTCAATGAGAGGTCTTAATTACACTGATAATTGTAGCAGTTTAATGCTATAAAACCGGGTCATAATTTTGGATGGGGTATTGTGGAATGGACCAAAGAAGGGACCGGTTTTATAGCTTTGTAAAATATGCATGGGTCTGGCTTGGCATGAGTAGCACTCCAACAGGCACACCAACTGGTATGAACAATAAAATGTTTTAAATGTCATTAACAATGAATACAAAACAAAATCACAAAACTCTGGTACACATATATAATGTTATAATATATAATATATAATATATATCGTGACAGAACACGTCATGAATTGGTAGTTTTGTCTAGGAACCTCTATTCAAACGATGTCTTCATACACAAAGATGGCATATTTTTATTTAAGTATGGCTAGGGTGACAACATTGGCCATGTTTACAGGACACATATAATTTTTACATATTGCTGACCAGCCCAGATAGCTGCCCTGCAGTGTGTGGACTGTATAGACTTATGGAAGTGAACCAATTTGTCAGTTATACATACCCCATACTGCAGGGCAGCATTTTATCTGGGCTGGTTAGCATTATGTAAAAATGATATATGTCCTGATTACAAACCATTCAGGAATCTCCAACCTACTGCGGTTGGGACAACCAGCAAACGTTCACTGGCTGCGGGATACGCACAGACAACCTCCGCTGCTGCCGGCACATCCGCCTGAGGCTTTTATGGTGGAGCACCAGAAGGTCATGTGATGCCGGTGCTCCGTCATAGAAGCCCCCAGAGGAAGTGCCGGCAGCAGCAGAGGCTGCCAGAGAGGAGGATCCAGGGGCCTGACAGAAGGGAACCAGGAACTGGTGCAAGACTTAGAATAGGCATATGAAAAAATATCAGCCAGATTGCAGCTACTAGCACTAAAGATAACGGAGCACCTTACTGAAGGTGTCAGAGCCTTAAGTTGTATTCCAGAAGTCATTGAGGTCATTCCAGGTGTCATTGGGGTCTCGCGACAAAAGTACAGCTTCTGACAATACCTAACATTATGGTATTCCTTTATTGGTACCTATATACTTATAATTATTGGTAAACAAGAAGGTATTGCAAGGGTAGATATTACATCACAATTTAATAAAGATAATATTTCACAAAGCAACTATTTGTGTTTTGCATTAAAAAAAATAGCATATAGTCATGTTTATGCCATCAATATCTATAAATATCTCTCAAGTCATTTTGTCTCTCATACAACTTCAACTAACAAAAAAGGGTGTGGCTCTAGTACTGGCTTTAGAGATTGTGGAAACATGCTAAATGGTGGATTTTTAACTTTGTCATGCAATTGTGATATAACTCCACATCATATGCATACATTTTTTCCATTGACAAATATTCTCCTTTATCATGTTTGACCAGTAGCCCTGTTTTAAACTTTTGATGTCTGGTATTTGGGTGGTTTGTCTGGGAATCCAATTTTGGCAAAACTGAACATTTACAAAAACACTTCCTATAACTCTTCATTGATATTTTAATCATTGCAAACTTTTACTGATTGAGTCTAGGTTTTTTAATACTTGTCATTAACAAAAGTGATGATATGTTACACTCCGAACATCTTTTGTGACACTGAGAGAAGTCAACTCAATTGACCAATCTTGGGCCTCAACTGTCCATCTAGAACAATACGCAGATCCCAACAGAGCCTTCCACATGCCTTAAATGTGGAGGTTGGCCTTAAAGTGCCAGGACCAATTTTACTGAACCACATAACATTCGTGTTGTTAACTTTGTGGATGTGCCAAACCTAGTGACTAGTAAAGTAACCAGTAGGACCATTGGTGGTATAGCTGTCGTGTGTCCTGACAGAAAGCTGACAGTTGACCTTTTTATTTCTTTTGAGAAGCTTTATGAGAACCATATCTGATTTTCTGAAACAGCAAGACTTGTAAGATTGATCTCATTTGCTTAGTTCCCCTGCTTTCTCACTGATGTCCTACGCACACTACAACCTATTGCATGTCACACGTTAATCACTGATTTTCTAGGAAGACCACCAATGCCCCGTTGTTCCTAAAAACAGAAAAAACGGATGTTGGACTACTGAAAGCACTGGTGGCCACAATATCTATCCATATCCATGTGCTTTTTGACATAGATAGTCTTGGCATAAATAATTGCTCTAATCTAAAACATTAGATTGAAAAGTGTGTTTGTTATTTTTTGAATTAACATAGTTCTATAGTATTACATTAAATCCATGTCAGATTTGCATTTATCTTCCTATCCCCTTGTACAAGATCCATAGTTCATTTGGAGTCCTCCTATGATGGTGCTGAATTGCTTATATTGCAATGTCCTATAAATTACAAGATGTATCATTAAATAGGGGGTAAACCATCAAACATGCAAAACTACATATGAATGCTTTGTATAGTGGTAGCTGGCAGGTTAGATGAACCTCTTTAATGTGCCATCAATCAAATTATACTTATTCATCTGAACTACCACAGGCAAAATAAATCTGAGAACTGTCACTTATGAAACATTACATTTTTTTCTGTCACATTAGAATCTAAGACATGGTCATATAAAATGTCATACCATTACTACCTATATTATTCCGTAATTCAGAGGATGCTAATTCCTCTGCAGGGTGTACAGTGTGCTGGGTATGAGTACATAACAGTGTTAGGTTACTGTAATCTTATTAAACTGCATTAGTGCATTTATTATTTCCTAGATAATGATTTTCCCAATTCAATTAAGAGCAGGATGGCTGCTTAAACAGTTGTTCACTGTACGATTTAAAAACCAAAGTTACATTTTGGAAATTTAATATTTAAATTTAAATGTTTGTTTCAAAAATAAATTGAAAATAATTGCATTGGATACATTTTCGCAATGAAAACATTGCATTATTTTTTTTTTTTTCAACCTTAGAGGTAGGAATGTTATGATTTTCTGCCATTTAGAGGAAGTGACTAAGCAAGTGACTAATTAAAGAAAGGAGAAAAAAACGCAGAAATTAAAAACTAAAAAAAAAAAAATCAGTAGAATAATATATTTTTATTCGAGAGCTAGAGTTGTGTATAAGACAATGCTTTGCATTCGCCATGGCTCTTAAAGTGTTAAGCTTTGACAGTTAATTATAGAAACCGAACAAAAGATTTTCCTTTCAAAACTACCCAGTTCCTACCTGCTATTATAGTGGGATTTTTCAGTCCCTTGCTATACCATTAAAATTAAATAGGATTCATTTTCTAGGAGTGAGCATCTTAGTGCAGACTTTATAACTAAAGAAAAGGAATATCATTACCGGTCCATTTTAATTTGCATAATGGGTTTATGCGGCAATAGAAATAGTACAGAACACCTAATACAGGAAGTAGCTTATTAAAAATGTATTATGTTCCAGCAGCTTACTATAACATTTATGCTAAATGTTATTTTTAATAAATTATTTTTTATGAGTGCTTGATGATAATATAATAAATGAGTTGAAAGATGCAGACCTCCGAGCTAGGCCTGAATTGCAAAGGAAGAGTCATGTAAGTTGCTTTTTGTCATAATTAGAAAATGTCAATAACAAGTGTGCTAAATTTAAAAAAAAAATCTTTTCTGTTGGTGGAAATGCAGAATGCTCCACATGCTATAAAGCACAGAACCACATATGTTTCCCAAAGATTTTCTTATTCGTTGTGTTGCAAATGCTCTGTTTTTTTTGCAATAGCAGGGGCTTTTCCACACATAGAGTATGGTCTCACCGGCTAAACGAGAAACACTGGCGTATTAATCAGGATAGCCCCCAATGCCTCTCTTCTACATTTACCTTCTCGATAAGTTATGAGGAAGGCAGGTGGTGGCACGCCCTACCAAGTCAGCACCTGAGGCAGCTGCCTAATTTAGCCTCTTAAGGCCCGTTGACATAAACATTGCATCAATTTACAGCCAAGGATGTAATATTACATCTTCTGGCATTTTGCATCTGCAGAGATCTTTCCCTCCCCTTCATTGACAGGATCAATGTAGCAGTGGTTAATCTGAGTGTGTTTACATTCTAATGGATTTAAATGCTGAAACAGGGCATTGGGCATTCCATTCCAGTGGTGCCAAAACTGACTGTGGAGGAGGTATACAACGTTTTGTTTCCCTCACTTGCAGATCACACAGTGATCAAGAAACAGGACATCATCATCTGTACAACAATCATCTGTACAACAAACCCTTGTTGTAATACCACTTACACAGTTACGTTTGTCTGTTTTTGTAGACAGATATGTTAAATAGACAGATATTTTGGGGCAATTTGAATTTTTTTATGATTATTTAGACGTTAGTACCAGTATATCAAATTTAAACAAAGTAATGTCTGGAAGTAGAAAGGATACTAGGCAAAGGTTTTGATTTTTTATATAGTTTTTATTAGTATACTTTGAATATAGTTTTGATTTGCATTAGCTGTGTTCAATTTATAGTTGTTAAACTGTGAAAAGGTATGTGTAGATTTTTTTCATGATTAATGAGTATAATTTTTATTTTTACGGGTATGGTTTCAAAACAAATGCCCTACCAGTCTAGAAAAGGGATTTAAGAGAGACATTATTGTTACGGGGCTAATAAAAGTCCCATACAACCCATGCAACATATTTTCCTAGTTTTACTTATCTAATTATGACCATGTGCTGTCATTGCCCTACCTATAGCCACCCACATTTTTATGTATATTTTATTTCATGGCATTTTTAATTGGGCTAATTAAGCTTTGCATTAGGATACATGGACCAACTAGATAGATGTTTCTTATCTGCCCTCAGATGTTATGTTTCAATGTAGTCTAACTGATTGCAAGCAAGTCAATTGACTCCACTGTATTAGGCCATGTTACTATAGTAAATATATATTCTTAGTTTCACAAATTAGTTGAGCTTCCTTAGCAACATACGAAAAGACATAAAGGTTCAAAAATTATACTTTTCAACATCTTTTAATTTCCACTTTTGTGGAGGTTCCATCAAAACCTTTAAGAGATTAACACATATTAACACAAGTCATGTTGAAAGACAACGATCACTGACATACTGTAATTCTGAAACTATATTTCCCTACAATCCATGAATGCTCCACTGAATTTTGCAATTAGATAAAAAAATTGACATTTCACTAAGAAAGGACAAAAAAATCAGAGATTGAATGGTTATTTAACCCCTTTATAACCAAGGGTTTCTCATGCTAGTTTTATCAGATGTTTGTAAAGATTCCTCTTTTTCATGTTTAGTGTAACTTTAGTGTTTCTTCAGAAAACTAGGGCCAAGCTTTAAAATGATAGTATTATATATAAAGCAATATTTATTAGTATTAAGATGTAAAATAAACACCATTTTGTTTGCAATCATCTTTGCATTTATCCTAGTTTCTTCGAGTAGGTCCCACTACTGAAAAATAAATCAGTTTATGTTCCACAAGACCCATAGATCCCAGTAATAACCCACATGTATAGTTTTTTCTTATCTGTTAGGATGCTGCGTCCCATCTACACATAGTAACATATTTTGTAATTTTTAATACTTCTGGATTCAAGGACAGCAAAGGATTTGTTTATATTTTTGTTGTTTCTCTTCAGGAGATTTCTGTTGTAGCTTGTGTACCCACATTATATTATGGTGACATCAGTGTGGCTCTTATAATTATTTATTTTTTATTTAAGTACACTTCTTAGTATTTACATTTTTTGGACGAGGAAGAAAATTTGTTTCTCTGGCTGATCTCCCTGTAAACTAATTGTGGGGTGATCAGAGATCCTTGGAGGTTTAGTCCAGACCAGGTCTCCAATTTTTTGTTCAGTCCTTATGGGGTTGTCAACAATGATGCCTGCTGGAAGGGAATGCCCAGATGTATGATCAGTCATTCAAATAGTGAAAGTGTACTGGTGCTTGCTCCGTGAACCATTACACCAGAGGTGTCAACAAGGTTCCTAGAGTGGGAAGCACACTAGACTGGTTGACTGCCCATAGGGGAAAATTGGCATACACAACCATTTAAACATGTAATATAGCTGATAGAACATTTATTTATCAGTTTTATTTGCTGTTTTATTAAATTTGTATGTGTTCTAGATAGCCTACCTGACAAACACGTGCTGTCTTTGGGTTCAGTCTTAATCATCCACACACTCTAATGGAATTCTAGGGAGGAACAAACCTAATTAAAGCCTTAGTTCAATATGGTGTTTGAACAAGGAAATTCACCCAATCACAATGACTCAAATGTCAAAGTTTTTGTCAATGCTAACCTACATTATTGTATACTACAATGTATTTTATAGTCATTGACGAAAAATACCTAAAACATGATGTAACAAAATAGTATATACCCATAGTATATAGTATATACCCATACAGATCTATGTCTTGTTATTCAACAGACCTTGTGTAACCTCTAATAAGACCTTGTGTGCAGAAGTCAAGGACAGCCCTAGAGTTTCTTTTTCTCCTCCTTCTTGCACCTACCTGCTAACATAGCAGATCCTCATTGTAGTGACCCTAGAAGCTTAGCCCCCCAGGCAGACACCTTGTTGGCCAATATGGTAAGGCTGGCCTTTGAACTATTAATTCTTCATTGTTTTCTCTTAACATAAGCTAAAAGTAAGATATATGTGCTACTTTAAAAAATTATCAAATCACATAGCTTAAATCCAAAGTAATAATATACAATTTTGGTAGAAATTTAATCATAAGAAGGGAAGCATGAGTAATAATGGGCAAACAAAACTAAATAACATATTTGATTTTCTGTGCTATTTTACAAATAGTGTGCTGTTGATGTAGCTGGACACTATTTTATTTTTATTTTAAATGTAACAGTTTTGAAGCTTTTACCCATTTTACATAAAATCTAAGAGTCTGATTATTTTAACTGTATTCTGATATGTCGCACATGCATTTGATTGTATTGACAAGTGACCTGTAAATATGCAACTGGTCCTGGTAGTATTCATCTTGCCTCTGGCAATAACAAGTACCATCAAAGTTGTTTATGGTACATAGTGTTAGTGGTCAATATACATTAGTCAATAATGTGTCGAGTCTTAGTTTTGATCAAGACATCTTTTTTAACCATTTTACTTATTTGGTGATTCGTATAGAGGTATCAGAATATAGAATATCCAAACATTATCCAATTTAATACCCAAACAAGATTTTATTTTAAGATGCAAACAAAAAATGTGTAAGAGGAAAATGAGTACAACAATATAGTGTGTATTACATGTTGCTCTAGGTTTTTAGAATTTGTACAGAAAATCTAGATAGTAAAAAATAAAAAATAAAAATATATCCCTTTCCCATAACTTGTACATCTAGAGATATAACTAGCATGCCTCTCTTTAAAATTGATCATTAATACTATATAACAGCGCTAAATAGTTTTTCTTTCCTTATTTTTTTTTAATGATTTAACTAATCAATATTTAGTAATAATACCTTCCCATATGAATATATACTCACCTAATCTATTTATTCATTTTCCTTAAAACTGATATCACATTGTGCAAGCAAAGCACTGAGTACATGAGGAACATAAAAGGAACGTGCCATAGAGAAAAAATAGGTTTGAGGTTACTTTTTCCTCCTGCGATCACATTGGAACACATTCATTTTTTATCATCGGAATCTTGCATTTGGACCCATATTAGTGTCCAATAAACGACGGCTCATTACTTTAAGTTGTGAGGTGTTAAGTTGCTGAGCCTTTGTCTGTTTATTGGAAATTAAGGGTCCTGGTAGAGCACGGCTCGTGCACCTGTTGACTTTTTGGCGCTGCTGGCCACTTCTACTTCCATATTTGTGTCAGACATCAGTGCTTTGTCTTTCATGGATATTTATTCCACCTCTGCCCTAACTATCCCTGTCCTATTTTATCCATGTGCCAGCAACCATGTTCCATGAAGCTAGAAACTCTTCTTAAAGCCTGCTTTTGTTATGTAACACCATGGAATACCCAGACACATCAATTGCAATGTCCAAACCATCTGGCTGGTTTTGTGGTGGAGTAAATATTTTTTTTACCAAAAGCTGTCACTGAAGTCCTTTATACCAAGATTAGTCTCTAACTTTAAAACTTTATAACTAATTTAATTATTACACTTCTTGTAATAATTCTCTAATGGCATTAAAAGTTTGTAGCTGCCTGTTAAATGTATGTATATATATATATATATATATATATATATATATATCGCCAGATTCATTTAATTTTAATCTTCAAAAGCTAATCACTCTAGCAAAAAAAGTGATAGAGTCTGGAAAAAGGCCCATGTTTACATCACCACAGAATTGAGATCAACAAGCAAAGTGCTGGACTAACAGAGAGGTTGATAAAAGATTCAGAAGAATTGATCTAAGAATGTGACGGCCCCATTCAAATAGAAAAAAATGATGAGGCTGATGATGTGGACATGGTGAATGACTCATTGATAGTCTTTCTAACGTGAAATCAATTTAACTTTTTAGAGACTGATTTTTACACTCTTTATACTTTTTGCTCTACAATATATTATTAGGCAGATTAGTCTGATCTTATGCATGTTTATATGTATGCATGATAAATGTGCTAGGCAATCAAACAGCAAATATTGATTGACAAATTAATGTTTTTAATATAGAAACATTTTGAACAGGGTCACATCGCTTTACTCGTTTCGCGTTAAAAGAAAACTCCAGCCAACATATGCACTTTAATGCATTTGATAGCTTTGTGGTTCATGTCATCCATTTTGCCCTTTCCACACCCCCAGCTAAATGCTGTCCAGGAGATGTGTTTAGCTGCAAAGGACTGCTCAGACTCTTATTTAGGCCGAAGAAATAGGCATCAATGTAAACTGTACCCGATGATCCATTTCATACAGAACGCCTTTGTGTGTAGTTATTTGCCACATTCTTAGCCAGCCTAAAATGATTGACCATATCTATTTTCAAAGTCACAAATAAATATTTACGATTGTCTGGGACATTTAATTGGATGAGGCAGATGTACATTCTGTGTGTAAATTTAAGATTTCAGGATACATACGTAATCACATTTTTTCTCAGAAACCTTCTATTACCATTTCTATTTTTTTTAAAGTCTACTTCATCACAATTAAAATGTATTATTTAAATGTGTTGATATATTTTTGCGTGCAAAGAATATTTAAGTACTTCATTGATTTTAAAATCAAGCTGAATATTAACATGTTGTTATATATCTTAGTTAAATTAAGGCTCTACAATATTATTTTAGAATCGATCAAAAGTCCTTTTTTCCTGTTATTGAACATAACTGATACCAAGCTGCACAAAGTCGGTACTTGAAGCTGGGGAAATTGTAAACAGTTTTTGCCTCTGTGTATTCGAGAGTGTGTTGTGGGTTTGTAAATGCAAACGCCCAAAGCTTTCCATTATGGATTGCTTTTGCCTTAAGGGGCACGGTTGTTCTTTTAAAAGCCAGTCCTTTTGTAAACATTCATGTCTGCTGTACCGATATTTATAGCAATTCTCTATTTGTACTGCAGCAAATATACCACTGAAATCAAATCCCATTCAAGTCAAAGCATATTATTAGAAAAAGAACCTGTTGTTTTATACTGACTTTGGGGCAGCAAAAGCAGAATTAAAGTTCATGGTCTCACCAAAGAAGAATGCATATTAACCCCTTAGTGACCGAGCTATGTGCTGCATTTGATGTGCCTTGAAGATCAGAATTCCTTTATTTTTGACATATATTTGTTTAACTGTGATTTTCTTCCTTCATGCTGGTGAACCAAAATTTGAAATAATAATATTATATATGAACCATCATTTAGTATGAAGAAAATGGAAAAAAAAAAAAAAGGAAACATTACACAAAATTTACACATAGCCAGTACTATTTACCGTATTTGCTTGAATATAAGACGCATTTTTTTCTAGAGCACATGCTTTGAAAAGGTCTGACTGTAAGACTAAGATCCAGATGCCCCACAGCGCTGCAGGGGACCTGGATCAGCCTTTCTGGCAGCAGGTGAAGGTCTGCACGATGTGGGCAAACAACCTCCGCTGCTGCCCGGCCCTTCCACCAGGGCTTCTATTACGGAACGCCGGTGTGACATAACCTTCCCGTGCTCAGTCATAGAAGCCCCAGCAAAAGAGCCGGGTAGCAGCAGAGGTTCTCTACGCGGATCATGTAGACGTCCACCGGCTGCCCCCACTAGACACCAGGGACTCTGAAGCATGGGGGACAAGTCTGGGGATACATTGATAAGTCTGGGGGGTAGAATGACATATAGCAGGTATAAGGCGTAGTTGGGGAGCAGAGTAGCAAGCCGGGGGCAGATGTGCATAACTGGGGGGCAGGTTGGCAAATACAAGGAAATAAAAACAAGAAATGTATTTTTTCTCAATAATAGTTTTTATTAAATATGAAAAAAATAGTTTATATGTGAATTAATATTTACTAGTAAAACGTTTTTCCTATAGGGTAGTCTTATATTCAGGCCTTTTCCTTTTTTTCCTAAATTAATATTAAAATTTTGGGGAGGTTTTGATCGGGTCATCTTATAATTGAGCAAATACAGTATTAAGGTATTTGTCTTGATTTTGGAAACACCTCATATGTCTGGTATTTCCACTTATTTTAGTAAAATATGTGTGTGAATGATACGTATCATTGTTTCCAAACCAGATTTTTTTAAAAAAATTTGATATACTGCAAGCTGAACCCCAATAGTGGCTGGAAAAAGAATATAAATATAGAGCATAAGTCAACAATTGTTTCAAACATTGCAATAAAATGTTGTTTTTTCTATTTTTAACAAACACATTATATACAAACACAGTACTTCAGAACATTTCTTTGCCAGGGTACACATAAATACCGTTGGTTCATTATGCATGGGTTTCATGAGTTATGAAAGTATGTACATGTAGAGTTTTCCATTCATCGAAGGGGCAGTGCTGTAAACAAAAAATGTATTTGTTTTTATTTTAATATCTTACACTTCTAATTGGTTGCCGATTAACCCTTAAGAACTGTGAAGGAGCTTTCTCCTGATCAAACTTTTTAAAGGGAATGTACCCTATTCATACAATTTATTTTCACTTGGTGCTCAACACTATTGGCCTATATTGTTTTTAGCTTAGTCAATATCCCTAAGGAGTATTTTAGGGGTTAAGGGTTAGGGGATAACTTAAGGGCTAGCACCCTGCCAGTAAATTGTGTTATGTACGATTAGTATCAGTTATAGTATAGTGATGATGATCAGATTAGGTCATTAGCTATTGATCGGTGAGAACAATCAGTAACCTAAAGGGTCATTAATCAGTGGTCAGATAGAATTTTATTAGGTAAAAAATCTTAAAATTAAAGATATGTTGTAAAATATATAAAAAAAAAATTGAATCACTTGTAAGTCACAGGTATGTATTAAAAAAATAACATTTTGTGTTTTTTTAAAACCATAATTTGTGTGTGTTTGTGGTTTTGTTTCTACCCTGAATGACCCCTCTCTCTGCAACAGCTGTCACTTATGGAAAAATGACATCAAGTGACTGTTACACTGATCAGATCACTCCCCTGGATCAATCCTGATTGAACCAGGGGCAATATGGCGGCGCTTGGAGGATCAGGAGAGGACATCACAGCAAGAGCCACCATTTTGGTGGAAGTTCCCACTGGGATTTGTCTGCAGAGACGAAGAATTAAGATAGCAGATTGAAGATAGAATGGGGAAGAGAGAAGGGAGAAGACAGAAGATGAAGAAGATGCGGAAGTGGTCTGCGGAAGTGGTCGGCAGAGGAAACATTTAGAGAATGTGAGAGAGGGAAACAGTCAAACACCCCTCCATTCCCCAATTTTAAATTAATTTAAAATATATATTATTAACAAGTTATCTATTGGTAGAAAATAACATTGGTGTAATTTTTAGGCTATGGTAATTAGGAAGAGGAAAAACAGACTGGAAAGGATGCCAATGGCTATAGGATACTATAAACTACTCCAGTGGGACACATTGGAAATGAAGACATACACTGACTTTTTAGCATTTATCTGTATTTAATGGCTCAAGTAGGACTTGTGCCAAAAAAAAGTAAACATCATATACCATGGAGCTATCCAGTAGGTTCAGCTTTAACGATGATAAAACTTCCTTGGTGGGTTCTCAATACAGGTAGGTTCTTAAATTTATGTATTAAAAATGGCAAAATTATTTTACTTCATGATTATTAAAAATAATCTTATTAAAGATGGCACACTAGGACTTTTTAACAAAAACGTAAAATATGCAATATATATATAACAAATGCAAGGTTTACATAAAGAAACTAAATTTTTCCGTGTATGTAGAAATATAATAGACAATTGCAAGTGCTATCTAATTTCTTTGTGCCCGATATCACAAGTGTCTCCCAATAATCTATTGAAAACAGTTTTTCAGTAAACTATTAAAACATAGAAACAAAGAAAGTGACGGCAGATAAGAACCATTCGTCCCATCCAGTCGGCCCGACCTCTGAATACTCTCCTTAATCTCTTGCCTTATACCTAGATTAGCCTTATGCCTATCCTATGCTTGCTTAAACGCCTTCACTGTATCAAAAACTATTAAAACTATCAATATCAATAATACTTAATAATAATGGCATTTCAGAGCCTTCATTAGAAAAGCATGGATATTATTTATAAAAATGAGCATTGATAAATATATGTTTTTGATTAGTCCACTTGTCTGTTATAAATGAGAAAATCTAGCAGATGAGCAAAAAGAAGTGTTTTCCCTATGGATACAATTAAGTGGTTTTTCCATCATTTCCCTTTGCTGACAGGTAACTTTTTTTTTAACCAGGTGATGAACTTTATATTTGAAAAACATGCTTTAGTTCGTAAACACAGACTTTACTGCAAATGGTATGTTGACAATTTTAAAGCATGCTTGTTACATTCTAAAATTATTCAGATATTGAGAATTCAATTAGTGAGATATTATCCCACTATTTACAACAATCTGTACAAACCAAATGCATTTTCAACCAATGCGCAATATAAGCACAATTAACTATGACAGAACCACTCTCTGATTTGTTTTAATGCGTCTTCCTAAGATAAATATTCCATTACCTTTACGAACAGGCCATTTTCAATTAATAATTCTGAAAGATGTCCAGGCTTTTTAACGTAACAATTTTACTGAAATCAAGATGTAACCGCAGCGGTTTCAAAAACTACTTGCGAAACACAAAATGATGCCAGATGGCAGAATTTTTTTTTGCAAAGGAACTAAGTTTATGCATTATATTTCTGCCTACTTGAGCTTACATTAAAACTAAATTGTGTATTGTGAGAAAATATGTAATAATACTAATAATAATGATCTATTAATTACGTTTAGCTGAAATGCATTAGAAATTCAGTTTATAGGATCTATTACATTAGATCTGAGTGATAGTCTCCAAATTTAGCTTATGCTCGTATAAATGATTTCTTCAATGTTGAAAAGAACATGCCAACATCTGTATCCCTGTGTTAGGACACCCAAGAGCTCATGACATGATCACTCCATCCATACAGTCTTGACTCTTTTGGGAAAGTTGTCTGGATTGTTATGGCTGCAACTTCCACATGGCAAGAGCCGCAGCTGCCCCAGACACTGCAAGGTAAGGGGTCGCACTTGAGCCCCAAAGCCACATAGCTGATGTGACATCTATTACAGGGAAAATTACTTGATCCTTTGTCAAGAATATATATATATATACAGCCTGTATAACAGTGTAAATTTGCTGTCCCCTCAAAATAACTCAACACACCCTAAGTGGAAATGTCCAAATTGGGCCCAAAGTGTCAATATTTTGTGTGGCCACCATTATTTTCCAGCACTGCCTTAACCTCTTGGGCATGGAGTTCACCAGAGCTTCACAGGTTGCCAATGGAGTCCTCTTCCACTCCTCCAATGACCACATCACGGAGCTGGTGGATGTTACAGACCTTGCACTCCCCCACCTTCCGTTTGACGATGCCCCACAGATGCTCAATAGGGTTTAGGTCTGGAGACATGCTTGGCCAGTCCATCGCCTTTACCCTGAGCTTCTTTATTAAGGCATGGTTGTCTATATATATATATATATATATATATATATATATATATATATATATATATATATACTTCTTACACAACAGAATTATATATCTGATTTTACTGAAACTTTCAGGTATAGATTGTACACACTCACATTTTAAAAGTGTGGTGAAATGCCACCTGTGATCTATAAAATGTTCATATTAGCTTTCTTTACTCTTATCTTGTGATATATTGAGCACCTTTTTAGGTATCATAGAGAACTGGATTCTTCTGTACAGAATTTAGAGAAACGTGTTTGCTTGTTTTCTAATGATAAATTGATTTGGATATTTGGGTAATTTATGAAGACATCATAAAATACCTTCATACATTTATCTGGCTTTTATTTGCTTTCTGAGTGTTTTTTGCAACACATAACATTTTCCACTTTTACATTCAACATAACTGAATAACTGAAAAATTCTTATCTTTATAGACCCTCATTTTCACTCCAAAGCATTTAGCAGTCCTTACTTCTTTATAAAGTTAGCCTGTCCGTTTATATTATGTTTCAAAGATCATATTTGCAGTTCAAAAACAAGCATGAAGTAGAGCTACAATTTTACTGCGGAGGTAGGTAGATGATGATCCCCAAATGTTTATTCGATTGCAAAAAAATTAAATGTAAACGGCAATTGCCACTATTGTTTATATAATCAGTATCATTGTAAAATTATTCTAAATTCTACATTACTGCATACAAAACAGTTTTTAATGCTCAAAGAGAAATATTTAGTTAGTCCTACCTGAAAAGATAGTGTTAATTAGCTGGGCTTCCATACCAAGTAACCAATCTGCTGGCGGCTGATTACAGGCTTTATATGCCTCAACCAATTAACCATTTATATCTTGCTTTAAACAAGATAGTTGCAGAACTAATTACGTCCAACCTAGTTGGACGTAATTAGATGCATGTTTTTCAAATAAAGAAAGAACATTTTCCAAGGACTACTAGTTTCCAGTTTTATGTCGCTGCTTCGGCCTAGTAAATCGGGATGGAGCACAGACATAATGTGTCACTGTTTCCAATTGAATCTTTGACATATAGCTGACATAAATTCACTAAAAGGAGTGAGGTACATAACTCAAGTTTAAATCACATGTTACAATTGGACACTTTTTTATATTTTTGTTAATAGTCTTTCACTTGGATACTTTGAAATTAATTAACAAAAGGATGAAATTGCCCACAACAGCTCTAGGAAAAAACTTTTTGGTAAGGGGTTTAAATAGCCATTGTAGTCTTTCTCATGGCGAAAACATACTGGAGTTTCTATTTAAAACCCCAGAACGTCAATGAAAACAATTTCACATTTCTACAATCAGTATATTTTTCCGCACCGTATACCCTCAGTATCAAATTAAGTATGATGAGGTAATACATTAGAGCCTATGGGCTTATTAGATAAGATGTTAGATGTAAGGGTTGCATAATCCAAATTGATGACAGTACTAATATCGTATACTGATAATCATATGAAAATATCAGTACTGATATTTTCACATGGAATATGGTCATTAGCTTGAAATCATAATTTTGCATATCTTATCATTGTTTATCATAGGACAGTCCCCAGTACAAACTGTGAGAATCCCTGAATGCACAAAAGTTTTAGTAAGCTATAAACAATTCATATGGAAGCAAAAAGACATCTGTGTATCAACCACAATTATTAGCTTCTGTTTAAAAAAAACTTAAAAACAGATTTCTCTACATCCCTCCCTACACTATAAAAATAATATGTGGAAATATAAATACATGATCATATTTTCAAGTAGAATATTAGACGAGTCCTTTTTGTGCAATATACGGTATATGTATTTTATTTGATTTTTGGTTGCGTGTTTCATGAAATATGTACTGGTCATTTGAGAAAAGTGCTAAGCTAGCAACCTGAGTACGACAGCTTTTTTTTGTCCAAATGATCGTGTTGAAAACTAATGGCATGATTATCCACATCTTGGTCACTTATTTCATATATATATATATATATTACATAATTCAGGGGATGAAGGGCTGGGGATTGCAGTACTTGCACAATGAGCAGTTATTTACTGTATTATTCACATACGTTGGCACAAACTCATGGTCAGAAATAACTAACAACTGGGAGTTTTCAGTTTGTCAATTATTCAGTTGCTTATTAAACAGATTATGTATACATGTTATAGATTCCGATTAGGTCATCTTGATGACATGCTATAATTTGCCAAATTTTATATCTGTGACTTTAACAAGACTTAAAGATTAGCTATTTCTGCAAAAGCAATCTATACCAGTATTAAATGTGAACTATAACGCTTATGGTTTTGTTTTTACAATATTTAAAAAAAAATTATATACTTATATAGTCTAAAAATGTAAAAAATAATAATAAACTACTGTTGGAACATAAACATTAATGTCATAACCCTAACCAAAAATGGCGTTTTATCGTGATATGTGCTGTGTGCTTACTTACTGTACATTATTTAGTGGGGAAAAAGTCTTAATATTGGCATTATAGCAGACATCAACAGTTGAAATTGGAGTATTGCATGTTGAATTTTCTCAAAAGTTGTTTCAAATCATAATCTCAAGAGTTCAGCAGGATAATATAACAAGGTGAGTTTCATAGAGCACTTTTCCAAAATTATAAATATACTTATAGAGCAACAGTGAGCATTTCTACTTAAATGATTGAGTATTTCTATACAAACACATTATTTCCCTTAATTAAAAAGATGAAAAAATAGAACATAGTAACAACAGTATCAATGCTGTACTTTTCCTGCATCATATCATTATTTCCATGTTCACTATGTTACTATATAACTCTGAAAGATTTATTATCTTTTCCATTTTCTTAAATAACATAGTTATACCTTTTAAGGTGGGTATTCTGGAAAATAAAGCAACAGACTGCAAAGGTAATCTGGGCTAAATAAATTATTCCACATGCTACTTCAGGGCTTCAACCAGAATAGAGAGATTTATCCACAGCACCATATTCTGCTTAGTCACATGTCATGGGATGTCTTAAACGAAAATTCTCACTGGTGTTTTGTAGTTCCAGTCTGACCTAGATTGACATCATATGCTGTTAGAAGAACGAACCAATACGTGCTTACAATAAAGTAGCCATGACACTTTACCTGCCACTGCGGATACACAACAAGACTCAACAATCGCAAGAGCTACAATTTACTCTGGGAGTATCTGCTTAATATTCTGCTTGATCTGCCAAGTTTATAGCCTAGCAAATCTGAATACAAATGTCGATGCAAATGAGGATTCATTATTCGTACAATGTCTTTGTGTTTCAGCTTAATGCAACGAGGTTCCTGTGATAGGATTCTGGAATGTAGCATGCAGAACAGAAAATATATTATAGGGAAAAATGAATCAGATATGAGAACCGATGATAAAAAAAATCAAGCACATCCAAGTCTAACGTTACAACATTAGCATAATACAGCATTGCATGGAGAGATTAAGATCGGAATTGTTAGGATAAATCACGTTTGCTTTCCATGATAATCAGCGCTGTAAAAGAAGGAGTTAACAAGCCGGGATATTATAATTACAGTCAGAACAGCCTTTCTCAATGATTATTCCATATTGTGCCCATCGTCCAGAAAGTGTCCTATTTCTATGCACATTTCAACATTCCTTTGTAATTACAGACCTCATATGCTAGAAGACAGAATGCATTCAGATCTGTATGAAAATTACACATAAATGGGAAAAAAATAAATAAAATTGACCTTCTAATTTTCATTCTTTCATCTAAGTCCCTGTTAAAATATTCTCAGGAATCACAAAAAATTGCTTTTAATAAACTGAACGCTGGAAAAACACAACAATGAAACAGCCATGCATTTATTATTAAGTCTAAAAGCCCAATAATGAAAAATGTTGTAAAACTTTAAGACAGGGAAATAAACGATTTCTCTGCAAACAAAGGATGATTAAGCAATACATTTTCTAAAGCAGTCTTAATGAGAAGCTTTTTCATCCTCAGATCATGTTTGCGTATAAAATACCCGAGCAGGGCAAAAAAAAAAAAAAAAATTGTAACGTTGACTATTTAAAAGATTTTTGATGCTAAGCATATGCGATAATTCCAAAGTCGATGCTGTGAGGCTGGTTTTGTCATCCATAAATAAAGCACGTTTGCATCCATTCAGTCAAATTAACTCCATTAAAATCAGTGGTTATAATTAGCTCCCTTTTTCCAGTCTCATAGTTAAGATGCTCGGGTGCTTGCCGTTTTGATTAAATCCACCATTGTCTTCCAATAGCTGGTACTAATTCTTCCAAGGAAATATTCAGTGGAGGTGTAATTTTATTCTGCGCTGCTGTTAGTTGTTTAATTTACGCCAAGTCCCTGCAGTGCTTTCCTTTAAGCCATCCTCTTTGTCTTGCCTTTGAAATTTACCAAATCGTACAAGAAATCAATACTTAATTGATTATTCACTTTTCTGCAGCTTCAAACAGCAAGCACGCATAAGATTCTGGAGTAGTCACCCTGTTTCCATTGCAGGAGGTTGCTTGGTGGCACGGATATGCAAGTATCCAACAGCAGGCACTCCACGAGCTGTGCAGTGGCGTATGGTGCCAGCCTCCGATAAAGAAAACGAAGATACTCTAATGAAGCAGGAAATGTTCCCTTGTGAGACAGATCCATCTAAATGCTTTAAACAAAAAAAAAAGGAAAAGATCAGCAGTAGCAACAGAATACATGGAGAATCATCCAGTGCAGATTGCCTTTTACTCTCCTTGCGTACTCTCTCCTGCCCTGAGGAACAGAAATGGAGTGTCCAAAGTGCCACTGAAGTCCGAGTACCCCGCACAGGAAATGGGGGAGACTGCTACTGTACCTCCATTGTGCAAAAAGGATGTCAAGCAAGTATCGTTACGAGACGTTGGATACATTCAGGCGAGTGAGTGAGACAGAAAGCAGAGCGAGAGACAGATGGCGGTTCTGGCCACAAGCCAAAGCCAGTGAAATGAATTACAATGCTGAATAACTGTACACCATTGATTTTACCACTTGTTGCTGTATGGCAAATAAAAAAAAAAAAAAAAAAGGCCTTCATGTTGGTAGAAATCCCCTTCTGCGTCATGCTTGCCATAGACCACTTCAGTCACCCCATTGACTACGTTCTAGCAGAGATAGCCTTATGAGTGTGTGGAGATGAAAACAATCACTGCAATCCAGCCATTTTATGTAATGAAGAATTGAAGACTGGCATTCAGACACGTTGCTATGTGCCGCATATTAATGCATGCAGAGTAGACTTCCTCCCCCTTTCTTCCATGAGTGGCACTGGAATGAAGAACTCTATAGAGCAGGCACACTATGAGCAGAGATATGCAAGGTAACATATCATTGAGCTGTGAAACGTGTGGTACCGTAGAACAACTGATCCCTGGATTACAATGTTTGGGTGTTAATCAAAAAAAAAAAGAAAGAAAAAAACAAAGGAAAAAAAAAACCTTACACAAAAATAAGCAAAGAGGAGCGGCTGAAACAGATTGTTCAATAAATGCTTTATACCAAGGATGAAGTGAGATATTATGGCATGCCCAGGGGGGCTTTGGAAATCAAATACAATGTTTGAGTAGCACAATTTGAGGTACATTATAAAAAAAAAAGCAATTTGAATTGCCAATGATTCGACATATATCTGCATGCTAATTGGAACTGTGTCAAACTAAGTCTGCAGGCTTCTCTTGATGGTTAAGAACACTCTTCCAGCTTTCATAAGAACAATTTTTTTTTCTGAATAAATTATCAGCTTTGTTCTGCTGATCATTTGCAGCAAACAAACATGAAATGTAAGATCAAAAGGCGATTCTAAAATTAAAATTATTGATTGCCGGAGCCCAGATTTCAGAATCTAATTAGAGGAGACACAAACAAAAGCTGATATTATTACAGATTGTGCCTGTGCAAGCAGCCAAATTGAACAAGGTCTGTAATCTATCTTTGTTTATGCAGCCGAGGATATTAAAAAATGTAATTAAAATGGTAAAACGAGCAGATCAGAAATAGCCACCTAGTGGCAAGCATATCATTTTAAATGAATGAATGAACAATGTAAATAAAACGGTGTATTTTCCAATTACAGTGTTCACATCTCAACAGAAACATGCTGAACAATTAACGCTGGCTAATAGCTTATCCTTTTTATCAAGTCTTGGGCATAATCAGTAATATAAACACTAGAGCTAGCGTATAGCTAAAAACATACGCCATTATGGTTTACTATCTTAGTAATATTATATTTCATTTTACTTAACATTATTTATATTCACTTATATTTAAATAAATATAATTACACACATTTATTTTTATATTTCAATAACATTTAAATACATTATACATATGAGAAATATGCATATCTGCCTATAATCTGTTTATACAAAGATAAATTATAGCTAGATTAGATAGATTCTGTAGTCTAATTTTATATGCGCATACAAATTATATATATATATATATGTGATATATGTGATATATGTTATATATATATATATATATATATATATATATATATATATATATTTATAAAGTAACTGCACACTAGTGACAAAAAACACTTTACCTGGGTGCATCATCAAGAACACGTTCCCTTGATAAAAATCCCAAATTGGGACTACTATGTCGAGCTATTCTGTACCACAAATATGCTAACCTAAAATATAATATTTTTTTGACAAAAATCCTTGGTGTGCTCTCCTTCTTTGCGCTCTCTCTATATATACTAATTTCTAAGTAGCATTACTTAAATTGCACTGTATTTTTTATTAAACATAAATTGTATTTTATGCCACTGGATAGTCTTCAAAAAGTCTGTAAACTCTGTGAACTACAAATCCTAACATTTTTTTTAGTCCTTTTTTACAAAAGAGTTATTTCAATGCCATTAAAACAAGATGCAAATATTGCTTAAGGGGTGATTATTGATACGTACCATCTGCTTACAGGTTGTAATTTATTAACAGCAAATCAAGCCTAGTTCTGTGCGACTGTTAATAACATGGTATAAACAAAAGCTTTGAACCATTTACGTTTAAGAATATTAGTGTCCAATATTTATTTATTTTTTAATAAATCAAATAAACTAAACATAAAAATTTAACAATTGCCTCTAAATATTAAATCTTATTTTTTTTTCTAAAAAGGCCGTGCAAATTGCCTTTTCTTGCAAAAAAAAATTCTGCAAGTAATGTGTTATACTCGTTTAATGGCTTAGACTGCAAAGCTGCATGGTCTTTTTTTTCAGGCCACACTTAAAATGGTTAATTAATTATTGATATGTGGTTAGACTTTTGCTTTAATACAAACCCTGAAACCATTTTAGTAAATCATGATGTGGTGACGGATCCAAGAAAGTTCAAGGCGCCAACAGAGCGCATTGCTTTCTGCCTATCTATCTGATGGATCACTAATTTCAAGTAAATCAGGCCCATAGACTACAAGTTGTAAGAAGATACATGCTTTATAGTGACAGGGAAAACCTCTGCTATCTCAAGCATAAAATCAGTCGCATGCCAGCTTATTTTACCCAGTCACTCAGCTGTTTCTAGAATACATGAAATCTGCCATTCACAATTAAGCATTTATCAGGCCAATTAAAGTATATTTTAGACATTCTGGTAGCTGATTTTGTAAAGCAGTTCTGGCTACTAGGTAGCAGAAATAATTGTTTCTAAAATTAATTCTCAAGGGAGCATATTACAGCCTTACTTCCATGTGTGATATATTCTTTAACACGTCGTACCAAAAAATGACACGCTACTTAAATTGATCGCCCCTTATTTTTCAGTGTTTAAAAGTTGGAAAATGAGCATTGGCAAGCTTTTTTTTTTTTTTTCTATGTTTATTTTATTACTGAGTACTATGCAACAAACAGGCAAGCAAACTAAATCAATTTCAAAACCCATAAAAAAGATATAATCATTTTGGACAGCATTCTTGATTTCAGTATTTCACTGAGACACTAGTCTCTACAAAACCTGATGTGGGTCAAGAAGTCTCTACACTAGTTTCTACAACGGATTAATGAAAAGAGATCATAGAATATATTTTAGATAGATTTGTTTTTAAGTGCTATGTAACAAACAGGCAAACGTTAACTCAATATCTTAAAAACAAAACTCACAAAAAACACTAGTCTCTACAACGCCTGGTGTAGGTCAAGAAACAATTGAATCTAGTTGTTTTATATTTCTTAAACTGTTAATACTTTAATCAAAACAATCAACCAATTAAAAACTCATTGAAGGTTATCAATAGCATACCCCTATGTGTCCATACTTGGGACCCAAATTCTGCAGGGTCCCTCTTTCCTCTCTTGATAAAGTACTCTCAGAGTACTTTAAAATTTGTTTTCCTATAGTAGGGGTGTTACCATATTTTAAGTTTTTTACCTCTGTACAAAACATTGATTAGTGCTAACATAAAAATGTGGATGAAAAGTTAAAAAAATACAATTTTACTTCGGATTTGTTCTGCAGTGTAAATGCTACTTCTAAACAGAAACCCAATTCATGTCCAGCAACATAAATAGAAAAAACCTATGCTCATACAACACATTAGATTTTATGGTTTTATATTTAATTTGTTTCATTTTGTCACTTTTTTATTAGTATTTTTTAAACTTTTGTTGCACTGCTAATGTTAAAGAACACCACCACATGACTAGAAATCCTCTTGTGGTTTTGTAAACCCAAACTTTTGTTGCACTGCTTACATTAAAGAACACTGCTGCATGACTAGAGATCCTCTTGTGGTTTTGTTAACCCAAAGGATCTCTCTAGTATCTAAGATATGTTTATAAGTATTTAATTTAAATTTTCTATTTTATTTTACTATCTTTAGTTTTGAAGCTTATTTAATTTTTTGATGCGTTATATAAACTTTCAACCCTTTTATCAGAGTGTTGCAGGTTCTGGATTCAGGATCTGATCCTGTTCCAGTGTCCCACATGTTGCTTCTGCTCCTGCTACATCTGCTGGGTTCAAAGCTACTCTTATGACCATAACACCTGCTCTCGTGCCATTTAAGCTATCAGCACTTAATTGGTATGATGAGAACTAGAATCCTACAGGGATTTTCTAAATCAATGTCCCATCCATTTTGAACTAACCCCTCACGTGTTCCCAATCAAGAGTGCTAAAGTGGGGTACGTCATTTCTCTGTTGACCAGCAAGTCCTTGTCTTGGGCTTCTTCATTCTGGGAGAAGGATTCTTTATTAGTGTATAATTGTGTTTCCTTCATAGCCGCCTCCCGTAAATCATTTGACATACTCAATAAAGCTGTCATAGCCTCCTTGTTCCTATAACACATTTCCCAAGGTTCCAGATCAGTAGCTAAGTATGCTATAGAATTCAAGAATATTGCCACTTAAGTAAATTGGTTCAGCGAGGCTCTCACTGCGGCCTTTTATGATGGTCTGTCTAAACATCTCAAAGATAAACCATCTACCAAGGACCACCCAAACAGGTTTGAAAAATTGGTATCAATGGCTCTAAAGCTTCAGACAGGTGCAAAGAAAGACACCACAGGGAGAATATTATGATACAGTCTGTATTAAGGAAGATGGCAGGATAAACAAGTATAGATAATAAGTCGCTTGGCAGGAAGCCCACTGGCCGGGCGCCTGGCAGGAAGCCCACTGGAGGGGCGTACTACAGGAAGCCCTCTGGTGGGGTGCACGGCAGGAAGCCCACTGGAGGGGCGCACGGCAGGAAGTCCACTGGTGGGGCACACGGCAGGAAGCCCACTGGAGGGGCTCACGGCAGGAAGCCCAATGGTATGGCACACGGCAGGAAGCCCAATGGTATGGCACATGGCAGGAAGCCCAATGGCAGGGCACACGGCAGGAAGCCCAATGGCAGGGCACATGGCAGGAACAATACAGGGTCAGGTACAGGGCCAGAGCAAAGCGGGGTCCTCAAACGTTAATGCCAAGGCCCTGACTGAAGGGCAGGTTTATATAGGCAGGGTAATCCAGGTAACAAGGCCCAGCTGCTAGTGATAATGAGGTCTAGGTGCTCCAGAGAGAGAAGGGCGGCCACTAGTGGTTGTAGAACAACCTGAGCATAGCAAAGTTTTGAATATTCCCGGCTGAGGAGGGTGGAACCTGACAGTGAGAAGGACAAACACAGAAGGCCAAAAGAGTCTATTTTCGGTCTCCCTGACCCACGGTGGTTCTCGGTGCACCTGTTCCTCCTTCAGCTTCCGAAGAACCTATGCACTTAGGGTCTACCAAACTATCGCTGGCTGAAAAGAGTCTTTGCCTCTACTGTGGTCAAAAGGGTCACTAGGCTAGATTTTGTGCCAACAAGATGGACGACAACCACACTCAGGCCAAGTAAGGGAGGCTTGCCTGAGTAGTTTTGTTGGTACTCAAACTTTACTGAAAGAGATTGTTTCCTAGATTCTGTTTCCATAGAACTGACTACAATTAGGACAGCTACACTGTTTTCCCAATACAATAATGTGTTTTTATTACACTTAACTTCTCACTGGAATTGTCATACTTTAGGCCAAAAAGTATGCAATATTCTTGGTGCTACATATTTATCATTCAGTACTATTTCTGGTATTCTATCACATGACATATGAATATTTAAAGGGCCACCAAATCCAGCAGGTTAGCTCATCTTTTTCACGGCTCTGTTTTAGACTCCTGTATATCAATAACACAAATCTTTGCACAGATTTTGGAGAAGATATTGGGCATCAAGAGCTCACTTGCTGTTTCCACCTGTACTGAATTGAGTAGATTTCCAAAACTAGATGCTTACCCACATTAGTTATTTTTATAACCTTGCTAATAACATGACTATGTACATTAAATCTTTGTTTCTATTATTATTGCTCATGCATGATTCAATCTAAAAAGGTGTCACGACATTCACAGACATATAAACAGTTAATAATAAAATTTAGTCTTATTTGAAATCTTGTTTCTTTGCCCCAATATCAATGTAATCTATTTGTACAGACTTATTGTTTTGAAGCTGTATATGCTTCAGAGAGTGTTCATAATACGATTTAATTCTCAGCAGTAAAGAAAGTGATTACAAGTTTTATTGAGCTCCAACTAGTTTTCATATCAGATCTGAAAAGTCAGCTTACACCGACATAAAAGGGATTATTTCTGTAATTATCTGTGCTTGTATTCTCATTAACTAAAGTTACAATTGTTTAATGACATTCAGATTTTGAAAAAAACACATCATGACCCAAGTCCAAATTTTATTATTATAATGGATTTTCAATTCTAGAGGTCAACAGAGGAAGAGATTAATTTAGCTTGATCTATTGTACTTGAAGCAACACAAAGGGTCAAATAATACACAATGTAAAAATACCTTTTAAAATAAATTATAAATCTTTGAAATCGGAATACCAATTATTGTGTAAGGATGAATACCTTGATATCATTTTACATATTTTGACATTAAAATATTATTCATAATAAGTAGGTTCCCTGCCAGTTTTTATTTAATTTTCTTAATGAAATGAATATCCACTCTATTTTTTATATTTGTTTTACTTTTCTAATTAAGCAGTTATCCTATATAGTTTCTTTATCCATAGGTGTACACATTTGAGCTTTGCTCTTACCTTCAAAAGTATTACAGATATCACCATAGGTTTGAATTGACAAAGCTTGCTGTCTATATTGAAGGAGATTATGCAACTTAAAAAGTTAATATATTTTACAATATATTAGATATTTTAAAAAAAAAGTATTTTATAAAACAGTCCATAAGAATGTAGGCATAAAAATCCAAAAGTACAGGTTTATGGCTGGAGTCTACAGCTAACAGTGCAAAACGTGTTAGACATGGCCTGTATACTTCTGGGGGTTGTAGACTCCATCAATTAACCTCTACTTTTGGATTTACCTTTCAGCTGTGGAGTGCTATATGTTGTCAGTAGAGTACCTAAGGGGGAGGCCACTAAGAGGGGGTGCAGAGGTGGTAAAGGCAGTCTGTTTAGGGATGCAGAGGTGGAACAGGCAGGCTGTTTAGGGGAAGAGGAGGTGGCATAGGCGGGCTACGAATGGGGGCAGAGGTGGCACAGGCAGGCTATTTAGGGGACAGAGGTGGCACAGGCAGGCTGTTAATGGGGCAGATGTGGCAAAGGCATGTTGCTAAGGGGGCGGAGATGGCACAGGCAGGCTGTTTCAGGAGTAGCGATGGCACAGGAAGGCTGTTTTATGGGCAAAGACCTACCAAGTCAATGTCGGGCTCAGTATATAGTGATGTGAATTACGCTGTACCATATATGTCCAGTAAATGTTATTTATTTAAACTTACTTAATTTGTTCTAGTTTTTAACTGACATACAGTTTACAAATTTGGGTGCCAAATAGGTATATGTATGTTGTGCCTGCATTCTTTTGTACTGTTTAATCTTATGTACACTGATAATCTTGTTATCATGACACTTGTCAGTGGGTGGGATATATTAGGCAGCAAGTGAACATTTCATCCTTAAAGTTGATGTGTCAGAAAAAAAAGGGCATGCGTAAGTATCAGTAAGACTTTGACAAGAGCCAAATTGTGACGGCTAGACAACTGGGTCAGAGCATCTCCAAAACTTCAGCTCTTGTGGGGGTGTTCCTGGTTTGCAGTGGTCAGTATCTATCAAAAGTGGTCCAAGATAGAAAAAGAGGTGCACCAGCAACAGGATCATGGGCAGCCAAGGATCGTTGATGGACGTGGGGGGCAAAGGCTGGCCTGTAAGGTCAAATTTAAAAGATTAGCTACTGTAGCTTAAATTGCTGAAAAATGTAATGCTGGTTCTGATAGAAAGGTGTAAGAACAAACAGTGTATCGCGTTTTTTTTTGCGTTTGGGGCTGTATAGCTACAGACTAGTCAGGGTGCTCATGCTGGCCCTGTCCACTGCCAAAAGCACCCACAATGGGCATGTGACCACAAGAACTGGACCACAGAGCAATGGGAAAAAGGTGGCCTGGTCTGATGAATCACGTTTTCTTTTACATCACGTGGATGGCCGGGTGCTGTGCCTTGCTCACCTGGAGAATACATGGCACCAGAAGGTATAAAAATATAAAATTGCCATCACCTGCATAACAAATCGATGTCATTGATAAATGACTCAAGGCTGGCGATTTAACAAATTAATAATAATTTGTTAGGCAGAAACATAAAATGCCATTTTAATTTATAGAAAATACATCTTGATCATGCCACATGTAATGTGATCTTACAAACTGCGATCTTAATATGTAGCATTGGTTGATACATCAAAAATAGAAAATACTGTGAGCATTATGGCAAACATTAATGGATCTTTTTTCATTTTTTTTTCTTATTTATTCATAAACAGCTAACATATTTTTCAAGGACTAATAATTAAAAACACAGTTACACACAGATCCAATGGGTAAGAATTGGGAATATAGCTTATAATTAAAAAAAATTGGGACCCAGAGAGCAGGACATCTCTGGTTGAATGGACTGACAGGGCAAACTTTATATTTTGTTTATTGAATTAATTGCTGTACAAGGGGAGGGCAAGGAAAATACAGCATATCAGGGGTTTAAAAAGCATTTTGTTACAAAAACATGTTATACCAGAGAAAATATATTGTTTAACTATTTCTTGTTTACCTTAACAGATGTGAACATGCTAATTTATATAGCACATCCAACCCACTGTTTGACTAACGATGGCAAGAGCAGCAAGGCTCAATGTACAACATTGTGCCCTGTTGAATACACATTTTCTGAAATGGACTGCATAAATGGAACACAGAAAGGATTCAGTCAGAGTTTCAATGCTGCCTAAAGTACTTGATATGCTAGACACCCCAATAGCTATAACAAGTAAAAATAAATATATAAATTACAAAAAAATATTAAATAAGTAATACATACCTGCTCTCCATACTTCTAATTCCCATGGTAGGGATTAATGAGGCATAACTTACACATAAACAATGAGGTTAAAAAAGCCAATCAAAAAGTAATCCCAATTGCACCCAAAGGCTAGCGCAGCATATTTATTTACTCCTGTACACAAGTGGATGTAGGATGCATTTTTCAGTTTCTTTAATATATGTATTTACCTCTACCAAAATAGCAAAAATATTATGAAAGCAGATTTAGCTTTTACTAAAACAACACTTTGAAGGGCTTTTATTGTTCTTAAAAAGTAGGAAGATCCGAGCACATTCAGGAATAAACAAAGTTTTATTGTAAAAAGTGGTGGAGTTATCACAGAAAGAAAGAAAGAACGAAAGAGGAGATACCTCCATGCATGTGTTTGTCAGTTTGTTTGGGGACTATAAGGCCACAATTAGAATTTTGACATGTTGAAAATTTGGCCCACATATCCTATTTGAAGCCGGTCAGTTCAATTTACCCCATCAAATCATATATTTTTGAAAACTAGACACCCCAGGGTATTGTAAATGCTTGTATTTCAACTCTTTCCATGCACACATTTTACCACCAGCCTTTACCAAAGTTTGCAGTAGTATTTTTGGTGTTTTTTCCCCCATGTGCATTAGATATGAATTTACAGCTCCTGGTATATGTCACTGTCAAACAACACCCCAATTTGTGTATTGAGTAGAGTGATACTACCCATACATGGGTTTGTCGGGTTATTTGTGAGGTGCGCATTGTTTTGGGAATTTAGACATTTGGTCAGTCATGTCCTATTTTTGGGACGTCTTTGAATTCAGCCAATTCGATTTACCCCATCAAATCATACATTTTTTTTTTTTAAAATAGATACCCCATGGGCATTTAACTTGCCAGTTTTTTAACTCTTTCAATGACAGATTTTTTTTGTGAAGATTTTCTTTTCTTTTTTTTTTTTATATTTTGTTGGAACTGGGAGGCTCCCCTGAGTTTTACATATTACCAAATGTTTGTTTTTTTTTACTATTTTTTTCTTATTTTTTTAATTAAATGTATTTTACTAATCACATTGTGATGTTGAATACAGTATCTGCCCAGAGTTCTCAACAGGGTCTTGGGGGGGCACACAAGGACCCCGTTGCCGATCTCGGGGTTGCTGAATGCCTTGACATTGAGGCATTACAGCAGTCATAGATCGCTTGTATGTCATTGTATGTCATGACATGCAAGGCACGTCAGTTGTCACCGACGGATGTTTTTCTGCGATGTGCATAGCACGTCAAGATATATAATGTACCTCAGATACCTTCTTTCTCAAACCATCAGTCTAAGTTATGTTGTTGGGCAAGAATTCTGTTTCCTGCCCATTTGTTTCAGATGAAAATTGGAGGGCTTATTAAATTCAGTAATGTAATTCGTTGTCCAATGCCCACATTCACTATCATTCACTTTTTTATACTCTCATTCACTCTCTCGCTCTCTCTGAATCTCTACCATCTCTGCTTCTTTTTCAAGCATCCTCTTCATCTCTTCTATCTTCTGTCTTCTTTCTTCAGCATCTCTGCAGATATGACCTCCTGGTGAACACCCACAAAAATGATGGTGCTTCCGGTCACATACTCCAGTCACGTAGAGGATATGCCCGGAAGCTCTGCCATTTTTGCAGACGTTCACTGGAGGTTATATTCAGGCAAAATGCCTGAGCTTCCAGGCACACCCTTTCTCTTGGTCCTCCAATTGAGGAGAGGATGTCACCTGAAGCTCCACCATTTTTGCAGAAGTTCACCAGGAGGTCATGTCCATGGAGATGCTGACGAAGAAACAAGAAGACAGAAGAGAGAGGAGCGAAGCGGAGCTGCAAGACACAGAGGCAGTCGATTGAGAAGGTAGGGAGACATTCAGAGAGCATTAGAGAGAGTGAATGAGAATGGGAGTGAATAAGCCCACATAAGCTTTTTGCTTTGTTTTCTTTCGTTTGGAGGGGGTTATGCCTAATTTTCAGAGATTTGTAAGAATTGATGAAATATGTAAATAATAAAATAAATAATGTAAAACTTGCAATTTGAACAAATCTGAATGCACAAGTCTAGTGATAATCCCCTCCTTCTTTTACCAGTTTGTCCCTTTCTGTTACTATATTTTAATAAAAGTGGACATATTTATAAGGTTTGCTAGAGCGATATATTCTCAATACAAAACGCAAACATTTTTTAAAGAATTATATCACTAAGGATAATTGACCTCATCAAATATCAACCACATATCACATACATAGGATATTTGTGCCTTGTTTTATATTTACTTGTATGCTTGTTCTATTGTTAGTTGCTAAATTCAGCATGGTCTATAAAATTGTTGATGTATATGGTGTTGCCTATGTATGTTTACAAATAAAACAGCATTATCTTTGCCAAATACCCACAGCTTCTGAACACGTAACACTATACTAAAATGAGGATATGTCTAGCTAATTACTAGAGAACATAGATCCAGTAAGAGACCGCAGCTTTGAGCGGCTCTGTCTCAGCAGGTTTAAATGTTGCATTTCACCACACACTGAGCTAATATGCTGTTCTTTATTGATGTTCGCTCATAGTAAGACTTAGGAGAGCAGCTTATTTTAAATCGTGGATGTAGTAGTAGTGAGATTTAAATATCATGTGACCTTTGAGTTGTCATCAAGGTCAGCATACAGATTGTCGACAAAATCAGAAAGTCTTATCCACCCTTGTTGAAAAAGCTCTTTCTATGCCTTGTTCATTAGTTCAATTATGTGTATGAAGAGGTTCAAGAATGAAATTTCACAACCGAGTTCCCGTGTGACTACTTTAAAATGTTATAACAGTCCACATGTAAGAGTAATGAGTTTTCAGTAGGACTAAGTGAGAAAAGCCATTTCAACCCCCCCTGCTTTAGTATGCTGAATTTAATATATATACTGCATATATATATATATATATATATATACAAACCAAAGGGAGCGGCTGCACACTCAGAGAATTTATTAATATACACAGGCTTTTATTTGCCCAGGTGCTCCAAAAATAGCCAGATATATGAAACCAAAGAAAAAATGGGCACTCATGGGTCTTTGCAGTAAAGTGCATTAAGCACAATTTTATTTCAACCAGCACAGCCAACGTTTCGGACCACCTCCGGTCCTTTCTCAAGGCAAGTGCTGTGTGGCAAAGTGAAACAATTTATGCAGTGCAGTGATTAATGTGATAAACAACAGGAGTGGCTTACCCCACCTCTCAAACGATCATCCTGTGGGAATGAAGACTGGAATCACCAGAACAGCATGTGCATATCCCCAGTTAAACATAGTGTGTACCTAATAAAACATCCCCCATGCAACACGCGGAACCTATAACCGTTCCGTTCAATACATTGAATTTCCTTTGGTCATGTGAAATAATATAAATTAAAGAGAAACTTCTCAGTGAAATAGCAATTAAATAGTGCATATGGAATGAAAATGTGTACGTTTAAAAAATACATAGTACCATACCCCAAGAATCTGTAACGGACAAAATTTAGTGAAGGCAGAGACTTCTGCAGGCTGCAAAGAAGTATTATGCATGCAATAAATAAAAACAGAACATATAAGGATTTCATAAGTGCCGCAAGCAAAAGTCCATTAAAAGGTATGATGCTCCATTTCATCGAATATCCAAAAATGAGGAAAAAGAAACATGTTCATTTAGTCCCATTGGTGTGAGGGTGTTGAGAGTCTTGATCCAAAAGGTCTCGCGTTGAAGCAATAGCTTAGCCCTGTCACCTCCTCTTCTCAAGGGGGGGACCATATCAATGGCTACAAAGCGTAAAGAGCTCAAGTGATGTTTCTCGCTCAAAAAATGTTTAGCCACTGGCTTATCAGTTGTTCCATCTCGGAACGCTGTATTGATAGCTGATCGGTGTCCCCGAATTCTGTCCCGTAGTGTCAAGTCCGTTTTTCCAATATAGCAGAGGCCACACGGGCATGTGATTTTATATACAACAAACTCTGATTTACAAGTGATATGATGATTAATGTCAAACTGCTTATTTGTATGTGGATGTTGAAATGATTTCGTTTGAGTCATGTGGCCGCAGGTAACGCAACCACTGCATTTATAGCACCCTTTACGAGCCGGAAGTTTAGCCAACCAATTAGTGTCATAACAGTGAATAGGATCAGAGGAAACTACCATGTCTCTAATGCTTTTGCCTTTCGAATAGCTCATCTTCGGTCGCTATTTAAATGATAAAGGAAGGCTTCTATCGTTTGTTACCAGATTCCAGTTGGTTTTGATGCCATCTGAGATATCCTTTGAAGCCATGGTATATCGCATATTGTACGTCAATCTATCAGAGTTTTTTTGTCCGATAATATGAGTAGAAATATTATCCTAGCCCATCGTCTTTCTAGCTCTAGTTAAACATTTTCTTAGTAAATTCTGCTCATATCCACGATGTAGGAATTTGCTCTCCATCTCACTTAATTGTTGTTCCGTGTTGTCAATATTAGAATTATTTCCCAATACCCGCAATACCCGCAGGAATTGTGCATAGGGGATGGCCTTAAACACATGTGGAGGATGACAGCTTTGTCTGTGGAGTAATGTATTTCGATCATATATAAATAAATATATTCTTAGATCATATTTGTTTACTAAGACTAAAAGGCCTAAAAAGGCCTTTAAACTTTAAGTATGAAGACTATTGCATGTCCACAGTGTAAATGCATGAATACCTAAATGTTTTTTTTTTTTATTTTAATGATAGGAAAAATCCTGTTGATGTTTCATTAGAAGCTTATATAGTGGTGTGGTTCATACATATAGATATATACACAGATCAGCCATAATATTATGACCACTGACAGGTAATCTTGTTATAATGGCACCTGTCAGTAGGTGGGATATATTAGGCAGCAAGTTAACTTTGTCAACTTTCACAAGTGCCAAATTGTGATGGCTGGGTCAGAGCATCTCCAAAACTGCTGCTCTTGTGGGGTGTTCCCAGCCTGCAGTGGTCAGTACCTATGAAAATTGGTCCAAGGAAGGAAAAGTAGTGAACTGGCAAAAGGGTCATGGACAGCCATAGCTCATGCGCGTGAGGGGCGAAGGCTTGCCCATGTCGTCAAATCCAATAGACAAACTACTGTAGCTTAAATTGCTGAAAAAGTTAATGCTGGATCTGAGGTGTCAGAACACACAGTGCATCACAGTTTGTTGGGTATGGGGCTGCGTGGCCGCAAATCAGTCAGGGTGCCCATGCTGACCCCTGTTCACTGCTGAAATTGCCTACAATGGGCACGTTAGCATAAGAACAGGGACAGTGGAGTAATGAAAGAAGGTGGCCTGGTCTGATGAATCATGTTTTCTTTTACATCACATGGATGGCCGGGTGCTTCGCTTACCTGGAGAACAGATGGCACCAAATGGTGTATTATATCTTCTGTTTAAACAGAATGAAGATATTTACTAATGTATCAATGTCCACTTTAATCAGGGTATGAATCTGATGATAAAATAAGGTTAGCTAAATAGAAGCTCATATTATGTTTATAACCTTTGGCTTAATGCACAGTATACTGTACTGTCGAATGAAGAAAAAGATGCTATTTATTCTTAGAAAATTCTAAACAGAGATATTAAACAATAATGCCAAATATAAATTATTTACAATAGCATATTTACTTTATACATAAAAAAGAGCACAAGTAAATTTTCTTTTTCATTTCCTATATATTCCCAAATGTCAAGAAACACACAAAGGCCATCATTCAAGGTTACTGTGTATTGATTTAACAAGTCTTGAGACTTCATAATCAAGTACATGTTTTTGTGATTGGCTAATACTGATGCACGCCAGGCTATCTCAGGAATACTACATTGTTGGTTAAGGTCATCTCTAGCCCATGGTTACTCTAGGCAACTAATAAAAATGTTAATTTTGAATTCAAAGACAAGATATCATAGATTTTATGATATTTAGTTAATCTGCTAATTTGCAGTTTTATGGGAATTCATTTACACTGTTTCTGGGCAAGTGCGAAAATGGTATTTGCTATTAACACTATTTAATCTTTGCTTTATTATATGGCATATGTTAGTTGCATTTGTTGTGCTGTATTACATATAATCATTTCTGTGTATGTGATTTTCTTTTGCACTCTTTATTGCACCTAATCCAGCTGGGCTTCAGAGGTTTGTTTTTACTCAAACAGTTAAGAGAGGTTGCTTATTACTAGAGAGGGGTTGAGTAGAAGGGCTTGTGAAAATTACAATTTTGAATGCACATAACGCAGTACACTATATGAACAAAAGTATTGGGACACACGTTTTAATTATTAAATTCAGGTGTTTTAATTATACCCATTGCAGCAGGTGTAAAGCAAAGCACCTAGCCATGCAGTCTTCATTCACAAACATTTGTGAAAAAATGGGTTGTTCTGAGGAGCTCTGTGAATTCATACGTGGTACTGTGATAGAATGCTACCTTTGCAATAAGTCAGTTGGTGAAATTTCATCCCTGCTAGATATTCCACGGTGAGCTGTAAGTGGCAATATTGGAAAGTGGAAGTGTTTAGCAACTCCACCATAAAGTGGAAGACCGCATAATGTCATAGAACTGGGACACCGAATGCTGAGTGCGCATGGTGCGTAAAAGTAGCCAATGCTCTGTGGTTCCATAGCTGAAGAGTTCTAAACTTCCACTGGCATTAATATCAGCACAAAAACCGTGCTGGATGGAGTGGTGCAAAGCATGCCGCCACTGGAATCTGGAGCAGTGGAAATGTGTTCTGTGGAGTGATGGACCACGCCTCTCCGTTTTACAATCTGATGGGTGAATCTGGGTTAGGCGGATGCCAGGAGAATGTTACTTGCCTGACTGCATTGTGCAGTAAACTGTTAAGTTTGGTGGAGGAGAAATAATGGTAGGGGGCTCTTTTTCAGGGGTCGGGCCCCTTACTTCCAGTGAAAGAAAATCTTCTAACTTTATGTGATGCAAGGTCCATAAAGACATGGTTAGATGAGTTTGGCGTGGAAGAACATGACTGTCCCTCATAGAACCCTGACCTCAACACCATCAAGATTACGAGCCAAGCCTTCTCACCCAATGTCAATGCCTGACCTCACAAATTCCCACAGAAACACTCCAAAAGCCTTTCCAGAAGAGTGAAAGCTGTTATAGCTGCAAAGGGGGGGGGCTACATATTAATTTCTATGTATTTAGAATGCGATGTCAGAAAAAATTTATAATACTTTAGTCCATATAGTGTATGTATAAAAACTGCACAGGAACTAATAGAGGAGGTATGCATTCTTTAGAGATGTTAATTATCTTTTTTCTATTCTTCTTCTTATTATTATAAATTAAAATGGCGAAAGACAGGTAATTCCTTTTTTTCATCCCACCAAAGTTTTTCAGATTTTTATTTCTTTAAAAAGGAACCTACTTTTTAAATGTAAAAAACAATATATATGTAACAGTATCTAAAGGGTATGTCCAAATGGGACACCTGATCATATTTCCGATATTGCCATAAATTGTTATTGTTTGTTTAAGCTTAGCACATGTTTTATTTTTGTAAGAAACTGGGTGGACTATTCTTACAAACACACACTCACTCTAAAACCACACATGTACACAAACACACTCACTTTAACATCATCTTCCTGCCAGTAAATAAAAGTAAAACAGTTCTGTGGACCTGAAGCTACTAGCTTTGACATTTTAGTCTGTGCTATTGCTGTGGGAGCAGCACAACAAACATTGGCTTTAAAAACTAATGTTTCCTCACTCCTTAAAATATAGTAGGATCCTAACTTGACAACAGAGGTTAAAGGACGGGACAGGGAAATGCGAAGGTGCTAGTTTGCTAGTAGCAGTATCCTGGTTTGCTGTACTGACATTTTAGTGGAACATTTCCAGATGCATTTTATATCGATTGTCAAGTGAATCTTCCACCAAATGATTTCTTCAGCTGTTTGCCCACTACATTATACTCTATTTGACTATATGGAGATAGTTATTAAAGAAAGAGGAAAGCAAAGGAAGAGGGAGCATATATATTACTAACATTATGGCTAGCAGAACATTCCAAACCCTACTTTAATGGGACTCCTGGAATTCATAGAGCGCTAAACAGCATTATTGTATTTTGTTGTTTTAACAACTCTGAGCATCGTCACTCCTGCAAAATTCACTGCACTTCTGGCTAGAACTTGGGGAGACCTTTTAGGAAGTACGAGTGTTGTGTCAGAAACAATTTCTCCACCATATCAAGTACTACATTCCTCATCTGCAGCTTCCACCATTCAGAACCTAATGAACTTAATGTGAGATCTTAATGATCTGTGATTATTCCTTCCCCAGCAGTTGCTGGTTAAAAGAATAAGACAATGTTGTTGGTGGTAGCAGTAGTGATGAAAACATTGATTACGATTATTAACAATGACAACATGGTGATGGCCACTGCAATAGTACTTCAGCCCTTACCGAACCATCCTTGATATTCCTAGGTTTCTTATATGCTATAAGGCTATATTTTATTGATTGGATATTTTGGTGGGACATTCTTTATATCTACCTTATCATCAAAATCATCATCATCATTATTTGCTAAACCACTTTCCTCTTATGTATTCTTATGTTTGGATTCCTACACTCTTGCTTGTTTGATGTGAAAATGTGATTCATGGTGCAGCCAGAATGGAAAACAAATGACAAATTAAGCAGAACAGAGAACTAAAGGCAACCTTGGAAAGTGGGACTGGATTGTGGAAGATCACTCGTACAATAATGGTGGCTGTGGTGCACTGTACACTGGTAGGCATTATGTGACACCGATGCCCAATGCCCTACTATACTGCATTCCATGAAACAAATGTGCAGGTCATGCTGTTTTTCATATGTTTTCACCCTGCTGTATTCCGTGTTCTCAGCGAAATATGAACAAACATGAACAAGCAAAAATCTTTTGTACGCTGCAACAAATGACTATATTGAGAAAATGAGGAAAAGTTGTAACAGGAGAGAGAGGCTGGAAGGTGGAGGAGAGATATATGTATAAATAAAATAGAGAGATGGAAAAAATAAAAACTTTCAACAATAACAGAGAAAATTATTTAAAAAAAATGGAATTTAATATTGCACAATATTAGCTGTATTGCTTTAATGAATTCACTTAAAGTGTTCTTCTAGATATTTATGGCAGTTGTAACAAAAGGTAAAAGAAACATTTTTTGCAGAGATGTGGGTAAACAACAAACATCAAACTATAGTCTGTCACAAACTGTAATTGCTATTTTTGATATTTCTGATAAAAGCACCAAGCTGAAAGAAAAAGGACAAACTCCCAGTATTAGCTGTTTATAAGCAAAAGAAATGTGAAAGTTATGTTTCTTTGAAAAATGATCCAAATCATTCCATCTGGAGCACAGCATTAATTATCACTTGGTCCCCACAAGCCTGTGGGGACTAAAGACACCACGGATCGCATCACAGAAACTACAAAAGCTTTGACATATTTGCAGTCCTGAAGAGGTTAATTACTACACAATCACTATACAGAGCAATTGTGCACCATATTGAGACATGAGAGCAAGCACTAATGTCACTTGTTTAATAACATATACTAAGAAAGGGTCATCCAAGACAGTATACGTACAGTTGCAAGGGCTCCTCAACACAGCTGGCAGGGCGAGCACAGACTTTTGTGTTATGCCGTCAATGTACTGTTAGTGTTCTTCAAGTTCTGCATAAACTTCCTTGATGTTCCACAGGATCACTAGTGGCATGCAGACTGTTTTTTTAGTGTACCATAGTTTTATAGTACTTCATGCATCACTTATGGTCTTTGACTTTCATAATTTGTTTGGTTGTTCATTTTGAGGAGACGTGTTTGGATTATTATATAAGGATCATTGTGGGCAGGGGCGGGCTGGGCCAGGGGGCAATTGCCCCCCAGGCCGCCCGAAATCTAATCTAAATGGCCGCTGGGTGCTGATGCCGCCGGCCGGCGCTACTTTAATACTTTTTTTTAAATGTAATATGGCAAGCCGGATCGGCTATTAAATGAAAAAAAAAATAGTATTAAAGCAGCGCCGGCCGGCGGCATCAGCACCCAGCGGCCGTATGCGATGGCCGCCAAGTGATGGGAGCAGCGTGAGGGGTGAAATCTCCGCCTCCTCGCACTCACCTTTCACCCCTCACGCTGCTCCCATCACTATGCGGCCATCAGATTGTTGGAAATCGAATCTAAACGGCCGCTGGGTGCTGATGCCACCGGCCGGCGCTACTTTGATACTATTTTTTTCATTTAATAGCCGGAGCAGCGTGAGGGGTGAAAGGTGAGTGCGAGGGGGCGGAGCCACTTCACTTGACTTGCCCCCCAGGCCTTAGGCTGCCATTGAAAAACTATCACGTTAGACCTATTTTTAACTAAACTAAAGATAACTTTTTTTAAACTGGGCCCACAAAACTACCACAAAAACGTAACAATTAGAAAGTGCAGATGATGAAAAAAGTATTCTTGTTATTTGATTTATCACTGCTAAGAGAATAATTCCGGAGCGAATAATTTTTATACAAGATAAAACTCAATCTATACTTGAACAGAACGCAATTCCACAACAATGGTGCGGTAGAACTTTTGACTTAACCAATCTTGTCAGTGCTTATCATTTTTGGAAACTTTCTATGATACTTCTGTGTTTTTGACAAGGGCTTCAAACTTTACTAGAGTACGTATATATGTACCGAATCTGAAAGGACATGAATGAGTGGTACCTACAAATGGATTATATTAACAAATATTTTAGATGTAGAATAGTCCATTGATAAAGGTTAACATTAGAATTATTTGAATCCACTGTAATAATTTATCGACCTTAAATAGTGATAGTAAATAAAATAGTTGATTATATAATGGTCTCATAAGGTTGTCTTTCCAGAAGAACATGAATTCCTTCAATCATTTATTCATTCATTCATTCAGTTATGATGTTTATTAAGGTCTTAACTGTTTGTGTAAAATAAATAAATGTATTTGTAACTTGAATCCAATACAAATCAGAGGGTTCCGGATCCCTCCTTTCTGCCTGTTATGAGTAGATATAGTAGAGGAAAAAGAAGTAAGGGTTAGATTGTTTGACCATGCAACTGAACATAATTTTCTAACCTCAGAAATGGCTTTTTAGAATGACAAAGTAGCATTCGATAAAGCCGCCTTTATTTGCTTTAAGCTTTGTTTTAACTCCAGGGGAGAAGTGAGTTAGAAAACAAGTGAAAGAAAAGTTAGAATTCTTTCTGAGCACAAACCTGCTGATAAGCTGGTATTTTGTATTGATTTTTCCTGAAGCCAGTAATCTTGAAAGCTTGTAACAGAGGATGAGGTAAATATCATTTTATTTGCTCAAATAGGTTTAGATTAGATTGAGATGAAAAACCAGGGACATACCAAATTAGGACTGAAAGCAGCAATTACAGATTATTGTTTCCAGTGGTAACTAGAATTGCTTATTTTGCTGATAATGCAGTTTGATTTTAGGGAGGGCTTGATATTTTTTTAAGGTTCTCTTCTACACCAATGAATTGGCATGCAGACAAATTTAAATTACCAACAAACCTTTTCAATTGTATGGAGGACTATTCAACTTTGCAGTTGTTAAGTGTCACATGAATGAGTAGGTAGCCTAGTGAAGAGATGGCTTGTAAAGATTATTTCTAGTACTATAAGAGAAACTACCGGTGGCATATTCTGTCTTGGCAGGGCCTCCTAGCATTTTATGTCTTCAGAATCGAACATTAATGTACTCCAGAATAATTACTGAAAGGATAGGATTTTTATAGCCTTTGGTTAAAGGTTAAATGCTCAAACTGTCCAGGACAGTGTTCACAGTTAGTAAAAAAAATACAGTATATAAGATTTATTATTTTTACATTAAATGAATGGAAATACCCAACTTGATCTTCTCTACGTTTTACATGAGCTGCTTAATAATGTCACAGGATTTCATATGAAAAAGTAATTATATAAATACAGAATTACCTCTGATCTTCAATAAATGACTGATATTAAAGAATGTTTTAATAGACCATGCTAGAGATCTTAGTTTGCCACGTCTAATTTCAAATTTCCATTTTGATCAATGGAAAGTCTATATGGAGTTTAAATCTTTAAATAAAAGATAACATATGAGTGTAGGAAATGTAAATAATGCAAATGAAAAATAGTAATTAATTATTGTTCATTTCTTCTTCGCACAATGATCTTACTTAATTCTATCTGAATTAGATCTAGGTAATAATTATATTTATTTGCATCACCAAAGACACATTACCCATTATTGCAACACACAATAACAGCAAGTGGCCTTTAAAAAATGTAATTGATGTTATGTACATTTTAATACAATATTCAAAACAAGCAGCAATACCACTACTTTCTTTGTATATACAATGTATAAGCTATGCTAAGGAACCTGTGAAATACAAACTTAAGTTATAAGGCAGTCCAGTAATGTATTTGGTTCTGATCTAATAAATGAAGAAAAGTCAAATATGTATGGCCTGTCCACCTTTGGTTACAGGTATTCATTTTGACACAATATGTATCCATATTATGTGTGCCCTTAGCAACTTCTGTCTCTATTTCCTAAACTGCTAAATTGCTTGCATTGCAAAAAGCAGGCAATTCATCTTGAGGCCCATCCAAGCACCTGTTGGTGAATACCTGTTAGGAGCAGATACTTACCTTTTGAGGGCACATCTAGCCATGACCAGCAAAGCCATTCGTCCTAATTTTCAGCATAACCAATTGGGCCAGCCAAAAATTAATTAAAAAAAAAAGTATGATGAAAAAGTAAACAAGTGACAAAAAAACAATCCATTTCTGCAATGGCATCATACTGAAATGTGTAAGTACATATACAATCGTGTGAAAAAGAAAGTACACCTTCTTTAAATTCTATGGTTTTACATATCAGGACATACTAACAATCATCTGTTCCTCATCGGGCCTAAAAATTAGGTAAATACAACCTCAGACGAACAACAACACATGATATATAACACAGTGTCATGATGTAATCAATAAAAAATGCAAAATAGAGAAGCCATGTGTGAAAAAAGTAAGTACAAGCTTTGCCGTGAAGGGATTAAGATGCTTAGTAGCAGAGAGGTGCTGCTAATCAAATGCCCCTGATTAATTGGTCATCAGCAAGTATGACCACCTCCATAAAAGCTTTAGCAAAAGTTTGGAGCATTCAGGTGGGTGTTTATAATTGTTGCTGTCAATCAATCTGGTAAGGGTTATAAGGCCATTTCTAAACAATTCAAGTTCATCCTTTTATAGTGAGAAAGATTACTCAACAGTGGGAAACATTCTTGACAGTTGCCAATCTTCCCAGGAGTGGACATCCCAGCAAATTCACCCAAAGGTCAGACCGTGCAAAAGCTGACCCAGTAAGGTTTGTTTGGAATGGTTTCCAGGAGGAAATTTCTTCTTTCTAAAAATAACATGGTAGCACAGATTTGAAAAGTTGCATCTGAACAAACCACAAGAATTCTGGAACAATGTCCTTTGCACATGCAATAGCAAAGTGGAGATGTTTGGTCGTAATGGACAGCTCTGTGTTTGGCTACAACCAAACACAGCATATCAGCTCAAGCACGGTAGTGGAGGGATGATGATTTGGACTTGTCTTGTACCTAGGAACCTGCTATCATAAAGTCAACCATGAACTCCTGTGTATACCAAAGTGTTCGGGAGTCAAATATGAGGCCATCTCTCTAATAGCTAAAGCTTGGCCGAAATTGGGTCAGGCAAAAGGGCAATGATCACAAGCAGCAAATCCAAACAGAATTGCTGAAAAAGAAAATAAAGGTGTTGCAATGGCTCAGCCCACAACCTCAACGGACCTCAACATTTGTAAGAAGGGTGTGCCAAAATTCCTCCACAACGATGTGAGAAACTAATGAAGTCATACAGAAAATGATTGCTTCAAATAATTGCTGCTATTGGTAATACTATAAGCTATTGAATCATAAGGTGTACTTAGTTTTTCACACATGGCTTCTCCATTTTTGCTTTATTTTTGTTGAATAAATCATGACACGGTGCAATATGTCATGTGTTGTAGTTGCCTAATTTTTAGACCTGCTAATGACTGTATGAATATACACTACTGCGCATTGGCTGCCCCTGGTGTTTGGAAGCTGCGTTGACTTTTTAGTAAATGGACTCCATTATTTTATTCACACCATGTGTAGCGCAATAAAGCTTTGTAATTATTTAATATTTCTATTTGTAGGTTTGATATTAGTCAGTTTTGACAAATCATTCTGTAGTTTTGTGTAGAAAAGCAACAATCCTGAAAACATGGCTCTTTAAACCTATTTTTGCTAAATATGTTCTATTAGGACCTAAATTTATGAACAGATGCAAATATGTTTTAATACATGCAGATGTAATAATCCTGTTGTAAAAATATGTATTCCGGAGAGAAGATGACAGAAAAACAAATACAAACCTGTTGAAATAAAAACCACAATGACGAATGGAATAAAACATTTTAAGTCATGCATATATGTTGTTGTTTTATTTTTTTGTCTTCTTCATGCTTCAAACATTTCCCAAGATTCTCCATCTTTAGATCACTAACTTTGAATTGTTCTAGCTGTCATTCTGCGGTGCCTAGCACTGCTAGATGTCATACAATGATTGTTTGCTCTTTCATTCTTTCACATTAAATGGCAATCATCCAGTCCTTTTGAGTTGTTTCTTTTATTTAGGACTGAAGTTTTAACACCAGAATCTCATTAAGGCTGAACCAGTGTACCGCTGTCAAAAAACTAATGGAAAAAAAAGTTTGAAAGTGAAATGTTTCACCTATATTGTCACTTAATGGTGGGGTTGAATTTATCAAGATTTGCCAGAGTTTCATAACATCTGCAAAGGTTCATTGTTTTCTTTTTTCCCTGACTGATATATATATATATATATATATATATATATATATTTATATATATATATATATATTTATATATATATATTTATATATATATATAATCCAAGGATCGTTCTTTAAAGCAGGAAAAATGTGAAGACTAGAGGGAGTGAGTTGGCTAAATGCACTTATGGCTTTTCTATGGTATTTTGTGTCCGTGGGATGGAGCAGTGGGAGAACAGGGTTGGCCTCTTGCTCAACATACTTGTACTATGTATAAGATCTGTAGTCTAGGAGGAGCCTTTCACTTTTGCCCAACAAGTTATAAGATGGCTGTGTGCGGGAAAGGTTCTGAAAAATACAAAGTAAAAGGCTGATTTAATTTAGTTAATTTTGTTTGGTTTTTGTTTAAGAAAAAATAGAAATAGAGAGAATATCCAACTATAATTTCATCAACATGTTTACAAAAATATCCCATCGGATTTCTCCAACAACACCTCCCAAGATCAGGAGATCAGAAAGGAGATGAGAGAGGAGGAGGGAAAGAAAGGAAAAACCCACCACATTATAAGCCATGTAGCTTCCAAGTAGCTCGTATATGAGCATATTAAGCCCCTCAGAGCAATCTCACTTTGCAAAATTCAAGCAAATTGAACCATTTTCCCCTATATTTCTCCTGCTGGTCTACAGACATGTGGGGGAGAGTTCTTCACATGATCTAATTTCCCCCACCTTAGAGAACCAGTCTCTTATAGAGGGAGTGGTCTTTGATTTCCAAGAAGGAATTAGGAGTCTGGTTACATTAAGCCGATGTTTAATTAATGATTTCTTGTATCTAGAAATTGATTTATTTGTATGATGTAATAAGTAACTTTGGAGGGTCATAAGTGAGTCGTTCAATAACATTTGTAATAGACTTCCAATACGGTTGGATAAGTGCACTGCTCTGCCACATATGTAACATTGTGCCTCTCTCCTGACCACATTGCCAACATAGCTCAGAATTCTCAGGATTAATTATATTAAGTTACCACTGGTGTCTTGAAACGTTAAGTATTTATAAGAATTCCCCTGTATGGGTGTAAAAGAGGAACATTGCTGAGTTAATATTAAGATTTTCCCCATTATTTCTCTGTAAATTGTTTGGTTAATTTATTTTACCATTTTACTATAAATTTCATATGAGTAACTGGTTTAGATAAGATTAATCATCCATATATTAAAAATATTCCTGTCCTCAGAACTGTATCTTGTCTCAATCGGAGTAAGATCTCTAAACAAATTATATTGTTGCAATTTAGATCTATAATAGTGAGATGATTTTTTCAATGATCTTCCCTATTCTGCTCCATTTAGATAGCTGAAGAATTTGACAGAATGAACCATTAAGTCCAGGAGGTATGTAACTGTTCCAATTGCTCTAGAAGGCAGAGGCCATGATGTTCCTCCAGTATGTTATAGTACCATATTATCAATTCTGCTTTGTTAGATCTTTTTTTCAAATATCTTACCAAAATTGGCTTTTTATTTAGATCTACACATAAAGAAAGGGACAAAATAATACTTTTTTTTTTTTTTTACTCCATTCAAACTTTTTGGTGCTTAGCTAAAAAAAATGTCAGTAATCATAATTCATTATTAATCTGAATCTTGGACTAGACTCATAATGGTATTATTAATATTATATAAAGATCTCAGAACTGGTTTAAATAGTATAGTTAATATAAATAATTTGCCTTTGGAGAATGATTAACCAATTCTTTAATAATAAAGTACTCATTATCTGAATTCCATTTGTGACATTTAGAGAAGCTGGTGCACTTTGAAATATTTATAAATTCAGTGACATTTTCACTGAATGGAAAGTTTCTGGTGAGTACAAGAGACCCCTCAGTTCCCATTGAATAAAACAAACATTTTTCCTGGTTTCAACTAGATTGTCTTTCTTTTTCTTCAAATGTCATAGAGATGAATACATATTTTTATGGTGTGCACAGTGTGTGAATTAAACTTAAAATGGTGGATATACTAAGATGCTAATAACAGTAAAACACTGTTTAGTTTAGTATTCCCACATCCCAATTCTTATTCAATCTACCATTTTAAGAATACAATTTTGTAATGGGCTGTTTGTTGTGTTGTTTACAGACTGTATGTGTCTTAATTTCTGTCACTAGCGTTTAATTCTTCTCAATTACATTGTGATCAGTGTTTCTAGTGCCGCCACTTCATAGCTGGTCAGTCCTCTGAGTGCAAGTGCTATTTTCAATGTATTTCTACTGTATTAAAACTCACAACAAATAGTTGACTTGGACCTTTGACCGAGAAGTAATTCTTACAAGGAATTCCTGGTTTGTCAACTTGGTAACAAAACATCAAGAATATCTGGTACTCTTTGGAGTCTGCTTAAGGCAAGCCTGCTACTTCTGGTCATATCTTACAAAAGAAGGTTGTGCATTAGAAAGTTGTGATCTGATACGTATTAATATTTGTCCATGCTCTTAGTTTCCTCCATGAAATCATGACCTCCCGGTGAAGTTCCTTTTTAAAAAAAACTCATGCATTGAATATCCTTAAATACAGGTGTTTTTCACTATTGCTTATAGAATATACACAAATTTGCCATGATACGAAATAATCTTCTACATCTGTGTTCTGAAACCTGGGTTTGGGTGTAGGTTTTCGAGTAGGAGAACTAGAACTTGTGGGCAATACGTTATGCCCAAGTGATTTTTGGTAAAAGGAAAGGTACAACTTGGCTTTCCATTATGGGTAATTATAAATGTGGCCACAACGTATATATCTATATATGTATTTATATATATATATATCTATATATGTATTTATATGTGTTTTTCAAAACACTTTAGAGCCAGTGTAACCTGCAAGAGTTATGGTATGCCTCACTATATAAATTTAAGGGGTTTTAAGTGTGTGCAATTGCTCCTCTCCTAAATAACTGTTCTGAAGGAACCAAGAGGGAAGGATTATTACCTATGACTAAGGCCAATCTTTGAACATTTGAAGCTCTAGCGTTGTACTAAAGACAAGGCAATATGCTTTGATAAAGATGAATTTTCCTCTTTTAGTCCAGTTTTCATCGATTTATGGATTGAAGTTCAGGTTGACAACCCTCAGATATACACTCACTGGCTTCTCTATTAGGTACACCTTGCTAGTACTGGGTTGGACCCCCTTTTGCCTTCAGAACTGCCTTGATTCTTCATGGCTACTTCACCTTCACCTACTTTCTACAAGGTGCTGGAAACATTCAATTGCTACTAAGGGGCCCAAAGTGTGTGTTGCAGTGATTCGATATTTCCACATACTATCTTAAATGTATAAAATTATGTGAAATTAATTCTTATAATTCTCTCAAGAACCAGTGTAAATTAACACTGTGCAGAAGGTGCACAGTGCAACAAATTTAGTATTTTATTTTAAAGACCTGTCCAATGTTTAAGATGTATATGTAACTGGTTCTCTGAAAAGCCAATACATAATTAAAATGCAAATAGCTATAAGGTGCGAACAGTTTATTTGTTCCAGAATCTAAGTATATTTAGAGCATTAAAGTGCAAATGTGGGAATAATTTATAAAATATTTAAAGTTTATAAATAAGTTGAGTCTTAACCCTTCTATTTATTATAGTAATGGTAAAAAAGGGGAGGTTATGCAAGTCACCAAGTCACCAGTCACCAGTTTTTATACAATGTCCCAAATAAATAGCGAAGATTCAGTATATATCAATGTTTTTCTTTGATGGAATATTAGAAGCCTGGTAAGAAAGCCCCATCTATAAAGGATTTGATTCAGTTGGAGTACCTCAGCAACATCTTTGAATCTTTGTCTGTTGAGTCTAGTTTTATGAAAGATGTCCGCGATGAAAGTCAGTGAACTAAATTTACAATTTTTTGCAAGGGTTATTTGTGATTTTGTCCAAAGAATAGATTTTGTAAAGTATAAAAGAACGTTCTTTTCTGTATGGGAATATGACACATTAGTACATTTTAGAAGACTTTGTGCCCTTTCAAACAGCAAAGGGCCTATAATTTCAGTATCCCAATAAAGTTTTAGCAGTTCTCCAAAATAGGATACAGTTTTTCATTCAGTATTGACTCTGGAACACCTGCTATTTCTGAAATGTTTTCCTTTGCAAACCTTGTGATAATAGAGAGCCAGCTATTTAAGACATCCCTTTTTTAAAGATTTGACATGTTTCTTTCAAATTAAAGTTTGAGCTTTTCATACAAATTATCCAAAGCATTGTTAAAAGTAATTCAGTAATAAAAGCAGAGATTGCCATAATGTTTTCTATCGGGAGCCATGTCTGAAACCATTTTATTGGGTGAAACTGCAGGATCCGTGGAAGCTTTAGGAGAATAGAATGTTGTCATTCCTTTAGATTTATCACGTTGTCCATTTTATGAGCCACCATAATGCTAGTTTCACAAATATAATATTGTGTTATAGTTGTGCTCTAGGTAATGTTGGAGGAGCTGAATGCTAGTTATCATTTCAAATTCTGAAGTTCTTCAATTGGTTCTAATGCTTGTATATTTAACACATTTTTAGGGAAATATTGGAATTCAGCTTTAGGAATTTATTTAGCTTTAAATAAAGAAATAAAGTAAATAAATAAAAAAATAAGTATAACTAAAGCTTCAAAATTCATATAATTGAGACCTCAGTCAGAATTTATAGTTAATTTGATATTCCGATGAGTGTTCTTAGCAATCAAGAGGAATCTACACCTAGGTTTTCTTAAATATCATTGGCAATTCATTCCTTGTAAATGTTCCATGAATAAGTATACCCATTTCATCAATTCCTATAATTAGATCTTCATATCCCAACTTCCTTTCATCTACTGTTCTTTGGATATCATTCAGCAACAATTACATAGTTCATTATTTATCAGCAGAAATTATATTATTGCAGATGGTCTAATAAGATTTCCAACTATATAGAGAATATCCATTGATTAGAAGTGTCATATGAATAAATATTGCATATTCCCAGTTTATATAACCAGATCTCCAATGCTCAGATTTATGTATTCAACTGATTTTTAGAATTCATCAAGTAATGATTAATTAGTTAATGATTTTTCGGTTTAAAAACCAATTGAGCACAGGAGTATACTGATAAATAGTTAAAAAAAGAAAACATTTATTTCAACTGATTGTATGCATTTCCTAAATCAGTTCTACAATACTGTTATTTCTAAGAAGAAACTGATCCAGTAAGCATTTATCGTGACACTTTTCCAATGAAAATGCTTGAAGCAATGTTTTTTTTTCTTCTAATTTTAAAGAGAGGAAAGGACCCTTTCATGATCTCAAACAATAGGCATATTTTACTGACACCAAAATCTACTCTCTTTTAGCTGGGAGACAACGTTAACCTTTGATTTAACATGCACACACACACACAAAATTATTTGACTTATTTTACAAGATACAACAAAGTAAAATTCCTTCTGTCATTATGGCCTTGGATGTAGAAAAGTCCCTTGTCAAAGTAGACTTTAAATTCTTATTAGAAACCTTAGAAGTTTTTGTTTATCTGGTATATTTAAATTCAACATCAAGGCTCTATTGTCCACTCCTAGGGCAAAAATAACAGGTTCATACCTAAATTTTGATTATTTTCAACATAAGGAATGGAACTAGACAAGGATGCCCTTTGGCATCCTTGTTATATGCTTTGTCTATAAAACTTTTAGCAGAATTTATTAGAAAATCTGATCTTATTAAGGGAATATCCATAGGGTCCCGCTCATGGTGGACACACATATACACATACACTGCCCTTACACACACATATACACATACACTGCCCTTACACACACATAAATGTACACTGCACTTAGACACACACATATATATTGCCCTTACACACACACACACATATACATGTACACTGCCCTTTGATTTTGGAATAAAAACATTTGCTACTGCAAAAAAAATTTGATGAAAAAGTTCCATTTTATTCAGTGGAGCAAAACAGTGATCACATTATTCTTCACGATATTCTTGGAAGGAACTTTTATTTCTTTTTTAATTCATGTAAACTATTTTTTCATATTTAATAAAAGCTATGATTGAGAATTTTTTGTTTTTTTATTTCCTTTTATTTGCCCCCCAGTTATGCACATCTGCCCCTAGGCTTGCCACTCTGCCCCCAGAAATGCCTTATACCCCCTATATGCCATTATAGGCATTTCTGGAGGCAGAGTGGCATATAGGGGGTTAAAAGGCATTTCTGGAGGCAGAGTGGCATAAAGGGGGTTAAAAGGCATATCATGGGGCACTCTGCCTCCAGAAAAGCCGTATGCCCCCCATATAACCCTCCCCCTTTGGCTTACCACCGCTTCAGACTCCCTGGTGTCTGGTGAAGGCAGCGGGTGGAGGAGGGCGTTCATGAACTTAAAGGGGCTGGCATGCACACAACACGCCGCCCAATGGCCGTTCCTCAGCACTTCGTCCCACGTCTTCATTAGGCGCTGGCAGCCGGAAGAGGCTTTCAATCCCGCTCGCAGCCGCTTAGCGGCTGTTTTGAATGTTGGACCTGCCGGCCCACTGGGAAATTTCCCGGTATCCCGGTGGGCCAGTCCGACCCTGGCCTCACCCTTCCTCGGTCCCTGCAAAGCGGGACAGAGTACAGAGGGCGGGACAGAGACCCAAAATCGGGAATGTCCCTCCTAAATTGGTTGGGGGGCATGAAGTAGGAGCATTTCGTCAGAATCATTTTTATATACAAAAATACAGGAAAGGAAAAAATATATAACGATATATAAATATATATAAATATATATGTGTATATTACTTTCTGTTTTCATTAGAGGTTGGGAAAAGTATGTATTTTCACATTTGAAAATATGATTTTCAAATTAACTGGTGGATTAGAAAATCACAGCTGTGGAAAGTATTAGTTTCCATTAAATATATTTTTATATTATAGTATGAAGTACTGCAACTACTTTAATATAAACATGAGCAGGTGTAGCTGGTTATATTGTACTTGCAAAAAAAAGGCATTTTAGTTGGTGGAAAGGATCTTTTGTTTTGCTTATGCTGCTTGATGGATATTTTTTTGCACGGTCAGATTGGCAATTTTCCTTCAGCTGCTCCAAAGTTCTTGAAACAGTGTTGGTCTGTTAGGACTTACCTGAGACCCAGAAACTCTGGTATCCTGATTCGGCTTTTCCTGACCTAGCTGCTCTCTGGTATCCTGACTTATTTTTTCCTGACCTAGCTGCTGTCTAGTGTCCTGATCTAGCTTGTCCTGACCTTGCTGCTCTCTGGTATCCTGACATGGCTCATCCTCATCTGATTTGTCTTGCTGTGGTAATCTACATTGCTTAGGCTTTCTGTTCCTCAGCGCAGTGCTGTAGCATGGTCCAACTTGGACCAGTCTACTCATGGAGGTGGGAATGCAGAGGGTTCTTGTATGTTATGTGAACCAGTGTGGCTGCTCACAAAGCATGCAGCTAGAAAAAAGGCTCTGGTGGAGTTAAAGCAGTGACCATGTTGTAATCTGTGTCATAGAGTGAGTATAAGTGTATGCTTGTGTTAGCATTAGTGCTTATATGTGTGTTAGAATGAGTGTGTATGTATGTGTGCTAGCATAAGTCTATGTGTAAGTATGTGCTTGTGTTAGCATGAAGGTGAAGCGAGGTGAATAACCCCCAGGCAAAGTGTTGGACATACAGCAGGATATCCCACAGGCAGAGCGTAGAACACACAATAGGATAGTCCACAGGTTGGACTCGGGGCAGGAAAGCCATCAGGCAGGACGCTTGGACACATGGCAGAGGAGGCTGACAGCAAACAGGAAGACGGTAGCAGACAGGCAGGTCATAGAGGATGCTGACAGCGGATGCTGTGCAATGCATGGTACAAAGGATGACCCCAAGAATATCATGATAACATACACTAGAACAAGGTCAAAGTCCAAAGACAAAGGTCAATCATGATCTGATGCAGCAAATCACAAGCTCATTATACAAGGCCAGGAACACAATGCTCTATCCCTAAGAGTTTGAGCATGCCCGGTTTATATAGTTCCGTGATGACTAGAATGAGGGGCAGGTGTGACTCAGAAGCACGCAGGCATAATATGTCCATGGATAGGCCGAAAGAACCAGCAACCCAAAACCCACGTGATGGCGTAATGGAAAGGTGACATCATGCCCAAGGTTGCTGGTTCAAGTGTCTGCAGTTCCTGACAGTATGTGTTAGCGTGAATGAGTGTTAGCATGTGTGTATAAATGTGTATTAGAATGACAATGTAAATGTGTACACCAGTGCATATGTTACCATGTGTGTTACTATGGCAGGAGGGGGTTTACAGGGGTACTTTCCTTTTCTGCTCTCTGGGTGAGAAGGTGCCAATCCTCTCTTGAAAAAAAGTTCTAGTCATTTCTTAAAATGATGTAATGCATAATTGGGTCCACTGTGTATGGATTCCCATTGATTTTATTGTAAACAAATTAGTAGACCCATTCTTTGTGTAACTTGCATTAGAAAATTTGACTTCTGTTTCCTTGCCTGCCTCCTCTACCAGAATCAGGTAGTATAAGTTGTAAGCATACTTAAGTAAACTTGCTGCACATGGGCTGTAGTACTCACTTTGAACTAAAGTAAGTCATTTTACACGAAAATAGGTCAATAGGGTGTGACTTTAAAAATAAGCTATCTGGAGAGTAACTAAAACAACGTCTAGTAGAAGAAAAGTAGCTAGTTGTTTACTTAGTAAGTTACATGGTAAACAGCATATTATGTAATAGCAAGAATTCTGAGAAAACACTCAAGAGAAACAAGGCTACATGCAAAGCAAAATCTCCTCACCAGGCTGGATGATGACGCGGTACTGGTACCTTAAGGCCAGTGGCCACCAAATGACATTAAGTGCAGCCACCAGCTGGATACCAGCAGTCACACGTTACACTTTCATACTCACACAGATTGTGGCCGGCATTTTCTACCAATGGCCGTACAGGGCAGCATCTGATCTAGCGCTAGAGTGACAGAGTATGGGGATCTGTTGACCAGTCCCGTACGAAAAATTACTGCAGTTTTTTCTGAAGTAATACTGCAGTTTGTTTGTAGAAACCTGCAGTTTTTTGGACATGAAAAAACTGCAATACTGCACTTTTACTGTAGTATTACTCCACATTTATTGCACTTTTACTGCACATTTACTGCATGTTTATTGCACTTATACATCATTATATTGCAAACCTACAGTTGTACTTCAATGTACTGCAGCTTTACTGCATTTGTACTTCCTTACAAAAATAACTGCAGTAAAACTGCAGTACAGTGAAATACAAATGCAGTAAAACTGCAGTAAATGTGCAATAATACTGCAGTAAAAGTGCAGTATTGCAGTTTTTTCATTTCCCAAAAACTGCAGTATTACTTCGGAAAAAACGGCAGTAATTGGCCCACCTGGAATTTGCCTGGTGTACTAGGTGGCCAGTCTGTGCCTGCTCCTCACTCAAAGTGCAATTGCTCATGTGTATTTATGTTAGCAGATACAAATATATATACCAATAGTCGGATATAGATGACTTTAATAATATATGAAGTTATGCATAAAAAATATTCTGGTACAAAGTTTTAAAAGTTGTTTTATCACTATAGCAGCCCCATAAATCTCAAAACCCTGAAAACTATTCTCAAATGAAACAAAATCAGAGGCAGGCTGACTACTTCATGGAGGCTAGCCCGACATCTTAAACTCTTTGGATGGTTGGTACTTTTTTACTTGCTTATCCCTTTTCAGTGCCTTTTCACCCTTTTTCATTACCTTTCTATAGATATAGATAGTTTAAATTTAATAATTTAATTTTAATGTAATAGCTAAAGGTACATTTTAGAATATATATAAATATATATATTCTCTCTCTCGCTCTATATATATATATATATATATATATATAGAGAGAGAGAGAGAGAGAGAGAGAGAGAGAGCCTGAGAGAGAGGGAGAGATACACATATGCACTCACATACACATACATGCACTATGGCTTCTAAATCAATCAGTTTCCACTGGAATGGTGTCTGTTCATTTAGAAACCTAATAGAACAGGTTTCAATAAATAATTGCGATTGAATTTCCTATTTAAAACACTGCAAGATTACATAGTTGTGTAAAGATTTTTTCAAAGACTGAAACTAAGTGCCTTGCTAACAGAAACTCCCTCAGTTGATTCAAAACCCAGTTTATATTCCCACAGATGTCTAACAAGCTGCGTATATGGTCTTAGATTATAGACAGGGAAAAATCAATAGTGTGCTGTCTCAAAAGCGCCAATATAGATTATGAATCACAGCTAGGAAGTCATGAGTGTTCTTAGCTGCCTACAGAGCCTAAGTAAAGATATTTGCTACCTAATATTGCTTTTCATACTGGGATCAGAACACTGAATGTGATACATTTCAAATCAGATACTTGTTATACAGAGAATTTACAAGGAAAACAAAAAAGAAGGAGAACGATTATTTTCTTGGTAAATTATTAGCATTAAATGTTCAGAATCTATCGTGTGAGACCTTTAAATAAGAAAGCAATACGTAAACTAAATCTGAAGTGAGAGGATTTTTTAGGCCTCCTATCAGTTTGCTTTATTGATTTTGCTATAGATGCAACAGCGTATGTTGTAGACCCTTTTAAGTATTTTAAAATAATTTGATATTATGTTTTACTTAATGTACTTATGTAAAGTTGTACTAGGGTTGGGTGCCAAGCATCCCTAGCATCTTAACTGTACAAAGAATTTGCCCCTTGTTATAAAATAGGAAACTTATTTTGCATGGTTGACGATTTCACGGATATATAATAACAAGGTCCTATACCACAATAGTAGTGATAGGCAGATAGATTGATTTTTCCAGGCTTCAGTGACACAATTAGTGCCACAATGATATCTTTCATTCAGTGAATAGATCACAGCTTGAATCTGAACCTATGCTACTTTTTCCTTATCGGCCACCACAGCCTGCCTTCCATGAGACGGCATCACATGGTGTAACGTGTGTGCACGGTCAGAAAGAGTAGAAACAATGCTAGAATACACCACTGGCACTACTAGTAAGAAGTAGTCAACATTTGAAATTATACTACAGCATACAGGATGACAAGTTAGGGCTATATACTAATATTTACTATAATGTGACTAATGTGATCTGTGTAATGCTAGCACCGACATTGCGATGTATAAAGCCATGTGAGTAGTATGTATATATGGTTAGCGATCATGCTGCACTGCATAAAACAGATCTCATATGATATGCTGTCTTAGTGCCCTGTATTCATTAATTTTTAAGTCTATCTTTGATTCCCACGTTATCACTTCATAGGCACCATGCACACCACACCTGTATCCTTTCTTTGTTCCATCGCTTGGCTATGCAGTTGAGTTTGCAAATTTGTGTAAAATTAGCTTTTAGAGTTTCCGATTTTTGACAGTGGCATTATGGACCACTATATTACTAAACCATTTGATGTGCCTGCTACATTTGCCGTTTCACATTACAACAAAATGTATTGGCTTCACCACATCACGCAGAATTGTATTTATCTGCAAATACATATTTGACTTTAAAGTGAAAAGTGATCTTTAGAAGGAATTTTTGCTGGCCAGGTTTCCGTATGTGATGTGAAGCTATGTGGGACAGTGCAATACAGATGAATCTCTCATCTTTGCAACACACAAAGGATTGGCATGTTTTTTTTGCAATGTAGTAAATATTTGCATCCAAATTTAAAATATAAACCTCTGACATCTCAAGATTATCCTATAAAAATAATGTAAGAAGCTAAAACAAAATAGATGGATACTAAATATGGTTTAAGTATTGTATGCTGTCCTTTTGATATTGCTAGACATTCCTATAGATTGCATTCATAGATTTTTATATTAAATGGAAAACACTTTTGGTTTCCACGCATTTTCCTCTTGACGTTTTTTTCTTTATCATCTTTCATTTATCACACTATGCCTTTCCATTTAAATTGAATTGCCTGGATTGAATTGTTTCAGCAAAATTTACACCACCTGTGCACTGGAATGCAGACGGGGACCAGCTTAATTTGCATCACTTTTGTATTGCTTCCTTCCCTTGGAAACAGATGTGATGCCATGAGATGTTTAGTTGGATGAATAAATATATAAATATAAGTTTGAAAATTGTAATAAAAATGATAAACTTGGACAATGAAATAACATTTCTTTATATATATATATATAAAAAATATATATATATACACACACACACACACACATATATATATATATATATATATATATTTTTTTTGTTTTAGGAAATAAGTACAACACGTTAGTCCATTAATACATAATAAAAATACAGAATAAAAATAAATAAGCATCACTATGGGTTATACTTACCTACAACTATACAAAATATATATATATACTGAAAAGTAGATTATTAAGATAAATTATACCAAATGTTGATAAACATAAAAAATGAACATTGACACCCTTACAATCAAATGAGGTTAACAGATCGATAATTTAATATAATACGAATCTGAATATTCCCTTGCCAAACACGGAGGCCACCTCAGCTGCTCCTGCTGGAGACCCTCGCCTCTATTGGCCCTTCAAAGTCAGAAGGCTAATGGTGTGATGTATACTTATATAAGGTTGACAGAATAGGAGTTTGCAGTGGAATCAAATTTGCAGGGAAATCTGGCACCAGTAGAACAAAAACACCCAGCTCTTTCATTCAGAAAGGTAAACTTGTCTGTCAGCTCAATAAACATGTAAGTTGCTCAACTTGTCTTAAATCAACTTGACCGATACCAGACAAGATCATTTGAGTTAACTATTGAGTTGACAATTCAGCTTTGTGACTTGATGTGCATATTTTGATTTGCCTCCATTAAAATCATTAAAACTGACATAGTCCATGCCCAAATTGATTGTAGTCTTGCATGACAGAATTGGCAACCATCTCAACAGTTATTAAATTGCAACTCCACAGCACTTGACTGAACTTGGAAGTAACTTATGTTAAGACAAGTCACTATATTAGATGATTTAGTCAAGCGGTTTTAAGTTGTTAGTTGCGTTACAGATGGACATTTTTTAATGAATCAACCCATCTGAGATGATACGATATATCGACTGCACTATACATTATGATGGGGCAATCCTGACACTTTTCTTTCTACAGGAAGGGGTGAGCTAGTCATGTCATGACTTTATAAGTTCAAGAATGAAAGGCAGAACACTGTAAGTTATGGCTTAGAATGAATACAAATATTTTGCTTCTCATTGCAAGAAAATAATTATTAATAAACATACCATATATTAGAGGTTTATTTAAAAAATGTCATATGAACCAAGAATTGGCATCATGTTAAGTCAACAAGTGGGTCTTCGGCTTTTAAGGAATTACTGTGATACTCAGCTAGGGTGCACAGATGCACTGAGTGTATCAATGTGTAGTTTAGCATACAAGGAGTTGATCCTCAATAACAACTGTAAACATTGCTGCCGGCTGTTCTTGGCCTTACTGTGCCTCTGTTTTTAAACATATAATAATAAATATATATATAAATAAATATATATATAAATAATATATTTATTTGTCTATGCAGTTGCACAACTAACCCCATTTTAAACAATTTTCAAAGAATGTAGTGTTAAATCCCATAACTATTTTACTATACATTTCGCAAGATACACTCATGGTCATATACATTGGCATGCAACTTACATTTTGTTCTTTATTGCAGCTTGAATTTTTTTCTCTAAAGTCCATTGAAAACCCCCAAATAGAGGTTTCTAATTAATCAATGGGGATACTCCCTCTTTCCCAAAGGCAAAAAGGATTAGTAGCACTAATTTGTGGCTTCAGGCGTTTTTGTGTACTGATGTACTCCCAATCCCATCACATTACATCAATATGCGTTAGAAAATCAGGAAAAGATGGGCATGGATGGTGGGCTGATTCAGTGGCGCAACGGGCCACTTGACTAGACTTGCCCCCCAGGCCTTAGGCTGCCAGTCCTCCTCTGCCCATTGTGGGTAAAAAAGTAAGCAATTCCACATTTTCTGCCCAAAGAATGTGGCCGTTCCAAAAATAACAATTTAAAGACTGAATAAAAAAATGCCAGACAACAAAAAATAAAAGCAATTATTACCATTATTGATGGTGAAATATTAAAAAAGTTCAACAGCTGAGCAAGAGTGTGTTTGCACACTCCCATGTGCCAGTGGTGTTAAGTGGTTGCAGGATGCATTTCATCCTCCATTGACTACAATGGAAGTTTATTACTTCAATATTAGTAATAAATGGAAGATTCAATATAACATCTAACCACTTGATGCTGCTGGTGCTCAAGAGTATATAAACACATGCTTACTTATGGAAAATGTTTATGGGAGGGCTGTATTAAAATACCTACTGCCCTGTATGATGCCTATTTTGATTGTCCCAGTTAAAGAAGTCATCTGGTCATCTGATATTACCGCTTGTAGAAAAAAAGGCAAGCACAGACAGGATTTATTGCCTGAAAACAACTCATTCAATTCACCAAATTAAACACAAGATGTATTTTAAGGTCATATGAAATAGTTAAATGTATATTGTTGGCCATAGTTCCCATTTTTTAAGTTTGTGTTACACCAGTAATCTTCTTGTCTTTCCTATCCCTAACTGGTGGAAAGGTGCCAGGAAATATTATTGGGAAATGAAGAGGGAATTTTGCCATTTGTTGTTATTGCACAGATGTGTAACCTAAACCCTACCCTCCTTTATTATCTCTCCAAGTATATATGGGTCTAATTGACATCAAATCTTTATTTCTTGATTTGCTCCCATTAGATTTCTTTGTGCTGTATAAAAGGTAACGTAATAACTTTAATTATCAATGTAATTTGCTGTATCTAGAGCACATGTGCTTTTAAATGGACTAAAGATCCATATATGTGAGTTGAATGTGTGCCTGTATGTGATGGCTGAATGACAACCCTCATTAAATACAAATGGAATTGAAATTTTAATTAACAATAACAAATTACAAGGAAAAAAACAAAAATGAAAAGATTGAAAAGAAAAGAATACTTTTATAATGACATTTGCTTGTGTGTAATATGTGAGTAGCTGTGAAATATTTACTTTAAATGTATTGCCTGCCAAATACCTTGGGCCACAACATACCTAGCAGCAGTCCACTGTGTACAACAAGCCACTTCAAGGATCACACAGAGGTGCTCTGCCCCAAAGAAACAACCAATCAGACCACAAAAAGTGGCAACTCTTCTGTAGTATTGATACACTTTTGGGTTTATTCATTAAACAGTGAATCTGCAGCAGAAGCTAAATTAATCTATGTTAACCTGCCATAAAATGTCTTAAATAGAGAAATGGGGTGATGCTTGTAGAAAAAAAAGCAAGCAGCCTATGGATTCATTACCATGCAAAAACATACTTAATTAAACTTGCTTGCCCTCAAATTTAAAAGTGTAAGAATTCCCAAACATTCAATACAAGGCCAGATTAAGGAGCCTGGAGGGAAAGGAACAGGAAGGCAGTGAAGCAAGGGAAGAAGGTACTCAACAGGACATGGTATCTTCCCAAGGACATGAGCACAGCTCACACTTTTCATGCATTCCAATATTATATAATAATTATTATTATTATTCTTAGATTATCCACAATATTAGTGGACCATTTGATAGGCTTCCACTCTGGTCGGAATGTTCCACTCTTCCGCTGAGGGTATTACACAGTGCCTCCGTAGACATAGTATTTTTCTGAATGATAAAATCAAAAGGAAACAGGGTGTTTTCGTCTACGATAGTTACGTAGTTAATGAGGTTAAAATGAGGTTAAAAAAAGACAAGTTGAATCTTTCCAAGACATCCTGTCACACACAGTGAGGTTGGAGACACTGATGCAGGTAGGACACAAGAAGCAGACAGGTTCAAGATCAAGATCAAGCCGAGGTCGGGGTACCAGAGGTCAGGAAATACGATAAACAAGCCGAGGTCAGGAATCCAGGGATCAGAATGAACAGGAACAAGGCAAGGTCAAACACTAAAGACGAAAACCATAACACGCGCTATGAACCATAGGCATGACCAAAAGAGGGCACGGTCTTGATGTCCACTGAGGGTTTATAAAGGATGGGAAGTGACTAGGCACCAATTAGTGGTTTTGGTGGCCATATAAGTATAGGTGCCTGCAGCTCTTGGTCTTAACACCAGAGAGGGGGATGAAGGTCTTCCTCTTCTCCGTGCTGGCTGCTGCAGCTGTTGGCTGGCTGAGGGAGGTCTCCTTCTCTTCCGTAACGGCTGCTGGATGAGGAAGGGGGGCCTCCCACTCCTCCATGGCGGCGGCTGCACCTCATGATTGATGGAGGTCTCCCTCTTCTCGGTACCAGCAGTTGAGGCTGCTGGCTGATGGAGGGGGGTCTCCCTCTCTTCTGTGGTGGCAGCTGAGACTGCTGGCTGCTGGAGGGGGGGTCTCCCTCTCCCCATAACAGCATGGCTGCCAATTCAGGTAGGTGACACATCCTTATTTATGTCGATCCAGATGAAGGACGAAAAAAATCCTAATTAAGTTCATGCAACTTGTGTCTTAGAGTGTAGAGAGGCAATCAGATATCTCCCTAGCCACTATTACTTAAAAACAGTATGCCAGTAAATATGTTCCCTTTATATCCAATTCTTTCTAACAAACGTCCACATTATTTGCACTCACTACTTCCCTAATGAAAAAAATCATTGGGACACCTGACCATTACACCAACAGGGACTTTTATTACATTGCTTTCTAAATACATAGATATTAATTTCTAGTCGGTCCCCCCTCTTTGCAACTATAACAGCTTCTGCACTTTTGAGAAGGCTTTCCATAAGAATTTGGATTGTTTCTGTGGGCATTCATCCAGTAGAGCATTTGTGAAGACAGGCACTGATGATGGACAGGAATGTTTGGCTCGCAATCTACTTTCCTATTCATCCCAAAGGTGTGTGATGGGGTTGCGAGCCAGTCAAGTTCCTATATACCAAACTCATCTAACCATGTTTTTATGGGCCTTGCTTTGTGCAATAGGACACAGTCAATAGAAAAGGGCCTTCCCCAAACTATTCCCAAGTTTGAAGCATAAAATTGTCTAAAATGTCTTTGTATGTTGTAGCATTAACATTACCCTTTACTGGAACTAGGGGATCTAGCCTAAACTCTAAAAAAAAAGCCCCAAACCATTATCCTTCCTCCACCAAAGTTTACAGTAGGCACTATGAATTCCATTAGGTAGTGTTCTTCTACCATCTGCCAAATTCAGATTCAGCTTACAGACTTCCAAATGATGAAGATTGATTCATCACTCTAGAAAACAGATTTTCACTGCTCTTATGGTGGTGTTCTTTACACCACCCAATCCGACGCTTGGTATTGTGCATAGTGATCTCCTGCTTGTGTGCAGCTGCTTAGCCATGGAAACCTATTCCATGCAGCTCCTGACACAGTGCTTGTGCTGATATTGCTTACAGAGGCACTTTGGAACTTGTAGTGAGTACTGTTACAGAGGAGAGATCTTTTTAAGCAATACGTTCTTCAGCATTCGGCAGCCCTGCTCTGTGAGTGAGCATGGTCTACCGCTTTGTGGCTGAGCTGTTGCTACTACTAGATATTTCTGTCACGGAACCGGGTCCATACAGACGACTGTAAAGACCCAGAGCGCCCAAAGATTGTGTGCAAGAGTTACGGTGCAGTAGCGGAGTTGGACAGGGCCTGGTGCAGGGCGACAGAGCTCTCCCGGTGGGCATCTAGGGTTGTGCAGCCACGTACCAGCACCCTGACATAGCAGCGGATGATGTCCAGAACAAAACAGAACTAAACTTGGCTGGATGTGGAAATCCGAACAAAACTTGAAGATATCCTGCAGGCACCCTGAAGCAGGCATGAGACATAGCACAAGAATCATGTGCAGGATGCTGCAGGCTGGGAGTATGGAAGCTAAGCAGAGTACAGGAGAAACATAGCAAGCAAGGGACAGGAAGACCAAGCAAGAAACATAACCAGACAAGAAATACATAATACAGGGCACAACAGGGAACAAGACAAGGAATACTCATGATCCGACATGAACAGGACATGTCACGCCTCTACCGGGGATTCAAGACAGGACACCCCTCTATCTGGGTAGAGCGTGACAATTTCCACTTCACAATAATAGCAATTACAGTGTCCCGGGGTAGATCTAGCAGGGCAGATATTTCACAGACTGACTTGTGGCAAAGGTGGCATCCTATGACACTGCCATGTTTAATGTTGCTGAGCTCTACCTGAGAGTGGCCTCTAGAGGTTGCAAAGAAACATGACATGCATATAAACATCACAAAGTACAGAGTGGCAGCATGGAACCCTGACACCTGGGCCGGATGGCTTTCCTCTCCAATACCACAAGAAATTGCTGGATCCTTTGAGGCTACACATGATTAGGATTAATCCTGGAGGCAGATCTCATTGCTCAATGTTAGTTTAAATCTTTTCTCAAAACGTCTGGTTGTGGGGATTGGCCTACTGCTTTCCTCCCTGGTTAATCCTGACCAGACCTATTTTTGCTGGGAATGGAGTCCAGAGACTGTATTGTCAGGGAGCTGGACCTAATCTATAATCCCCCTATCCACAGATGCGGGAAAGGCCTTTTACCGCCTAGACTGGACCTTTTTGATGGAGGTGCTTAGATTCATGGTCTGAATATGCATGCCTGGGTTGCATTTCTATACACCCAGCCTTCCGCTAGAGTCAGAAATAATGGTGCGCTCTCTGAGTTCTTCAGCATTTCTAACAGCATTGGGGATTGCTATTTGTCCTTTCCTTAGAACCATTCCTGGAAGCATGATCTGGATGTTAGGGGATTTTAAGGTGGGAGGGACACACCATAAAGTCCTGGGGTTTGCAGATGACTTCTTGCTGTCATCTTGCTGCTGTCTCTGCTTCGGGAGTTCTGGGTGTATGGCGATCTCCTGAGATCCTGAATGTTAACCTGCCCCAAGAGTGTGCCCATCAATTAGCCACATCCTTTCTGTTTAAATGATGCAAGGATAAGTTTGGCTAGCCTCTGATCTAGCTCACTTGTACCAATTTAAAGTCCTGCCTATCCTGGGCATCAAAAAGGACCTTGCATATTATATCTATATAGTATATAGACTTTTTTCATTGTAAAAGGTCTATAGTTAAACACCTCTTGAATGAGGCCAAAGCTCTGGCCCCCCTGCACTGTAGTAAGGCGTACCCACCATGGTTTCAAGAATGTGTCCTGAGAGTGAAATACTACTGCAATGGAGGAGCTTGTCAGTTTTTGTTTATGTTACTTTTTTCTTTAAACTATTGATTTAAATGGAATTGTTGGTTTGTATAGTAAAGGGTTTACATATTCATCAGTCCACAGTTAGACCAATTGTTTATAAATGGAGAGGTTTTAGTACTGTGGCTATTTTCCCTAAAAGTTGGCACCCAGGCAAGATGATTCCAGAGGCACAACCTGCTGAAAGAGGTCAAAAGAACCCTAGAGTAACTGCTAAAGGTTTATGGGAATTACTGGAACTGGCTATCATTTCTGTTCATGAGTCTACCATATGCAAACATTGACCAGGCATGGAGTCCATGGCTATCAAATTTAACATTGTTGTTCACCTGGAGTTTGCCAAAGAGCACCTTGACACTCCACAAGGGTACTGCGAAAATGTTTTGTGGACTTATGAAACTAAGGTTGAATTGTTTGGAAAGAACGTGCAGCACTACATTTGGCATAAAAAGAGCCATGTGGGTACCCAAAAGGTGAAGGACAGCAGAGAAAGAATCCTGATTTAGGGCAGCTTTACTGCCTCCGGACTTGGACAGCTTGCCATCATTAAGGGCACAAGGAATTCTCAGGTTTATCAAGGTATCATACAGGAAAATGTCAGAATGGCTGTCAGCCAGCAGAAGCTCAGTAGAAGTTTAATGCAACTGGACAATGATACTAAACATCAAAGCAAATCTACTACAGAATGGTTTCAGGAAAAGAAAATCTACGTAATTTAAGCAATTAGAGATGCTGTGGAATGACCTCAAAAGAGTCATACACACCCGACATCCTAGGACTGTGATTGAGCTTAAGCAGTTCTGTAGGTTAGACGGTTAGAATGGTCTTTCTGAACATAGTACAGGTCTGACCTGTGGTTATTGGAAGCGCTTGTTTGAAGTTATTGCTGCTAAAGGAGGTTTGACCAGTTATTAAATCCAAGGGTTCACTGTGAATGTTTAATGAGTATGTCCAATAAAGTCATTAGAAAGTATCATTGTATGTGTGTTATTAGCACATAGTGGTAGTCTTGTGACTTAAATGTAGATCAGATCACATTTTATGAACAATTAATGCAGAAAACCAGGTAATTCCAAATGTTTTCTTACATTTTCTTGCCACTGTATACACTTTATGACCAAAAGTATGTGGACACCCCACCAAATTATTTACTTTAGGTGTTTCAGACACGCACACTCACACAACGGGGCTGCTGAGTGTGGAAGCACACTGTGGGTAAAACTTGCCTGTTCTCTAAAGCATTACTCAATACAGTGTTACAAACTGAAGACAAATGTCTATAGCCATACTGACCCAAAAGAAAATTGTTGATAAATTGGAAAAAAAACATCTAAGGTTACACATTCTTTTGGGACCTCATTTGCCTTCAGAAGAGACCCTTGAAGTAATTTTACAAAACATGGACATAGATAGACACTTTTCTTTGAGCAGCTAACAGGTATGGAACAAATAGGAGGCGATACATAGATGTGCGCTTCCAGAATAATGACATGTATAAAGAGAATTGGCAGACTATAAGAATGCTTTTGTTGAAGATGTAATATCGGATGTGATGAATCTTGTTGCATTTTTGGCACAAAAACCTGACATATAATTATATCAGACAGGACACTTTATTTGGCTCTTTATTCACAGGTGAAATTAGGGGGTGAATGTCACATTCCAGAAAAAAAAATTGCAAAGCATTTTATATATTGTCACAATCGCAGTTTTGCACACGGTTTTCAGTTCCAGCACCTGTAGAGTCTTTATGAATACCCTACAGTGTTATCATTGAAAAAATTACAGTAAATGCCTCAAATGGGTTTTACTTATAATATTGCAGATTAGGAACTGCAAATACATTTTAATTGTGAAAAGGTGCAATATAGCTATTATGCTAGAATTAAAAAAAAAAAACCTAAAAGGTCGTAGAAATCAATTAGTATTTTATTGGGTCCTAAAAAAAGTTTTGCGATTCCCTGGAATCTAATATTTGTCAATCAGGCATGGTAAATTGGATTCTTGAATAGGGACTTCCCTTGGGGAGAATAGATGTTATCTAGATCCGATGCAGTGATTCTTCGACTCTGTGCTCACTAGGTTCTGTTCTCTCTTTAGTGAACCAATAAAACCATAATAAGTATTGATTAACCCATTACTGAACATTATCCACTGGTTTCTGCCCAAGTGTATTTAAACACATCAGCGTTGCTTCAGTGCTGCCCTGGAACAGATGTTTGCCTTTACATGGGTCACCTTTCACAAGCTATAAACAGATCTCAGATTTTGTTGCAAGTCAAAGTGTTGAATCTACTAATTGTCGTGGACAAATCGGAAAGCTGTTAAGTTGTTTCTGTCAATTGACACTGGTTTCCTGCAGAATTTACATTGTCACTTTATTTCCACGCTCAAAGCTCACCTTAATAGAAAGATTCAGGTAATGACTTGTTATGCTAAATAGTGCATGTCATTAGCATTTAACATTATCACAATCTGTGACATTTGCAGTAAGTCTATAGCTTTGTCAAGATTAATTTCACTGCCTCATGGTAAGTCATCACTTTACGAACAATAGAAAATGTCATAACTAGAACAAATATAGTCATTTAAATACATTAGATTTTTTTTTCACAAATAGAATCATTTAAATGTACATCCAGGGCAGAAACATCTTGCAAGTTCTGTATACAAAAATAAAATCTTACAATACAAATGTGTACACATAATATACAATAAAATGTTAACACATAATGTAAACATAAACTATTTCTCTCTATTTGACATTTTTTGTTAACAAAATTCAATATATTTGTAAAATATAAGATATTTAATTAAATGAATGAATCTTGAATGAAAACATAGACGTCGCATTCAGTATAGATCTTTTTTATTTTATTAACTTGATGAATATTGTAAACCATTGCAAATATTTAACAAAAAAGAACATTGTGATTTTTTTTTATTATTATTTTGTTTTTAAAAGGGGAGATTGAGGAGCATGGTTTTCATGGGGATATGGTAATTTGTGTTCATTATAGAATAGCCATTTGATCAAGTGATTTCCAATACATTGTCAAAATAAATTACATTCACTTAATTAGATGTACAGGAAGTATAGCTGAAGCAAGGGACAAGTATTAATTTAGGACTCTGCAGAAACTGACACTCCATCTTCTGACCCTGAGGCTGTATAATTCAAGATACCCCGTGATGGAAGGAAGTCTGTCTCCATAGCAATTACCTAAATCTTTTATCAGTCATTTCTCGAAGGAAAATTAGAGCAATTGTGTCAGGATAGTCATATGGGCAGAAATTGCACACTCATTCAAACCACTTATGTCTTGTCTATGTGACTTTGTCCTAGCTTGATGGCTGCTTTTGTTCACTACCATGTTTTTGAAAGCTTGATTAGATATGAGCAGATGTGCCATACTGTAACCACAAAAGCTTATCCTTTGTTTTCTTAAAACTCCTTTTATTTTTACTATGATTGACACAAAATTATACTCTATTGTTATCTATTAAGCAAATTAGCCTTTTTGTTTTGTAGTGGTGGTTGGTTTAAGTGTTAATTTTATACACTTTCTTTTCCCGAATTTAATTATGAAAAACCCTAGTATTTCTGGCTAAAGAAAAATAACATATAAAAACAAATATAATTGATGGTAACTTTCTGTTTTTATGACTAATCATTTGGGTAGATCAAACCTGATATTCCAATGAATTTATAGAATTACCAAGATAGATCATAGTCGTTGACCTTGATATGTGCCGTAGCAAAATAAGGCAGATTCTGCTGTGTTTTGCCTCATTTAAAACATTTACATTTTATCACTGTAGGATTTTGAAATCTGAAAAAGCTTATCTTTTGATCAATAATAGCCGCAGTATACTATACACAGAGCATTATAAAAAGCAGCATAAGCCTTCCCTTCTGATTTCTTGTAAGGGAAAATTTACAATTAATGGATCTTACAACAGGAAAGCTATCGTCTTCTTCAGGCTCAGCTAGGGACCTGCCAGACTAATCTATTCCCAGTTTGCTTGCCATGGTCTTTCACTCTATCTGTCTTAGCATATTGATTTTTTTAGCTGTCTTATTGGTTCCTAACATAATTATACCAGGGGTAGGTCTCTTAGTACAGCTAATACATTTACACCATGGCATCTAGGGGACCTTATGTTCTTGTCATTTATCCTGTTTGAAATTTGAGCCTTAATCACTTGATTAAAATGCAAGAAATTTGAACAAAGAAATAAAATAATAACATCCTATCTAAATGTGCTGGTTGTACATATTTTTTTTCCTTTTATTTTTGTAAAATAACAGAAATAGCAATATGACCAAAGGTAAAAGCGTTCCCAAACCACACAGGCTAATTGGTTTAAAAATAACACACAATGTCATATGAAGATTAAACATCACTCGCTGCTCCTTAGAATTTACCCTTTTCTGTTTCAGAGTTTCAGTATACACAAGTGGCACTCATAATATCTATTTGTTACTGAGGACAACTTTACATATGCTGTCATAACAATGAAGAATTGCCAGCTACTTATTTCAGTCTTCCTAATTGTCATGAAAATGGGACCTATACACTGACACTATATTTTTCAAAGCCACGCTCACGAGAAAGGGCATGCATTTATTAACGTTTGTGCCTTTTTCATGTGTTCTGTTGTATTTTGCAAAAAGGTTTGATGAAATGCAGTTTCAAAAAATCTGTTAGTGTTATATATATATATATATATATATAAAATAATAGTATATATAATAATATATATATATATATATAATATAATATCTCTCAATGTATTGTAATGTATTTAAGTTAGTACAATCATATTATACTATTATACATATTCTACACATTTATTATATCTATACATAAATACTTCAATGTATCTTTAAAGCATACATATGTTAATAAAATGTAAGCTAAATTAATAACCACAATTAAAATACTATATTTATAAATTACTTCACAGCATTCGTTTAGTTGTGAGTTAATGTAGTAGCATATCGTAATAGGTTTTAATAAGTTAAATCTTATTTATCATTAAAAGAGTACATCCATGATTAGATGTGGTATTTTGAGTATGTTATCTATTTGACTATGAGATGTCACACAACTTTGGTTTCTCCTACATACTGTATTGACTTATTGAAACTTTATAAAGCAGCACTTATCCCTTATACCAGTAACGTGTGTGTTAAAAATGTCCATTATATTGAAATGATCACGAGAGCTCTTAAAGAGACTCCACTGCCAGATGCAGCCCCGCCATTAAAGAATGTAACATATAAACATATGATTTAGTAGCACCATTCAGCCATATAGTCTGCATATTTCTGATGTAAATACTAAAACATTAACCAGGCCTTTTTCTTGTCTGAGATTCAAGAATCCTGTATGCCTGTCACATGCATTTTTACATTCCCTCACTGTATTAGTCTCTACCACTTCTGCTGGGGAGCTGTTCCATTTATCTACCATCCTCTCAGTAAACAAAAACTTCCTTACATTACATCTATATTGAATTATTAGTACACTGTTAGCACTCCTCCCCTCTCCCTCATGTATCTGTAATTTTTTTTTGCAGGGTAATTAATCAGTTGGTAATTACCTAAGAAGCAGCGATCCCTTATATCTGAAGTGACTTTGGAGGCACAATCTTCTGGAAGCACAGGCTTCTTTTCATCTGTGTGCTACTTTCCTTCTAAGTGCCACAGATTAAGAGTTTTCCAAAGAAGTTCACCAAGGAGGCAATATGAGTAAGTTCACCAAGAATGCCAAAGAGTAACTTTCAAGCACCCCTTCAATTAAACCTTTGCGGACCCATCATTAACTGCTGCTATACTGGTTTATTGTGTTTGTTTCTCCCCAAATCCTGGGCCTCTCTTATTTCTCCCTTTCCTCTGCCGCTCAAGATTACCCTGCCACTCCACTTGCCCTCCTTTTACCTTTGCTCTCTGGGATGTAGACTTTTCGCCTTCTTGGGGAAAAAAATCTTCGTATTCCAAGAATATTCTCCCGTTCCTGTGTACGGTTCGGGCGAATATTCCTGTACATTCTTCATGTTTGTTTTTTTCTTCGTCTTTTTGTAGAAGGGGTTAATACGGGGTTAATGCGAAAATACAGGGTTAAGTGCAACCGCTCTTCATTGGTTGATGGCAGACGAGCCCCTGCTGACGACCAATAAAGCCGCTCGTACAGACTTTTAAAATCCTGGCGCCGTAACTTGGCCAGTGGAGACCAAGAGTTAAAGGTCTGTATGAACAGCCAATAACTGGTTGATGCCAGAGGAGGCCCCTGCAATAGAGTCGCTTGCATGACCCTTTAACTCCTGACGGGGAACTTGGCCTGTCTCCCCGCTCCAAGAGTTTAAGTTAACTCCTGACGGCGAACCTAGGGATTCTCCCCAGGCCAAGTTCCACTTCAGGAGTTAAAAGGCCGTGCGGGCGACTCTATTGGTCGATGCCAGAGGACCCCTGCAGGCAACCAATAGCGTCGCCCGCATGGCCCTTTAACTCCTGACAGCTAACATACAGATTTCCACTCCCGTTAACCCCTGCGATGCTGGGTAGATAAGGTAGTCTAGATGGGGAAGGGACAAGGGAGATTAGTAAACGAAGACGAACACGAAGATTCTTTGTGTTGTGTGTCTTCGTCTTTGTACACGTTTTGCTGCTGCCATGTTTGTATGTTCGGTATTCGGGCTGAACAACGAAAACACATTCTACGTGTTCGTTTTCATGTTTGCCTGAATACGAATGCACAAGTCTACTGGGATGCACAATCTGTGTGTAACAAACTAACAGCCATGCATGACTACTTCATCTCTAGTTCCCTGCACCTTCTTGCTCTAACTGAAACCTGACTAACCTCTACTGACATTACTGCACAGCCCCCTCCTGCCCTTGCCCTCCCTCTGACTCTGTACCCTTCCATACACTGAACTAGTGTTTCCCTTAATGTCAATGTTGCAATCATCTCCTCGTCCCTTTGCTCTCGCTACCTTGTGTTAGCCTTGACTCAGACACCTCATTCAGCCCTATATTGAGTCTGTCTCAAAAAATTGCCATCTTAAAAATATTGCCCGCATTTGTCTCTTCTTAATACATGATTCCGCTAAGGCTTTTGTTCATAACCTCATTATCTCCTGCCTTGACTAGTTTAACCCTGTCAGCTGGTCTCACTCATATCTGTCTCGCTATGATCCACCACAAACTCTGCTGCCAGAGTTATCTTATTTTCCAAGCTTTTCTCCTCACTCATCTATCGGTCAAGTGATCTCCACTTGTCCTCTTCTCTGATTTCTAGTTTTCATGCAGACTTGCAAGATTCCTCAAGGGCTGCCCATATCCTCTTGAATGCCCTGCCTCAGCTTATCCGCCTTTCCCCCAGTTTTCAGTCCATCAAAAAGTCTATCAAGACCCACTTCTTTAAGGATGCCTACACATTAATGCCCCATATTCCTTAGCTCACTTATCCTACAAGACTTATACTAGTGTGGTTGGTCAATCACTAACAGTGGCACTTTTACCTCTTGTGTAATATACCCTGACACCCCTCTAGATTTCAAATGAACACAAGTATTTGTAGTTGCATGAACACCTACATGGCATACCAACACATGACCTAATTATCAGCTTGTCTTTCCAAGAGTTACTGTTCTAAGTTGTCTTTTTCCTGTTGTACTTTAATTATTTTTAGTGGTGTTTGTTTTAAAGGTCTAACTAGTGAAAATGTTGTCTTTGATCATGTTTTAAAACAGGATTTGTTATAACATGTTTTTACCTACTGGTGTCCTCAAAGCTGCACTAAGTAGCTTAGCATCTCCTCAGTAGGACTAAGCCTAAGTCTAATGTCTCATTGGCAAAAAGATTACCAAAGGAAAAAATCACATAAAATACATAAAAAATAATAATTTTGCATCACCTGTAATACTGTTCTTAATAAAATAATTTGTGTACTTTGTATTACCATTATTATAAATGTTGTTACATATAATAAATGTATGCAAAACTTAAAAATAAATCTAATAGCTTAAAAGGAAAAAAATGCTGACTTCATAATGATTGACAGGGCCTCCATGAGGCAAGCTTTTTAAATAAATTAATATGATCCTTTTGCATTGTTTAAATGAACATCTATGCATAAAATAAAGTAAAATTTTTCGATAGAACAGAACGGCATAAAAGAACATATTATACCGTGCATGATTGGCAGGCCCTCTATAAGACGGCTGAGCATTTGCCTCATTTTTAGTGCTACTGCTGAAAGTATAAGGGAAGAACCATCTATGCCCACTCCAACATAGGCATCACCCATTTTGAACATGCCCATTTTAATCACTTTGGGTAAAAAAAATCTGATTTTCTGGAATCAGTGAATTCTGATTTAGTGAATTAGCTAAATGGTAAGCTACTTTCAAACGGCTCACTCATGCCTTTCAATGTTTAAGATGACTTGCGTTGAATATTCAGATTTGTGGTTTCTTGAAGTTTTTTTTATGTGTACTGGACATAGAGGTGGACATCAGTGGGCGTTCCTGATGACATTAGGGCGTAACAGATGAGGTCGGGGGTGTTCCTGCTGATGTCAGTGGGGGTTCCTGCTCACATCGTGGGAAACACCTCCCATTTAAAGGGGAAATGGGTGAGAAGTGAGGCATGTGAAGACCCCCTTCCCGCAACCCAGAGGATTCGGGTGTTGACCCGAAGACCCAGAGAAAGCAGTGCTTCACCCAGAGTTATCTGGGTCAAACTAGAAGAGTTCCCAGGTAGGGTTATTCTGTATCTCTCTATTCACCCTGCCTACCAGGCATTTTAAATCATACTCCACTTGTTTGTAACTGGAAACTGGGATTTTCTTTTGAACCAGAAAATTCAAAAAGTACAATTCAAAGTTGCATCAACAACTTCAGCTAAACTAAAAGAATAGAACATTTATTCTTGTAGTGTTCTGCTCAATTATTTGATATCATTCAGAATATTTAAAAAAAAATCTGGAGTAAAGTTTTAACTTTTCCTTTTTTTATAAATAAACAGAGAACCTGTCACATTTAATATCTCAGCAGAAGAAAATTCTTCAAGGAAGCATATTTTTTAAACATTGGCGGTAATGATCTGTCAAGAAAACTAGACGCACTAAAATATTTCCATACCATTTAGCAACAAAAGTAATCCTTGGTGTGAAAAAAGGACCAAATATATATAAAAAATATTTAATTGGGTTTCAGAACATAGTTAAAATCTCAGTTCTATGGCCTTCATCCAAAAGTCTTTGTGGGGGTCATAAAAATACTTATTGATGAATGAGTTTCATACTGTCAGTGTCAATTGATATAAAGACAAAGCCAAATACAACAGGATGAAGGACTGGAATCCTAAGGGCATCAAAAGAACCACATTTAAAAGATTTGATCTTATTATTTTTAAATATTTGACAAATGTAAAGTATACTTTAAATTCACAACTTCACTTAAATGAAGAATATATTTTGAAAATGGTTCTAATTGTTGTAAAAAATAATGTTTTATTTCTGCCAAGTCATACTTGCTAGATTGAATCTCATTAGACTGTCCATGTTTTTAAGTTTTTTTGCAAGCAGATTTAGTTAGGTGTCAAGCGTGTAAAGCAACTTTCCCATTTGCTTTGTTTGTGTACTTCACTGTTTTGGTTTTTGCAATTGTAATTTTGCAGGTGGGGGAACATGGAGCGTTTCTTGACTTCTTCCTTTAGCTGTAAATTTTACCATGGGGATCTACATTCTAAGAAGTTACCTCTGTTGCTGCCTTTAAATTCAGAGGTTATATACACAATTGACTATTTACTTATGTATGTATGTATGTATATATATATATATATATATATTCTATCACAGTATAATAAATGGTTCTCATAACAAAAGTGAACAATTCAAGACTTTATTAGCAATGTTTATATTAAGAAAGAAAGCTGTTAAAAATGAAGGCACTGTATATAGGGAATGAGGGCTCAACCATGTAGCCAGGGTTTTATTGCCTTTCGTTCTCACATATGGGAAAATACTTTAATTATTCAAAACCAGTTAGTGACAGTTAGTAAAATCATAAACATTTGAGTAAATAGTGGTTTTACATACTATACGAGAGCAAGTATGTAGCGCTTTCCTAATTAAGTTAATAGAAAGAGTGTTTGTGCTAGGGTGTCATTAGATGCAGTGAATTCAAAGAGATAGGTAAGTAAACTGACGACAATAGGTTCCCCTCCCCACACCCCATGTATAGTTTTATTATATTTAGCGGACCCCTTCGTTCATGGTGTACATGCAGTGAGTACTGTTAGGAAGCATGTTTCTGGATCAAAGCGCCAAGTGATGTTATTAGTATCTTTTATTTATATAGTACCAATGATTGACGCAACGCTTCTTACATTACATATATTCAAGGGGAATGACAAAATGCTTTTAGCGCATGCTCTCGGAATTAACAGAATCAGCAGCTGTGATTATTACCCAATTGATGGTACTCATTTATCGATCTCAGAAGAGCTGAGTTGACCCTGCTGGGATTTGAACGTGTGCACCTGCCGTTTGAACAGGGCCTGCAGTCAGGGCATTTAACAACTGAACTATCTCATTAGCTATAACTGCCAGGCTAAGATAAACCAAGGGCCACATTAATAAGTGAGCAAAGTGGGCAAATGCCAAGAGACCGCTAGCCCAGTAGAGCCGGTGGGAACATTGGACCCAGGTGACATTTTGACAGGGGCAGTAATTTGCCCCAAGACATGTTTTTCAGGACAGATTTGTGGAGAAAGATAAGTGCTTTTACATCTCTCCGTGAACCTATCAGAGTTATTCTGGCCTCTCTTTGCAAAAAGGTGGAGCCACAGGGACATCCTCTCCCCTGTTCCTCCAATCGGGGAAGACGGTGTGCCCTGTAGCTCCAACCTTTTGTACAAGTGTACTGGGAGAAGTGTTGTACTTGTCGGGGTGCGATCATCCCCCATATGTAGCTGGGGTCAGGTAACCCGAGGCTACAGTTGGAGGGAAAGCTGTGGAGGGGGTGAGGAAAGGCGGGAAAGGGAGGGAGTATTCATGTATAACTGAATGTAAGTTTGGGTTAGAGTGTTTGTGTGCAAGCATGTACGGATGTGTGTGTCTGTCAGCATGAATATATATGTATGTATAAGAGTGTGAGTATGGATGTGTATAGGTAAATGTGACAGCATGGATGTGTTGGAACCAAAATTGAGTATTGGTGGGAGGGGTGCCCACTATTATTTTTCTTGCTCAGGGCCCACCATAGCCTTAAATCGACACGGAACAAACCAAATTATTAGGAAGCCATCCTCTCAAGCTTACATATAGATTTGCATGGTTTGTAGGATGACCTTTCTGCATGTTCAACTGCAAGTGAGTTAGTGGGGAGGATGTGGTACAATAATGTCAGCCTTGCCGTATGTAGTAAGCGGGATTCAGTTTTAAAGAATAATTGGTATTATTGCCCCAAGCAAGCGTGTACCTGTTAAATTATTTTAAGTGATTTCTTAAACCACTTCATCCCACAACAAAGGGGATGCAGGGGAAAAGCATGATTTAGGCATCAGGCCTCACTTAAGAGTTAACCCCTTATCCCAGTGGACGTGCAACAGTGGATGAGTTTAGCTCTATACCTCCTCATAAAAATATATTTACATGGGCACATGTAAGCATAATGGGGTGCTAGGCACCCCTCTCTTTAGGCCTACTTGTTGAGGCGTCCCCTGACTCATCAATGCTGTGTTATGTTACTACCTTACCACCACTTTGCACATTAAGCCTGTGTTATTGATACCCTGTGGTTATTTTGTTCATGTGGATACTCTATAAACATTAAGTTGCTGTGAATATTTTGTTCCTGTGGGCACTCTTTGCATACTCTGTTGTGGATAACTTGCTCCTGTGTAAACTCAGCTCTTGTGTGTTTCTGCTCCTTGAGCCCTGTGCTGGCTGAGGGTGATGGGCCTTGGCCTGCACTTCACTTTGTAGAGTGCAGTTCCTTGCCAGACTGTTACTGCTGCCGCTTGAGTGGTTCCTTGTCACATGCATTTCCTAGCTGCTACATTGATTATCCTATTTGCCACCTGTGCTCAGGAACCCTGCACTGAATTCTGTAAGTTCCAGCATTCGCCCACTGAACTGTATAACTTGCCTAAAACATTTATCTATAAACTGCTTAAGACTATAATTACATTGGCTTGCTAGCCACCTGCTTGATATTACTGCATATCAGTATCTCTACAAATTGCATGTGCCTGTTAATATAATCTGAGGTCATAGTAGGCCAGTCACCAAAACACCCATAACATATTCATTAAGTGTTCAGTTTGTAGTGCCTGGTTTTAGCCCAGACAAAAGAAACATACTCTGCTTGGGCCTTGTATTGGTAGCATTAAAATTATTTCAACAGTGGCAACATAGTGGCTGACTACGTGGATGTGACGCATTACTGGCTGTGCTTGAGACGTCCCACAATTTAGTGTTGGTATTAGTGAAATTGAAATAATTTGAGAAACAGACAGATAATACCTAGATGAGTTATAGTATTGGCAGTATTTGAGAGGCCTCAACCATATGTCATACGTACTCTTGTACTTGACATGGAACTGTGTGTTCCTGTGTCTTATGTTCCCTCATCATCAACATCCACCTGAGGAGAGCTGACAATTTCCTGCCCCTCAACATTCTAGTGTTCTTCCCAAACAACATAATCTTTTAGATTTAAATGTTCATTCATCTTGAGTTAGTTAGAAGCTCCTTTCTGGTTAGCAGCTGATAAAAATCCATAAACTCACGTTTAGGGATTTTTTATTTTCCCTGGTTCAATTCTCCACTTGCTTTATGAGTAGTTTTGTATCTTCATCTAATCCTGCTCAGAATCCTACTCATGGCACAAATTGAGAGATGTAGGCCCTCCCAACAGTCAGGCATTAACTTTTTTTTCTTACATACACAGAATATGGCCATTATGGTAGCTACATTAATGTGCATCATCAGAAAAATAGTGTCCATGGCCTCCCAACTTGTTTGGCTGCACTATTGTAATGTTTGTCTGTTTACCAGGAGCACTTGGAACTACTACATTTTTTGTTGTAAATGAAGCAGATACTGGTGATGACATTTTTGGTGACAGTAAAAAGATGATGACGACTAGCTACGTTGGTACGGTGGGTAATGATGGTGATGAGGTGTTTTTGCAGCTTTTGAGGCAGACATCACCCTCTCCTTTGATATGATAACTTGAGAACTTGGAAACATGGTGGTCTCCCCTTATTGTACTCCATACTTCAGCTCACGTCTTATTGGGTCATTTCACAAAAATGTGAGTGCATGCAACTTAGCAGTAAATGTGTAGTGGATTCTGTCCCTGTGGGTATATGCCATGCAGGATCCAGGAAGTCGTGGCGTGCCGACAATATCCAACTGATGGACTTCCATTCAAGTATAGGCATCTACCCCAGGTGTTTCTGTAAAGTTTCTGTAAAGGAACCTTGAGGTTTTCAGTGTTCCGGTGTCTGGAACTCGATTATTCATTTTTTTATTCTTACTTTTACTGCATCAAGGGTCTCATTTACTGGAGGTCTTTCATTTAAAGTTTCACACTATGTGTTTGTTTTATATTTTTGTGTTTTAGTGATATTTACCATTTGAACACAGACACATTTTATTATAAGGGTGTGGCTTAGACATTAATATTATTTTTTGTAAGTGCTATATATTTTTGTATTATCACCATTGGGTTTGAGTGTCTTTTTGTGCAGTTATCTTTTCTTTTTTTTAATTGGAACTACTATTTTCACAGAAACATTTTTATGCATTAACCCCCATTAAGTCAGGTGGTTATGGTCAATACCATGGTTACTGATACAGGTTATCAGGAAGGTATCATTGAAATTGATTCCACAACAATAGCTAACCTTGGGCCATTATTACAAATGGCCACATTGCACACATACATGCTGGTGAACCAGATTTAATGCATTCACTTAGCCTAACACAATATCACCTAACTTTAAAGTGCAATAGATTTGATACCTAATATAAACTAAAACTAACGTTTGATCAGAGCTCATTTTGTTTTAAAATCTGTGAGTAGCAAACAAAACAATTTAAATACAAAATGATAGATTACTTCCTATAGTTTCCTTTTGCAGAACCATTTATTGTGTATAATTCGTATAATTGAAGATATTATATTATCTTGGAGCAGAGCGTGATTTCCTGTGATTTATCTAATGTTTTTTTGAAGATCAGTAATTGAATAATAGTAGACATGATCACCTTCAGCTTTTAGCAAATGTGCCATTTCATAGACATTGTTTAGGGAATACATTTACTTATGTTTGCATCATTCCCTTGGCAAGTATTTCCTTACAATAATGGTGCCATAAGTCTCTTGATTAACCTGTTTACTAAAGTAAAACATGTTAGAAATTAACCTTTCTCTGAATGAGGTTTTTGATCCATACATATATTCATAAGATTCCAAGGTTGACATTACAGTGTATCAGAGGTAAGATTAAGTGCAGTAAATCTTTCTTTCTCTGCACTTTTTTACATGCAGAATTTGGCATTTCTCATTCTCTCAGGGGCGGGGCTAACCATTTACATAGGTGGGGCTATATCAAAACACATTTAATTTGTATGGAGGAGGGGAATAGGGAGAGGAGTGGTCATGCCTAAATGGCCCTCCTTTAACCCAGAGATTTACCGGCACAACCTGGAAAACCACTATTGTCACATATTAAGATTCAACAGCAATTACATGCTTTGTACATAAACAGCTAAATAAATACTGCCCTGGTGCATTCAGACACAGTGTAAGTTAAAGCTAGATAAAGAAGCTCTCAACGATCTTAAATCCACCTAACAATGGCTATGATCACAATTAACATTTCAGCCAAGCCCAATGACCTCTATTTGAGGTCTGATTAGGTGATGACCTCGATTATAAGACGATGGTTATTTTTCAAAGCATTTGTTCGGAAAAAACCTTGTCTTAAGGTAACAGTGCTTTGTGTTCTGCAGGAGAATTCTGATGGACTTTACTTGGTTACACTAGCTGAAGCATGCTTGTTTGGTACATACCATGTTTTCCCAGTGTACTTTCAGCATATATCATGTACATTCTAGTCACACCTGGTTCAACAGAATAAGCACACCTGTGCATGCATTATACGTATATGCTACTTTGCAATGTCTAGCCAGAGTATGAATATAGTGTAGCTATTATTAAGTCCCTGCATCAAACAGGATTGCCATGCAACTTCACTCAATAAACGAGTGTATGTTTACATTTCTAACTATACTTGCCATCTGGCACCTATAAACCCCTGGTTTTTCATCAAACAACCTTAACATACCACAAACTTTTCTGTAGCTCCACGTTCACAGTCAATAAAGATGAAATGGGTAGTGTGCTTCCTCTCTTACTCCTTAAATAGAAAACTAATGATTAAGGTCTAATTAAAGAAATGAATGGTTAAAATAAATGCCACCATGTGCTCCCATCTTTTCCCAGAATATATTATTCGGACAACAAATATAATTAAACTATTTCTAACTTTGTTGTATTTACTTATCATCTTTACCAGTAAAACATACATGGAATGTCCAATATGTATTATTTTATTAATCCTGTAGAATGTTATATAATAACAATATATTATATATGTTATTATTACAAATATATTTATCATTATAAAATGCTAACACTGGCAAGTTTTTCCATCATGAAGGGCTGAGCTGGCCCTTTATAATCCATAAATCAAAATGTAAGGAGACTTTGAAGGAAACTGTATATGTATATATAAAGCTACATTTAAAAATATAGGTTGTAGACTAGTGAACAGGGCTCTCTTACTACCTTTGTCAGTTTATGGTAATTACAGCATGTAATACCCCTTATAAAGCACAGGATAAAATTGTTGCTATTATATAAATAAATGATAATAATAAAAATGGTGGAAGATAAAAAGAACCATTCCCAAAACCATTCTACACATTGCTTAGTGAAACCATGCAGCTTTCTCATACCTGTGATGAAAATATGAATTTTGTATATTTAGAATGTAATACACAGGAACTAATCTTTCAAAGTGATTTTTAAAGTGCATATTATTCTTAGATGTGGTGAAAGCATCAGCCTTTGAGGCCTCGTGATGGGAATATCCATAGCTAAACAGAAATACATTTGTGGAAGGTTATGAAATGACCATCATTAAAATGAACTACTGCTGATGATATAATTTTCTTCTTGAATAATATTAATACAAAAAAAAGAAAAAAGTGAAACTAACCAAGACATAAAAAAAACTAATGCAAGCTAAAACAGAATAAACGTTTAAGGATCTCAGCATGGTAGTTAATTCAGCACAGGATGAATTTAGTGTAAGAGATCCTTAAAATGAACACCTGAAGTCATTGCATAAGATAAAAAAATTGCTTCAAATATATATTTTGAAAATTAGGTAACTGTTTTTTTTTCTAGACTGATTTACAATTTCTGACATGTTACTGTATATAATAAAATCATCACTGCAAAATTAGAACTGGAGAAGTGGGGAAAATATATTTTAAATAACTTAAAGTGGATTTACATTTCTACACACCTGATTTGATGAACCCTGCTGAAATGAGAAGGAAGGCAGCATAACCAATAGGGGAATTCCAATCTTTGGAACAGTAGATATGAAACTAATCGTAAAATTACTAATTACAACATGTTTTGGAGCCACCCGGACATCAATAAACTTGGACAGCCAGTAGTTGCTTCTTCATCTCCCAGTTCATGATCTGATGAGCGGTCACATGCCAACATATCCATCATGCAATCTATGATTGGCAAGAAAAATTATATGCTTAACCTTTCAGTAGCAGTTACATATTCTGGCCAAGGCCAACTAGAGCAGTAGGTTTGAGGAGGGGAAGAGGGCTAGTTACAAAGGGGCCTATTTACACAATCAAAGGTTGTGCCGATCCAGAAAAACATCCATAGAGCTTTACCAGTCCTCCATGTCTGTACCTCACTGCCGAGAAGTATGCTCTAGTCCCCAGAAAGGACTACCGTTCCCATGGATACAAAATCTAAATACATTTTTATTTTATACAGTTTTTTTTTGCTCCTATTCCATGAATGAAGAAATAATTATCATGCATTTATATGTTGATTTTTTTTCTTTAATATATTCATTGTATCAGACTTTTGAGCCATTGAAAGAAATCAGTATTTGTACTGCAGTACAATCTTCCTATAATATTGAAATATTTTAGTTTTAGTCGGAGTTGTCCAATGAGTTGATGAAAGTTATAATATTGTGAACGTTGACACACATACTTTTATGCTTTTGTCCTTTAACTGATGCATTAAACTTAAGTTTTGGTATTCTTGTAAACCTGATTATCTAACAGGATATATTTTAACTTTTTTAAACTTGAACCAAGAGGAGGACAACACATAAACAATACTCATCTATTCTCATTGAAGGTATCAAATTAGGGTAACTGTATACAGTAAACGAACTTGGTTTAATGCATTAATTGTTCCTAAAATGTAATCTACATCTAAGTCACAAGTATAGAAAAATACAATGTGCTTAAGGTAATAAAACAATAATGCAAACAATGACAATTTTTCACGTTTTTTTTATTGAATACCCATTAAACATTCACAGTGCTGGTGGAACAATGTAACCTTTGGATTTAGTGATTGGTCAAATCTCTTTTGGCAGCAATAACAAGTGCTTCCAGTAGCTGCATATCAGACCTGCACAACATTCAGGAGGAATTTTAGACCATTTTTCTTTACAGAACTTCTTAAGCTCAGCCATAATCTTAGAATATCTGGTGTGTACAGCTATTTTGCAGTCATTCCAGACCATCTCCAATGGGTTAAGGTCTGGGCTCTGACTGGGCCACTCCAAAAGGCAAACTTTCTTCCTTGAAACTATTCTGTAGTAGATGTACTTTGATATTTAAGGTCATTGTCCTCTATGAGTTTCAGCTGGCAGACAGCCTTCTTGACATTATTCTGTATGATACCTTGATAAACTTGGGAAATCGTTGTCCACTCAATGATGACAAGCTGTTGTTCTTTCTGAACAATTGAAACTTAGTTTCATCTGTTCACAAAACATTTTCCCTATAGTGTTGTGGAGTATCAAGGTTTAGGAAACTTCAGGTGAACAGTGATTTTAAATTGAAGAGCAGCCGTCTTCCTTTGTTGTTTCTGTCATGGTCTCCATGCCTGTTCAATGTTTTGCATTTGATAATATGAAAGACTATGCCATATACACAAAAAGACTAATCTTATATTTTTAAGAATAATGGGAATACCCTATCTGACTAAACACAAATCACATAAAGAAAAGAAGGCAAAATTATATAGAAAATATTAAAAATTAACATTTATTTTATTAAGCTACAAAATCTCGAATCAATTATCACAAATCCCCCAACCTAACAAATATCAAAGGAATGCCACAGTTATAAAACATAAGTGTTTAGCAAAATTATATTTGTTTAGTTTTCTATTTACAAAAAAGTTTTCACTGCAATTTTTTCATTAGAGGAAATGTGCATATATTTAATTGGTCATTATTTTTTTTAAATTTCTGCAATGCAAAAAATGTATTACACATATATAAATAACAGCCATCTGGATATGTGGGTTCTGTTTAATACCAGCCTGTGTGTTTTAAATAATCAACAGCTTGATTTATGCTATTCCACATTTGTCTGGAGATCTTTCAATGGATGTTCAACTGTCCCTTTAAACCTAAAATGGCTTTATAGTTAAATGACTTCACAGAACATTATGTAACTGTTTACGAGAACCGATACTGTCAGAGTGCCACAACAAGCCACTATGGTTCGATTTCTAATACTGCTAAGTCTTTAATAGCTTCCTACATCCTTTGTGCTTTTTGACTCAACAGCACAAGGGTGATAGAAGCAGTCAGATTAATATTGATAGCTCTGTATGCCACAGTTTTTGTGCATAAAGACTCATTAAGGTTAGGGTGAATTATTATTTGAGTCTAAAATACTACTTGAGCAAGATTAAGAAAATATGTTGTACATTTCCTGAGCTTGAGTTCATATTTTTTTTCTTACACTGCCTTTTTCTGACACCATAAGTTCTCTAGGAACAACAGAGGTTTTGATTAGTTATCTTAATTGAAAAAAGCAGAATGTAAAAGCAGAAATTATGATTTTCCACGCTGCACTGTCATCACTAATTTAATATTTTCATATTTTCAGAAGTACAGTTTTATGTATAAAAATATAAAGCTATCCACAATCTAAGACAAGACTACATGGGCTTAATAGGTGTCATCTGCCATTCTATGTAGCCACTGTATAATAATGAATGAATTAAATAATAATGATGATAATAATTAAATAATTAAGTTTAATAATAATAATAAAATTTCTAGCTGCAGAACATGATCACTTTTACATGTAACTAAATGAATTAATTAACTCACTGCTAATTTTAAATGTATCTAAAATATATTATATATGAGATGTAAATTTGTGCTATTTAATGATGTTTTATACAAGATTTAGTAATCTAAAAAAGTGCTTTAACTGTTTATACACTTTGTGGCAATAGTACATATGTAACGACAATAGTGTTGTATTATTGTGACTAAAGACAAGCAGGTGTATAAAGATGTTGTGTTGTAAATGTGTTGGTCTGCACAATACCTTAGCAGGAAACATAGTTTAGAACAAACTTTAATTGGTAATTTAAACAACAATCTTGCTCTATGGAAATTTATTAAGTTACACTGATATTTAAAAATTAAAAATGCACATTATTTATGTGGCATAACTTTAAAATGATTCTGTATCTCACAATACACAAATCTTCACTTTAGTTTTTTCCAGAGCAAGCAGTAGGGATAAATTAATAGAACAATGATATAAGGATATCCTAAAAACAAAAATGGGTATTAGTGGGGAAAAGGGCACGACTGCATGTTCCAGTTTACTGATATCTGTTCTCAAAGTCTATATTTCTGGAAAACCACTTTCTAAGATATTTTAGGAGCAAACTCCTGTTCACAGAGCAGTATTGGTAAAATAAAGTTTTGTTTTTAGCCAATTTGGAAACTTTTAACCATATATAATGTCAATATTATATTATCTTCAATGTGCTAAAAAATATGATTTCATTTTCTTTAAATGCTTTTTAACTATTCTTGACAGACGTTAAAACAAACTAGGTTAAAATTTTGAATCTTGGTGCCCCCTGCCCTTATCTCCCTTGTTCTCTCTCTACCAATTTGTCACAGCCTTCTCTGCCCTTCTTGCCCAGTCTATACCCTTACCCCCTCCCCTGCCTTAACCCCTGTGGTTAATTTGGGATTATACCATATTTTATGGCAGATGATTAAGGCAACATTAGTGTTCTATTCAAGCCACTGTTTGTTAATTTTGAGCTATCTTGTGCTGACCCTACTGCAAGGAGTGCAGGCTAAAATTGTAGTCTAGTAGCTTAAGGTCCACAGAACCTTAATTTAATGTAAGAAAGATATTATTAAATGTTTAGTTTCAGAGGGATCTAGTGTATATGTCTCTGGCATTGCAACAGTTAATTATAGCCTTTTGTTTCCTTTTGCTATATTTATCCTTTTGTACCCTGTCCTTGATTGTTGCCATTTGCTATTACTTAATAAGCAGCACCTGTTAGATGTATTGGACCCTGAATGCTCAACAGTGTTCCCAATTTGAACCTTAACCACATTTTCTGGGAACATTTGACACAATGCCGATCACAGCTTATTTAAGCCTATCTGACTCTAGCAAAATTAACATCAACTTAACTACTAACCATCGCAGAAAATGTGTGAAATGAAGTGAGAGAGATAACTCAGCTACGGCAAACTGAACGAATGAAAACAAAAAGTCTGATATTTTCCTTTTGTTTTCGTTTCCTTGGGGTCCCTCCTTGATTTGAAAGATTTGTTCAAATTAACAACTTAGGCAAAACTTGTTAAACTAAAGTTCTTTCAAACTAGGATTTAATTACATTTCAGAAAAAAAATCCTGTTCCTTAAAGGCACTGCAGAAATCTGTGTGAAACATGCCATCTAAAATAACAGGGTTGGATTTAACTGATGAAGATAAATCTTTAACCAGCAATTGAAAATGCAATTCTCCCAATAAGAAATAATGCAATAAGAAAGTGTGGGTTAGCCTGCATTCAATTACTGATATCAAATGATTTACTGTTAAACTCGTTTTTGCTTTAATTCTCTCTGAAAAATTGAATCCACCCCTTTGTGGGTAAACTATTACAGTTTGGCCACGGCGCACAATGGGTTAACATGGTATGAAGCATAACAAATAATTAATTAAGGTTTCCTTTGTAGTGCAAAATATGTCTAGAGTATCAACAACGTGTTTAGTGACTCCTGTTGGTAATCTGCAATGCCATCTTTGTGTCTTTAGGCATGAAAAAATATATCTGTTTCACAGTTGTGAATGGATCCTTCTTGCTGTTGGTAAAGCTACTCAAATGACTGATAAAATATATCAATCGCTTTTAGGTTTCCTACCTTAGGTTAAAATCATGTGATTCAATTTTATTACAACAAGGATCCCATGCAAATTGTATCCATCACCTAACACGTGGCCAAATCAGGGAAGCTCAACTGTGCCAACAATAACACCAATTTTGTATTCAATTGTTTCGTTATTACATATATTTTCTATACAGCATAGCATCACCGTATGTAACATATAGTGAAATGTATTCTGTGCCCAAAATGTATTTTTTTGTAAATGCCATGAGGCTTTGTTATAGGCATTAAATGGTAAAATGGCAAAAAAATATATCTATTTTCAGAAATGCAAATACTATCTGGGATCATAGACAAAAAAAATGCATCTATGTAGCATTGGCGTTGTCTCTTATAATAATAATTACAGCTTAAATGTTTTCTCATGATAATTTTAAAATAGCACAACAATAATAAATTGTTACTATGTGGCTTGCGCTCACTTCCATTTTCCAGAGAAGCTTATGAGATAATCAGATTGTGTGCATGAAATGGAGACCTTCTCTGAATTCATTTTAATACAAATGCCAGTAGGCTTAGAGAAAAATAAAGAACAGTGTAGCATCTCATAAACAAAAGACAATGAGTTTTTTTTTATTTTTTAAATATATTTATTTATTACCAAGCTAAATTTTACTAGCAAGAAAGATGGACATATTGGTATTATATGTTCTGGAGCTATAGGAAGGATAATCTTTCCGTCAGATTAACAAGGAAATATTGTTCATAGCCCCTAAAGCACCTTTTTTGCCCTTTTTTCTGTGTTCCAGGGTAATATGTGATCTAAATCCCAAAAGCACACTTTCAGCATTACAATATCCTTTGATAATAGTGTCTCTTGCATAAAGACAGATATAAAATAAAACAGTCCCTCTTGATTTCTCATTTCAGATTTAAAGTGCATTTTCTATTCCTTGCCTATGTTGAAGGGGATTCTATTGAAAAGCGTCACATTTAATAAGACAAAGAGAATTTCTAATTATTCTACCTGTCAAGATTGGAATCTATAGAACTGCAACTGCAGCATTGAAGATATAGAAGAAAGGATTGCAAATACTCCAGTTCACTTTGGTGTATGATTACTATTTGCACTCAGATATTGCTAAATGTAAATCAAGCCCGTACAAGGCTTTATTCTTAAAGGTAAACAATGAAATGCCGGCATTTTGCATGGCAATCTTCATACCGATATTCTGGGCCAGAGTTGATTTTTCTCCAATAAAATATTTTTATTAAAAAAAAAAATGGCCAGATAAATACAAAGACAGGACGACAGATCCTATAAGTGCCCCACGGGTTCCAGTGCAATTAATTTCAATGTTTTGAGTGCCTTAGCTTGCATTGAGTTGAATGGCTTTTACGGTGTGGCATTTACAAATAATTATTTAGACTGTAAAGCTCCAAAGCAGATTGGGATATAATTTTGGCAATTGAAATGCATTTGTGTAGCTGTGATTGTGCTTTCTTTGAAATAATATGAAAGTAAAGAGATAGGATAGGGCTATTCGGTCGGTATAAAATCCTTTCAGGGGTCCAATATGTTGTTGAGAAAAAAATTCAATGAACACGCTTTTTGTGTGTTTATGCATCAGAGCAAAATGCAATAAATCTTGAGAGGCTTGAAGAGAAAAATTGGTAAAATATATATTTATTGTTTAAATACATGTAGATACGTGTCGACTATATCTCCCCGCTTTAACGTCACTCAGAGTCTATATAAAAAAAGTTCTAAATAAAAGTCAAAATTGTTTTCTTTAGCTTCAAGTTAAATATTTTAACAGTCTTTTACATGGAATCATTTCTTATATAAACAAAGGATACTGCTTTGTCAAGCCTGGAAAGCAGAGGAAAATAGTTGTCAATCTTTGTTACGTTTGCATTGTATTTTGTAAATTAGTGGCTCTTTTTAAATGTTGTCAGAAAAGCAGAAGTCCTTGCACCTACCAATTTGATAAATCTATATTAAAACTCATTAAAGGGTCTGTGTCACATAAACAGGGCATGCATTGTGAATGTAGAGCATAGAACACAATCCATATATTTCTATAGAAGTGTAAAAGAATGTTAAACATCATACTGAAATGACATTCATACACAAACATTTTTCCAGGGGGTGGGACATCCTCTCTTCACCTTTCCCCTCTCCCACCTCAATACCTCCTTCCCACTGTCTACATTTGTTAACTCAGGAGAGGGGATTCGTGGTGTGGCGGCGGCTGCGGCAGCGGCGACGGCGGCAGCGGCGATGGCGGCAGCAGCGGCAGCGGCGACGGCGGCAGCAGCGGCATCCTGGATTTCTGTCAGTCAGGGGGGCCCAAGAGTTGCCGAGCGGTCGTTTTCAGCAACCGCTCGGCACCCCTTGGGCCCCCCTGACTGGCAGAACTCCAGGGCCCGGTCGCAGTCGCGACCCCTGCGACCCCGGTAGTTCCGCCACTGAATATGGCTGCTGAATATTGTAACTGCAGTCAACAAAATTTAGTGTTTGTAAGGTGGACTTAATGTAGCCCCCCAAAAAGCCCTATTTACAGTCACTAGCTACTATTTCCATAATAATCAACTAGCAATGTTGCTTGCTCAACATCATGGGAGTTGCCATCACTACAGAGGTACACTACACTATACAAAAGTTAATGTTAAAAAAAAATAAGGTAGTTAGAGAGGAGTAAAAACAAGGGACATAAATGCTGGGGACCTAAAAGGACATTTGGTAGAGTCTAACATTTGGCACTCAAAGGGCTGTTTTAGCACTTTTAATGATCAGCTAACGGAATGAATGGCTGTGAATCATGAGATGTGCATTCCACAGGAGCTCCGGTACCAGTACCATAATCAAATAAAAGCTAACCCTTGGCACTCCAGTTGTTAAGTACTCACTTTCCCATGATGCTTAACATACCAGCCTGGCCGAGAGTCACAGGAAATGTAGTTTCAACAGCTGGAATATTAACTAACCCTAGCTGCAATAGATAAACTACCTTGTATCTGCAGCCTTCAAACTGTATCTGCCCATGTTTGGACATTGGCAGCTGCTCCTTCACAGACACAGAGTGAAGAAGAGGGGACCAGCTAGAGAGAGAGGAAGAGAGTAGATCGAACCACTCTGATAGCAGGGGTTTACAGAATTAATTAAATAAAAGCTGCGCTCCACCAAGGACCAGGTGTTTTTTCTTTTCTGTATGTCCAGTTAACCAACTGTAAACAGCTTACTGCCCCCCCCACTGCTCCAGTGTGCCTCTTTGAATTTACAGCAAGTACCCCATCTTTCCCTAACCTCAGGACAACCATGAATGTCCTAGATCTGCCCTACAGTTTAGACATCAACTTGTGGCACCATAAGCAAGTTAATTATTCACCATGGTAGTAGATTTTCTTTTTGGTCTCTTAATATATCAAATAGAGGACTGTGCAAGCAAATTCACAATCTATTTGCGTTGGTCTATATATGTGCTTGGAATTCTGGACAGCATACTGTATAGCTCACCTTATGTGTTCTACACTTCTTATATGTACCGTTTAGGTACTGTTGCTAAAAATCATATATTTTCAATTGTAGTATAAATATTGGTTCATTTATTGTACATACTGTTGCACAGTTTCCTTGCAACAGTATGTATGTGCACATTTTAAAAGGCTCATAATTAATTAATTCGACTCATTTCTGCACATTACATAAGTGGAAGGTGACAAAACTGTACTTCATGCTTTCCAAAATGAAAAGGAGTGTTTGCCTTTCCATTTCTATTGTGAGTAATATAGTTTTACCTTGATGGAAGGAATGCAAACACATTTTTTTTTTTAATGTTGGCTAACCTCCTAGCAGCAAGATCTATATGATCGAAGAAGTTGTATTTAGTCTGCAAAAGGGTTAAACTACATATATAATCTTACATAAAAAAATGTTCAGATGGATGACCTCCGAGATCTGGTAGATAAGCATTGCGCAAATTCACAGTTTATTTTTAACTTCTTTAATAATTCTGACCTTTTCACAAGTGAGAAAATGACTTGCCACATTCACATAGCAGTATTTTCTAATCTTTGGATACATTGCTTTAAATAAAGAAAAAAAAAGTACAAAAAGCATACAGTGATAAAAGTCATATATATTTGCTAGATTTTGGGATTAGATGTGAATAGAACATAAGAGTGGCGAATGTTACATACATAGGTATAATTGTTTTGGAAGCAATTCTTACAGAATAAAAGAAAAATCACAATCTCTTACGGTTGTACTCTAAATCAGGCTAAAGCAAGAGTTTGCAATGGAAAAGAAAAGTATAAAATGCATAGAGCTATATTATTTTTTGGTAATTATTACACACATTATATGCCATATTTCTGTTTCTACTATAGATACATCTACACCATTACTGTAAACTTATATTACAGTTATTTTAAATGAAATAATATTTTAACAGATATTAATTGTTGAAGGAGTCTTGAAGTTTAATTTGACTTTCAATAGATTGCAGCAAGATACCTGTTTTACTATGCATGAAACCTTGACCTAGCATATGGTTATCTATAAATTTTTAAGCACCAGTTTCCCAAATAAAGATAGAGGTGTCCCCACTTCTGTCCACACTCTGCCCACTAACCTGGTGGCTATTTGTCTGTGGTTGATGGACATTTTCCATGAGGGCTCTAGAGTGTAGGAAATCGCTAAATGGAGAGATTGTTTTATACAGGTTTCATTGTCTATTTTCCTTATTTGATTGTACATTTTCCATCCTAAATAGTTGGGACATAGGTTGTTTAAAAATCATACCACAGGAGATAAAGGGAGGGGAAGGTGCCATACCTCTTATAGGCATAACTTACATTTTAACCCCCAATCTCATTGGGTATGATTATATATATATATATATATATATATATATATATATATATATATATAACCCAACTCATTCTGCTGTGTATTTTGACTTCCTTAGCTCACAAAGTGCGGTGGTCTTCTGTATTTTGGCTAGACCCATGAGTCCATATGCATCATTGTGGCTGCTGCCTGCCAGGGATTTCCTGTTTGGAAGTTTTTTCCATAAATATGGTTGCTAAACATTAATGCCAATCCTAGGCTATCATGTCTTTACCAAAGTGAATTTGCATAAACTAACAAAAATGCTCTTCAGGGAATACAAACCTTAATCAGTCCTTGGTCTTGAAATTACCTGAGATCCATGAACTGTGTGGCTGCATGCTCTGCTCCCCCTCCGGCTGCTAGGGAGACTACACCTGGTGCTTCCTCCTCTAACTAATGCAACATCATCAGTCTACACCCTGCAGCCTATATTAATTGCCTGGATGATGCCCTTTTGTGGTTCACTCATGAAATTCGCTCCAGCAGTGTTCTGTCCAGTTCTCTTGTATGATGACCCAGTGTGTCCTGATCCGGTTTGTCTTGTCCATATGGTCCAAAATCTCACTTTGGTTATCTTCACTGTTGTCTGGTCCAAGTACCAAGTACCAGACTGCTCAGGAGCGCCATTCCTAAACACATTACCATAACAAAGATTGCTTTAAGCCTATCTCACATTATAAGCCTCTATTCCACTTATCTACCACCCTCTCGGGTAAAACTTCCTTAACTTACATCTAAAACTCTGACCATCTAGTATTAGACTATAACCGCATTCTCCTGCTTTGAAAACTCTCACTGTATGTATTTAAATGTTTCTCATCTCCCTTCTCTTAATTCATTCCTCCAAGCTATTTAATCATTGAACAAATGCTTCTGTGGGAGTCCCTGCAAAAAAAAAACAAAAACCAAAACTTTAGAGGAACAACAGTTTGAGGAATTAAACAGGTAGTTCAGTAGACTTGGCAATTGATAGAATGCAGTTAATAGAAAAAATGGTTTTCAATATGCTTTTACAAACTTACAAGACATGGATTTTGTAACCAAACTCTCTTAAAATGGGTAGTGTACATATTCTTGAACATTTAATCCACAAGGCATTGACGTGTAGGAATTGGAAAAAAATGCTTTCATCTTATTTGTTATGAAGGGCTAATCCTGGCAAGTTGTACCTGCACAATGCATTGTTAAGTCAGGGAGATGAATGTTTTGTGTTACCTCAAAATACCAATATCTTAATGTCAAATCTATAAACCCCATAGTGTAGAAGTTGAGCATAAAGCATGCACAATTTTAAGATAAACGTGAAAAATATGTCAAACTTTTGACCTCTCATCACATATAGCTCTTTATTCTATTGCTGTACTTTCATTACTCTCTAGTAAACCAATAAGAAGTTAAGGGTATAATTTTGTTGTTAATGTAAGACCACAAAAAAACATTACCTTACATATTCACTAAAATGCTAGTTGCTTGTTAATGCATGGGGCATGCTTGTCGCTTTAAGTTTTGTTTAATCAAAATATCTTGGCAGTCCATGTCTTGAAGGTGTTCCTTTTACGGCAGTTTGTGGCGGCTGTGCCGGCTCCATAATGTAAATTAGGCGGGTTGGTGAGATCAGAGATGAACCTTGAAGCCAGCCCTTTGAGCAGCAGGAGGGCAATCACCCCCAGGTTTTGCAGCAGGTGGACTGCCTCCCCCTGGACCTAGTCGGCCTAGGCCAGAATACGTCAATGATGTCATATCTTATTTTAAAGATTTAAATAATTTTTTTTAATTTAGCAGGAATCAATTTTTTTTTCATAATTTCCTAGATTAGTTATAGGTTGAATGTATTAGACATTTTTAGAAATACGTTTTGTACAAATTCCCCAGATGTTCTGCATTTAGATCCACAAATGGTGTATTTTATTTGTCTGTTTTGTTGAAAAAACACATCTAGCACGTACATCTTAAATACAAACATGTACCAGTATTCTACATGCCGTGAATGGTTAAATAATGGCTAAACATAATTTAGATAAATGCAGTGTCCCCCGATACAATTGCTTTTTTACATGCACAGTTGTAATCTCCTGATTTTTTATCCACAAAATCAATAAAACATGGCTAATGGGCAAGCCATTTGGTTTTCAGCTTGACTTTAATTTGTGAAGCTGGAAGTGCATGTAAGAAGGGTAACAAGTACTGTGTAACATCATGAATAATGAATATTAATGAACAAGCAATAAAATGGACTGAGATTTAACCATGTAGTGTCAGGTGGGTGGATAACACATTACATCGCTTGGCAGTACATTCCCCACTACTCCTATATAAACAAACGTTAAAGCGTGAATAGGTTAATTTAAGCTAAAACATTATATAACCTAATCAGTAAAATGTGACCTATACAACTTTAATTCCTGCAATACACTACAGTCTATACACATTTTCCCTTATGTACAAATGCATTATTCATGTTCAGTAAAGGATATAGTTGTCAGTTAAACAGATCCACTAATGCTTTTGCAATCTTCGTAACATAGAAAATAAAAGTTTACGTTTTGTTTTTTTTAAAGTAAATGTGAAATTATAATTACACGCAGGAAGTCCTGTTTCAGAGTTAAGTTTGCTGAGTTTGTGATCATGGCTTCAATAACCAGAGTTTGTGAAGGCAAGGAAACATCTAGTTTTTCCAAAGCAAGTTAAAACCACGTGTCCACTGTATAAAACGACAGGGAGAACTAGATGCCATCTCAAATTAAATTTGACTCCAAACATGCTACAATATTTATCCCATTATGTGGTCTGTGTCTTTAACGTGTTGTGGTGCTTCTTAAAACCATACTACAACAATGAACGGAGTTGCCAGATATGGAAATCTGGAGACCTGTCATGCTATCCAAATACGAGTGCAGTGATTTGGTTGTATCAACTAGTTCTGATGTAGCTCACTGAAATAGGGATTGGAGAAAAATATTGGTTCGTGTTCAGGTTTTTTTTGGGGGGGAAGACATGCTTAAATATGGAGGATGCAGACATAACTGTATAATAAATTACAAGCATTCTTCACATAAAAAGTGAGCTACACAAAATGAAAGTCTTTGGTGAAAATAGCCCAAACAATTTGTTCGTTATTTTTCATTCATACCCTTCAATCCCTCCAAAAATATACCCAATAAGATAAATGCACATAAATAAAAAAGGGTTGGGTCCTCTGAGGCATATACAGTTTTTTAATTTTGATATGCCCCACTATACATTACATGCATTTATGTTGTTAGATGTAAATTAATAGTTAACATGCTTTTTATTCAGAATCACGGTTCTCCTTTATATATTATGTTGCATAGTCACTCTAAGTAATCTGCATACTACATCAAAATCCCACATTTGTTTTCACAAAACTGTGTCAGGCTGATTATAGATTCAGTAGGAAGCAACTGTGTTGAGTGCATTCATTGGTTGAACACCATGGAGGTGATGGCTTTACTAATTCAGAAAATAACTTTAAAAAATCCCACAAACACACAAAAACGGTGCAGGCCGCATTTTAGGCAACTCAGAGATGAGCTTGAGAAGGATACATACTAACAAAAATATATAAACAGAGGAAAAAAAACAGATAGCAGTAGAGTGACTAGGTACCAGTGAAATGTGGCATGGATATACCGTATTTGCTCGATTATAAGACAACCCTGATTATAAGACGACCCCCCAAAATCTAAATATTAATTTAGGAAAAAAACAAAAAGCCTGAATATAAGACTACCCTATAGGAAAAAAAGTTTTACCTGTAAATATTAATTCATGTAAACAATTTTTTCATATTTAATAAAAGCTATGATTGAGAAAAATATATATTTTTTTATTTCCTTTTATTTGCCCACCTGCCCCCCCCCAGTTATGCACATCTGCCCCCAAGGTTGCCACTCTGCCCCCAGAAATGCCTTAATCCCCCTTTATTTGCCACTCTGCCCCATGATCTGCCTTTTAACCCTCTATATGCCACTCTGCCTGCAGAAATGTCTTATGCCCTCCTATATGCCACTCTGCCCCATGATATGCCTTTTAACCCCCTATATGCCAGAGTGGCATATAGGGGGTTAAAAGGCATTTCTGGAGGTATATATATATATATATATATATATATCTATATATAGATATATATATATCTATCTATCTATATATATATAGATATATATATATCTATCTATCTATCTATCTATCTATCTATCTATCTATCTATATATATATAGATAGATAGATAGATATATATATATCTATATATAGATAGATAGATAGATATATATATATCTATATATATATGTGAACAGCAATCAAACTCCTATCAAGGCAAGGCAGCCAGTACATGCTGGAACCTGGGGATGATAGGAGTTTGAGTACAGCCTCCCTATGCCATGCTACCCCCCCCTTACACATCCATGCTATCACACACACACTCATTCACAAACATTTAAATACTCATTCATTCCATTAATCACACATACACACACACGCTCAAACCCCCCACCCCCATACCTGAACTGCAGATCTCCCACTCGCAGACTTCTGCAGGGGCCCGGCTGTGCGAGCAACTTCTCTGGCCCCGCCCCCAGAGGAAGGAGGGGGAGGCAGAATTATGTGACACTCTGCTAGCTTCCTGCTGCTAATAGAAGAGACGCTGCTCGGGACCAAAGCACCGGTAAGCAGCCTGGCCCCAGCAGACGTTTTTTTGAGGTCTAATTAGAAGACGACCTCGATTATAAGAGCATTTGCTCTGAAAAAAACCTTGTCTTATAATCGAGCAAATACGGTATATACCAATGTCTGGATTTACATATGTGGTGCCATAGGCAAAATTATATTTTATGTCCCATCCTCTACTTACCTTACAATGTAAAATTACAATTAAAATAGCACATAGCACACAGAAGAATCAGTGGCCGAAAATAGGTGAAAATAAATGGATTATTGAGTAAACTTTGAAGGGAAATAGCCCAAGCAGGTGTTTCAAAAAACTGCCATTATGCCATTCTCACTGGAAAACATTGTGTTCTAGACAAGTGCCTATGGGGACAATAATAATAATAATAATGCTCTCCCATTATTGGGAACTACAAGACTTAAACCAGCGATCCTGTGCATGGCAAACCATGTACCTACTGGTCTTGCCACCAGAAATTTCTGTGGTCACTGAGATTCCTATGTCCCTGTCCAGTTGTCACTGGTTCTTGACACACCTTTATATATCAGGGATGCTCCCAGGCTCCCTTGTTGGCCCTGCAAGTTTGTAATTTGGTGTATTTCCTAGTTTTGACCCCTGGCCTTGGACTCTGATTACATTCCTGTGTTTACCCTTTGTATCTCTCCTTATTGGGATTATCTTGGACTTTGATTATTATTTGAATTATCCTTTGGTACTGTGCCATTGTTCTGTTTATGATCTTGGCCTGCCTGTCCTAGCTTGCCATCTGCTAGTCTCCCCAGACTCTGCTGCCACTCTACTATCCTCTGCCAGTTCTCTGCTTCATGTCTGCTGATGGTTCATAAGAAGAAGGCCAAGGCTGTATCAGACAGCCATCTGCCAGCACACCTCTACACCTGCCTGCCCAATGCATAGTCCTAAACCGTAACCTGTCCCTGCACAGAGACTCCTACCTGACCCAGAACTCACAGTCATTACACTCAGGCTCTCTATTAAAGTCTCCCTATCTTTTTCACCAACCACTTCCATGTCCCTGTATCCTTTCTGGCAGCTCTGATTCTTCTCTTGACTCTTCTTGTTCTTTTGTCTTAGTCTGCTTTTCTGTCAACCTGGCCTCCTGGTGAACTTCAGCAAAAGGGTAGAGCCACAAGGATGGGCTCTCCCCCGTCCCTCCTATCGGGTTTGCCTGGAGGCCCTGCCGTTTTGTAGATGAGTCCACTGGATTTTATACAAAGTTGCTAATCCTTATTTAACACACTGGATCATTCAGTAGGTGATTGTACACAGTGCTTCTTACAAAAAAAACCCAAAACAATACATCAAGTAAAGATGGCCCTGCTGACAAGCTTACAATCTAGGGATTTTCATTTTGCCACAGAAAATATATATGAATGCATTTACGTTCAGTGTTCCTTTCTTTGGTAGACTTTCACCAAATGTTGTTCACTTAAATGTTCAATGACGCCTTCCTTTACAGCCAGGATCAGATACAAATGAGTCACAGAAGCAGCTGAATCAAAAGGCACAAGAGCATAAAATGTTGGATAAAGGAAGGAGGAAGAAGCTGATCTTGCACAGCATGCATGAAGCCAGGGGTTTAAACGGACAGCTAATGCTCAAGTAAGACTGCAGGTGAGCAGCTAATTAACAAAAGAGACATAAAATTTAAAGACTGCCTTTTAAGTACAGTAGCGTCCTTGTCAGGTAATTACTGGTATGAATCAACTGCAAAAAAAAAAAAAATCAGCAGTGCAAGCATTTATCCTGAATCCGCATACATTTTGATAGACTATATTAATTTATAAGTTCAACAATATTAGTTATTTGGGATGTTTGCTTAAAAAAAAAAAAATAAATAAAAAAAAAGTAGAATGGGTATCTAAAGAAAACGGATACGTCTGTCACTGCAGACATGTGACTACCCTGTACGCCAGTGGTGCACCAATCCAGTCCTTGAGCGCCATGAACAAGTTTTTGAACAATTGTTTAAAAAAGAAAACAGATTTTTTAAAAATATATTTATAATTATATACTTGTAATAAACACACATTGAAGGGGTTCTATTTAAACAGTTATCTTTTTCACTGTGATGTAATAGATGAAATCAAATAATTACTCAAAGTGCAGGTTTCTTTGTCTCCTAAATCATCATTGCTTATTTCTCAAAAACTCATGTAGGTGGACAAATGATCTAAATGGACATAGAGCAACTGTCATGGTTTTAAATGTACTACTTAGGCAGTAATGCTCAATTAGTAACCTGTACAAATTTGCACTTTTGTAAAAAAAAACAAAAAAATTAAGGAGTGGAACATTTCTGTACAGTTAGAGAGAAGAGATAAGACCCAGCCACAAACATATCTTCAACTATTGTAATGTAGACTTATTTGCACTACCTATGTAATATAGTGATGCTGTTTACATCCACCTACTGTAAAGACATTCAAACTCAAGTTTTCACAATACCGCACATTTCATGTTACCATACAGTTCTTTTGGCAAGTCAATTATGGCATCTACAGTTGTACGCAAAAGTTTGCATACCCTTGGAGAACTGGTAATATTTGTACCATTTTTAAAGAAAAAATGAGTGAGCAGGCAAAACACATTTATTTTATTTCTTTTGGGATTAATATTCAACTGTAGGTTATAACAGAATGGCACAATCATAAAACAAAACATGGCAACAAAGAAAAAAAATGAAATGACCACTGTTCAGGTCTACAATATTGTGGATTGCCCCCTTTAGCATCAATGACACCGTGCAGTCTTTTGTAACAGTTGTCTATGAGGCCCCAAATTCTTGCAGGTGGTATAGCTGCCCCTTCGTCATGGCCACCAGGTCATGCAAAGTCATCGGTCGTCTTGCATGAAGTGCACGTTTGAGATTAGAACCTTCACCTTTTTCTGTTGTAACCACTTTAGGGTCAACTTGGCCTTGTGCTTAGGGTCATTGTCGTGCTGGAAAGTCCAAGAGCATCCTATGCCCGCCTTTTATGTGGAAGAATGCAAATTGTCTTTCAGTATTTTCTGATCAGATGCTGAATTCATCTTGCCATCGATTTTCACAAGATTCCCTGTGCCTTTAGAGCTCACCCCCTCAAAACATCAATGAGCCACCACCATGCTTCACAGCGGGGATGGTATTCTTTCCGCTCTAGGCCTTGTTGATTTTGGTCTCGTCACTCCAAAATACAGTGTGCCAGAAGCTGTGAGGCGTGTCAAGATGTTGCCGGGCATATTGTAACCCCGCTTTCTTTTGGCATTACGCTGTAAAGGCTTCTTTCTGGTAACTCGACCATGCAGGTCATTTTTGTTCAAGTATTGTCGTATTGCGCTCCTTGAAACAACCACGCCGTCTTTTTCCAGAGCAGCCTGTATTTCTCCTGAGGTTACCTGTGGGTTTTTCTTTGTATCTGGAACAATTCTTCTGGCGGTCGTGGCTTGACCTTGGCTTGTATCAAGAGATCCCCCACTTTTCCACTTCTTAATAAGTGATTGAACAGTACTGACTTTGGATATCTTTTTATTTCTTTTTCCATCTTTATAAAGTTCCATTACCTTGTTACTCAGGTCAGTTCTTTTCTGCTCCCCATGGCTAGGGTTTTAGCCTGCTTAGTGCATCCACTTGAGAGTTAAGAAGCTCATTGCCTATTTATACACATTTTTAGTCGGGCCTGAATAGTGACTACAAGTACTAAAACTGCTGAACAACTGCTTTGACAACAGAAAGTATTTTACTAGAGGTATTTTAACTTTTTTATTCAACCATTTTATAGCCATTCTGTTCCAAACATTGCAGTAAATTTTTAGCGCTTATTATTTTAGTAGATTTCTTTCCCAGGGTATGTGCAAATACAGAAACAACTCTTGATTTGAATTTAGCAACACCCCACACGCATGCGTATATCATGTTTTTTGGTCAAAATTGAAACATGCACATTTCAACTTTCAAACTTGGAATTTTGACAGATTGTTTCCCTAGCACCATGTCTCATTTGATGCACAATAGAGGCCCCATATTTCAACCTAGTCCCAAAAAACTATATTTTTTCAAAAACAATGCCAACACCAGTGCTGTTTAATGTTGATGTTAAAAAATAAATAAATAAAATGTAAGCATGTTTCACATCGACATTTGAAGTCTTGCCATGTTTTTGGACTTGAGAAAGAACAGAAGAAGTTTTTTATTTGTTTTAAGTGGCACCTGAAGTACAGCAAAATTCCACATGCATGGGTATGCCATGTTCTTCAGATTTTGTTGGAACACTCACCCGGCCATCCATGTAAAAGAAAACTTGATTCATCAGCCCAGGCCACCCTCTTTCATTGCTCCATGGTCCAGTTCTTATGCTCATGTGCCCATCATGGGCAGTGGATGGGGGTCAGTATGGGCATTCTGACTGGTCTGTGGCTACGCAGCCCCAACACACCAAGCTGCATTGTACTATGTGTTTTGACACACAGGCCTTCCCCCCCTCCTCCATGTGCATCAGTGTGCCCTGGCCACCCATGACCCTGCCCTCGGTTCACCACGTTTCTTTCCTTGGACCACATTTGTACTGACCACTGAAGACTGGGAACATCCCACAAGAGCTGCAGTTTTGCATTTGCCCTGACCCAGCTGTCTAGCAATGACAATTTGGCCCTTGTCAAAGTTGCTCAGACCCTTACTCTTGCCCATTTTTCCTGCTTCCAGCACATCAACTTTGAGGACAAAATGTTCACTTGCTGCCTAATATATCCCACCCATGTGGGACAGGTGCCATGATAACAAGATTATCAGTGTGATTCACTTCACCCACCAGTGGTCATAATCATACCTGGGAACTTTTGGCCTCCGGCTACCCGGAGCCTTCCCTTGCGGGACATGGCCAGGGCTGCCCACTGACGTCCCACTAACGTCGGTGGGTGGTCCCCTGATGTCGGTGGGTGGTCCCCTCATGTCAAGGGGAGGTCCTGCTGACATCAAATGGAGGTCCCGCTGACATCAGGGGGAGGTCCTGCTGATATAATTGGGAGGTCTCGCTGACATTGGTGGGCGGTCCCCTGCCATCAGGGGTATTCCCACTGACGTCTGCTGGAAACACCCCTATTTCAAGGGCAAAAGGGACGGGGCGTGTCAAGACGTCATGGGGCGTGGAGCCACCGTCGGGTCTGTCATGCTGGTAGACGCGCGTCCCTGCAGAGATCAAGGTGTCTTGACGTCATGAGTGCCGTTCGTGCATGCGAGAATGGTTAACTCATGAATATTCTTAAAATATTCTTAAAGCGACATTTATCTTTTTTCCTCCTCCCCCTAATTAGGAGGATCCAGTTTGTAGAGGGATATTTAAACCCTCAGTAGGCACTACACCTTTGCCTGTGATAGTGCCTTATAGCCTTCACTAGTGTTCCCTTGCTGATTATTATTTGTTTACTGACTCCGGCTAGTTCTTGACCTTTAATGTTTGCTGCCTGCCCTGACCTCTATACCCCGACTACTCTTTTGCCTGACCCCCAAATTCATTATTTTATTTATTATTTTGGTTCCTAATTGTTCTGAGCATTGCTACAATCCTGTTTCCGCTATACATCTCCGTGCACTGTTGCTGGGCTCTCCATCTCCGCTAGGAGGCGTCTTTTACAATTTCTGCAGTATGGATCCGCTGCCAGTACCGCAGTCGTGACTGTGATTTATGGGTTGGTCCAACAACCTACTCTGTTTTTACTTTTTTCTAATCTGGTCAGCATTTACAAGAAGAAGGGACAAGCATTTATATATGTATATATATATATATATATATATATATATATTAGTAGAAGCATCTACAGACACCAGCCAAGCCAGAAAGCTTGTTTTTCCCTCAGAAATCTCATGGTGCTGCCACAACCACAAGTGATTCTGGGTAGGCGCATGCAAATAAGGTCAACAATGATCACCTTTTGCCTCTATGTCCACTTTATACATGGATCCCTGTTGTAATTGCCTGCTGTACAGGACAGCCTTTAGACAAAACTCGGGGGAGAGGTGCGATAGCCAGATCACCACTCATGGACAGCTGTTTCATCCTTAATGGGACTCAGCATGAGGTTGTGATACTGGCTTAATACTCGAGGCTTGGGATAGCCAAGAAATACAATTACATGAGTTATGGTGGGTAAAGGTGATGGAAAACCCTTCCACTAAATTTACACTTAGACAGGGACTGCAGAAGACTTTTAAAAACATTTATTTATTTATTTAGGGCTGTTTTTTTCCTTCAATTTAAAAATTACTTTAGGTGAACCCTCAAGTTTATGGACAACACAAAATAATAAATAAAAACAAATTTAGCGTGTTTCAGTTCTTGAAATACTGTTCCTCAGTAGAGTTTGACCCCTGGTCTACATGTCCCAAGTAGGCTGAAGCTTTCTTGCTTTGAGTCAAAAGTACCACGAGCCACATGCAGCAGTACTGAACACCCTTGCTCTAGTAGTGCTAAAATCTTGTCCAGCTATCCCAGCACCCCAGCTATCAAAGTAAGGCACGATTTTACTTACTACCAAGGACTCATGAATGAGTCATGTGCTGGTGCCATGGTGGGATCCAAGGCGAAGATTGCCACCACAACTGCCACTGGTGCTAGGACTAGATAAATAAATTACAGCACTCCCCAGAGCAAAGATTGACAGTCGTTTGATAGCAGATCTATTTTTGGTCCAGAGTAATGCAAGGAAGACACTGCCTTATGTCCAGTAGGAAAGGATATGACCATCAACATTGTTGAATTGGTTTTAGAGTATGAGGAGGTGGAGTCTATATCTATTTGATTTGTTTCCCCTTTCCACTTTGTAGAAGCAGCAGTGTAGCTTTGCCACAGGTTCCTTTAAATGCACTGGCACCACTACCATCATTGCCATCACAAACATCACTAATACTATCAAGTAAATAAAACAAAGACTCAACAAAGACCACTAGTACCACTGCTACCTCACCTGTAGGGAAACATCAGAGAAAAGTGTGAGATCATTTTGAGATTGTGGGAGCTGGGCACACATGCTTGTCTATAGGGTACATGAGATGCAGATCAAAAGAGGCATGCCAAGGGAAAGAGAGAAGCAGTGGTGCCATCTACATGTCTAATACCTTGTACTCATGCAGAGCAGCAGCACTAGATCCACCGGAGCATCAGCCATTTGGGCAAAGGCCCTTGAGAATGTGAGGACTTCCCAAAGTCAGGCTAGCATCTCTGAAATGGTCAAAACTTACCTTAAGGAACTGCCACCAACCCTCTAAATTATTGAGACCAGAATGCTGTGATACGGCCAGGTCTCTCCTTAGTGGCCCAGCTGCTGCTTTCATGCCCACCCACCTGTATGTCATTGCCTGCACAGGCCAAGAGCCTTACTGCTGCTCCTCCTCTGTCTCCTTCCTTGCTCTGGGGGATTTTTTTAAAATCTCAAATATTGTGAAAATTTAGTCCTGTGCCAAGTGGCTGGATGTGTCTGTCTGCTAGTGCCTGGTCAATCTCAGTGCCTTACTGTCACTGCTGCTAATCTTCTTTAATCAAGTGTTTTTGATGTCTCTCTTTCCCATGGTATAAGGGCAATTTTTTTGTGTATCAGTTTAGTGATTATATCTAGTGGTTAGGCAAAAGTGTAAGGAGTGGTGTTGGGGTACTGTTAATGGATAGTGGTAGTGTTACGTACAGTTAGATGTTAGGGTTAATTTGGTATATAGTGTTAGTGATAATCAGATAAGCTCACAGACTATTAGTGAACACGGCAGGAAACTCCTAACTAAAGTGCTCCTAGGCTTCTGCCCTGCTCCAGCTGTATACCTGCTGTGTCTGTATCCTGCCTTTGCTCACCATGTCTGTTGTTCTCACTTTTACTAAACCATTTTCTTCTGGAGGCTCCCAACCTGCTTCTACATTTCAAGCATGCCTACCGGGTTGCTTGACACTGTTGTTTCCATTACCATAAAAATGTTTTTAATCTATGTAAGGATTCTTTCTAGTTCATTGTAAATTTGTCGCCTTGCATGGACAGTTATGTTTCATGTAAATATAGATGTTTCTTTAGCATCTTCAAACACATCATTAAATAGACAACATGATGATTTGCTGGAGACAGTAACATTGATTTTGTAGTTTTGTAGCATTGTGGTTATAAAATTAATCAAGGCATATTAAAATTGCAATGTGGAAATATCGAGGATTCATGTTAGCCTGAGCCAGCATGAAAACCAAGACAGTTGCAATAAAGCTTGTTCAGGAATAAATAATCTTATTAACCCATTTATGAGCAAGGTTTTAGCACCTTTAAAGATCCCTTTTTTGCCATTTTTACGGCATCTTTGTTGTTTACGGCATGTTTGCCATTTTTATGGCATCTTTGTCATTTTTTGTATAGCCCTTCGTTTAGTACAAATACATTTTAAAAATGAAAACAAGTAAAAAAACATAAGGTGCCACTGGGTAAAATGGAAACCAAACTTTGTTGATGCATGTATGTAATAATTATATGTTTTATTTTTAATAGGAGCAGACAGTTATATAAAAATGTATACTTGCGTAAGAGTTGTTATATGTTTTAAAAGGAATACGTCTTGCAATTTCTTTTAAATTTTGTGTTATGTATATACCTGCATACAACTACACTGTGGCCTATATTTCCACTTAACATATGTATACTGCATGCATTTGTGAACATATATATGTGTCTGTAAGTGTAATCTATGGTACTTGCTTACTGAAATTGAATTTCTATAAAATCATTGACACACGACCTAAAATTGAATTTAATACATTACAAAAGAAGAGTCAAATGTCACATGGCAGTCTTCAATTTCAAATAATATGGCATCCAAATATGCTTTCTTTTAATGGAAACCTGCTGGCATTGCAAAGAAACTCTAGATGGAACTGAGCGTCCTGCCATTAAAAAAGTGTCCAGGTTTATGAAACACCTCTACACAGAAATAAGTGAAAATGAATTAAAATGTACACATCATCTGCTGTTCTTTCAGTACTGAGGAAATTTTGAAGTAGCCAACTGTTCTGAAATATAAATTCCCTGCAGTTGCTATGGCGATGATAATAAAGTTCCTACCTCAATTTCGATGATAGAGTGTAGCAGAACACTTGAAAAGGTAAGCTAATCAAAAATGAAGACACTGTTACTTCTCATTTTCAACTCAAGGCAGCATTCTCGAATTAAGTTCACAATTTCAAGACTTCTCCATTGTTGTCAGTTTTATTACCATAATCTTTCTAAATGTAGTAACAAATTATGTGGCACATGCTTCATCCTGTATTTTTTTTTTTTTTTCGTGTAGGTTAAATGTGGTGGACAAAGGATGTAAAAGTTAATTCTAGCCAGTTTCCAACAAATCAATGACTGATTTACTGACAATTTTGGCCAATTACAAATCTTTATTTCTCAAACAATCCTATGATTGCACGCTATTTTGCACGCATGGCACATGTTGTTCAAGCCTCATTTTATCTCAGCGTTGATGCAGAGTAAACAGCATTAAAGCAGACAGTTACATCAAAATGGATGGCTTATGAAAGCACTGTAAGAGGCGAAATCCTACTGCTCATACAGCTTTCCATAGAAATAAATATTTTATTTTTACACTGTTTTCTGTTTAAACTACGATGTTATTACCTATTCATGCAATAAAAGTTAAAATCCACAGTTGTATAGTACTTACATTAAAGTAAATACCTTTAATAAGTTTTGTATCTATTAATTTTTATTTTGTTTTTTTTTAAGTTTCTTTTAATATCTGCCACATTTTAAAACAGGTCACTTTGTTCTAAATTTAGTAATACCGTTACATTTTCTATGAAAGCATATGTTCTATGGCTGTGGCGTAAAGCTTTAATCTGACCACTGACATTGAGGTCATGAGTACACATATGGTATGCCATATTTAGTCAATTAACCATCCATCAATTTAATTGCATAATACATCAAAAGATGCATACTACTGCCTCACACAGGATGAGCAAAAATAATTAAGACAAATTAACCATTTTGTGATGATTTTCTTCAATGTGGGGGAAAAATAAAATACGTTTTATGCTATACACTAAATAAAATAATAAAAGCCATCCAATTCTAATCAAAAGGTATGTATTAGATAAAGTAGAAATATATAATCTAAATAATATGTATTATACATGCAAAAAAGTAAACATGCTCCAAACTTAAAATTGGTCACATGAATAAGTTGATTTATTCATCTGCTGCAGGCATCTCATCCTTTTGACAAGAATAAAAGTGACACTCTGGTGACAAATGCAGGAAAAGGAAAGTGAGGAAGACGGATAAACCACTGTATATCAGTCATGTTGTGGAAATCTGGGCCTCTAAAATTGCATTATTATATATATATATATATATATATATATATATACGTATATATATATATATATATATATATATATGTGTGTGTGTGTGTATATATATATATATATATATATATATATATATATATACTGTATTTAAAGTCTCATGATTTAAAGGAACACTGTTGCTATCACATCTTTCAGAATCATTAAAATTACCAGTAGTTAATACCTTTTGTTTGACAATATGTATATAATGCTTGTTTTATTCTGGTTACATGCATTACAAGTGTTCAGAATTGCAAAATGTAGAACTTGGTTAAATTATCCATGTCAGTGCAGCCATTTTACTTCTCCTTGTCTTAAGTCTTGAGCGCTCTGTTAGTGTTAAACGCAAAAGGTGGCCATCAAACTATGGACTGTAAACAATACCTGATTCTGTATGACCAGAGAATAGAAGTTATATTTCAACTTGTTACTAACTAATATATAAATTGACAATATTTCTCTTAAGAAACATAGTCCACACTGTAAGTAAATAACCCACCAATGGTACTTGTTTTATAAACATAAATGTGTTTTTGTAACACTTGGTTTTAACATTTTGTTTTATGACTTATTTGATTGATTTACTCATCTAATATATCAGAAAATGGCCTTCCTTGACATCCTGAGGACTGTGCCAGCCAGAGCTGAATTACAGCAGCACCTTTAAAGGACCTGCACCCTTAACAGTAAATGTTTCATATGGGCAGATTTTAGACTCAAGAGGCATTTACATGAGAACCTCTCAAGAAAAACAAGGTCCAAGGACCACCTAATTCACTTCCTTTGAGCTTTCTGTAATAATTTGGGGAACATCTTACAGGGATAGGCTAGTTTGATGTTTTATAATGAAAATGCTATAATATATTCATCCTCCGTGGGCTGGGGAGCTTTGGTTGTAGGCCGTTAAAGCTCATGGTTATTAACCATGGTTTATATGCCAATGTGTATGTGTGCAATCTTCATGTATGTAAAACTATAACTGTTGGATACATGCACTTGGAAGATGGTTACTGTTTTTAGGCGAAATTTCTTCTTGGTCTTTTTTTCTGTATTTTTACTACTAAATAATGTGATGGGATGGAAAAAATCTAGGTTTCCCTAGGTAAAGTATATGCTGTTCATAAGATGAACCTAAATATAACTGTAAAAACTGTTAAAAAAACAAGCAGTTAATGTATTAAAAACATAACAGACTTAATAAAAGTAAAATTTTATGCTGAAAGACTGCATTATGAAACAAATATTTTGTTGATTTTATTATTAAAATATTACCATATTTAATAGCATTGCAACAGCATATAATTGAAGATCAAACCACCTGGGTACCTGATCGCTGATGTTTAGTAACGTGGTAGTTATGTTTCCTAACCGCGAAGCAAAATACTTGGTGAATATATTCAGTCACTATGTGCTAGCTTTAGTAATTGTAACTGACATCCAAAATGCTGTTGTGTCTTGTAAAGAGAAGTGTGAATTATTATTTCTAAAACCCACAGAGTTTTCTAGAATCTCTTAATTTTGCACAGTGTGTTTCCAATTCTTTCCCAGCTTTTGAAAAGTTGCTTTAGACATGAACCTTTTTTTTCCAGCAATATGACATTATCTTAAACAGTGGTTTAATGACATAGACTATACTGAAAGTCTGAAAGAACTATTATGGCAATCAAATAAAAATATTCTAGTGTTATATTGGAGATAAAGATGTTTGTCTAATAGAGATTAGCAATAATTGCCGTCATTCTCTTCCTGAGTCTATGTTTTATATGCCTGTAATTGAGTTCATGCTAATTTAGCTACTAGCTATTTTTTTTATTTATTTTTCCAGACACCCAACATACAATTGATAAATTAATTAAATAAAAACATGGGTCCCCAATACCCTTATTGAGAGGTGAGCTATGTGCCCACTGGGAAGTATACATAGGCTCCATACAACCCAGTTGGGTTTTTGTTTAGCCCCCATTATACTGAACACTAGATAAAGCACTATATTTGATCATGTTTAACCCCTATCCCACTGGGCACAGGAGTAGGTGAACATAATGCCACTTAAGAGTAAGTTAGCCACATCCCAAAGGTGTCTTGATGAGGCCAAGTCAAAACATTCTACAAACAACCCATGCATCCACTTTTATACACCTTTTTTGCAAGTGCACGAGACTTTACATTTTGAAAGTTGCAGGTGAGGGCATGTTAAAACATAGAAACGTGGAGATATAGATATGTAGAAACCTAGAATTTGACAACAGATAAGAACCATTCTTTAAAAGGTAAAAAATAACCATTTTTAAAGGTTAAAAATGACATTTTGGGGTTATTAGAAGTAAACACTACAGACTGAGGTGCCCAAAGTGTCTCCATATTGAGGCTGCCATCAGGAAAGGGTATATGTCTAGTAGGGAGGGGGTGTCCCTGCATTTAACAATAGACAACTCTATGGGCCACCCAACTGTTGCCATACAGTACATGGCAACAAAACCACCCTTGGAAGTGGAGGCCATATATACGAGGGGGAATAGGGTGATGGCTGAGGGATAGACATCACTACCCCATTCCAATAATCTAAGAATTCCATCCACGTGCATAATTTGACCCTAGCTCCTTGATATAAAGTGGTACAACCTTCATGAGGAGCTTCTGAGAGTGTCCTGGGGCATAATTCCCATGGTGAAGTCGAGGTCGGAAAGATAAAACATGATTATCCAAACAGCAGCAGTAGCTGAAGCATAAATGAAACAAAGCAGGAAACAACTTAAATGAATGGTAAATACAAAAAAGCTGATGGTTGCAGCAAGTCACCTATGAGCTGAGTCATGCAGCTGGAATGGCTCTGAGATCTAGAGGTACAGAGAATTAATGCCTCACAAAACAATTTACTATCCATAAACACCGATCAGCCATAACATTATGACCAGCTGCCTAATATTATGTTGTCCCCTCTTTTGCCACCAAAATAGACTAGACCTGTGGTATCAGGCACCAAGATGTAAGCAGCAGATCCTTTAAATCCTGTAAGCTGCAAGGTGGAGCCTCAATGGATGTATCCTGGTGCCATGTATTCTCCAGGTAAGCGACGCACCCGTGATGTTAAAGAAAACGTGATTTATCCAACCAGGCCACCTTTTTCCATTGCTCCCTGGTCCAGTTCTTATGCTGACATGCCCATTGTAGGTGCTTTGGGTAGTGGATAGGGCCCAGCCATACGCAACAAACTGCAATGTACTGTGTGTTCTGACACCTTCCTGTCAGAACCAGCATTAACTTTTTCAACAATTTGAGCTACAGTAGCCTTCGTGCCCCACGTGCATCACTGAGCCTTAACCGCCCATGACCCTGTTACTGGTTCACTGCTTTTCCTTCCTTGGACCACTTTTTAAGGATACTCACCACTGAAGACTGGAAGCACCCCACAAGAGCTGCAGTTTTGGAGATGCTCTGATCCAGTCGTGTAACCATCACAATTTGGCCCTTGCTGTTCAGATCCTTACGCTTGCCCATTTTTCCTGCTTCTAACACATCAACTTTGAGGAAGAAATGTTCACTTGCTGCCTAATATATCCTACCTACTGACAGGTGCCATGATAACAAGATTATCAGTGTCATTCACTTTACCTGTCAGTGGTCTTAATGTTTTTGGCTGATCGGTGTATACTATAATGGCATCATCTACGGACATTTTGTATAAAATATACATTTTTTATGAATTTTTTTTCAATTGCTAAACTAAGGGGTGATAAAAAATTGAGATCAATCAAATGTAATCTATATATTTTGTAAAGCCGTTTTTATGTTCTCTTGGTCGCAAAAGTGTGGCAACCCTGTTAATGGATCCAAGAGCTTTAGTTTTGGCAAATATCTAGAGCCCAGTACCCTTAACCAAATTAAAGAATGCAATAATTGTTTTAATTAAGACAAAATCCAAAGGCAAACAAGTGTCTTAAAGGGACCTAACAGCCAAAAGAATGCATATCGAAGTGCTCTGTGAGTGCTTGGCGAACACATCTACTGCACATCTACTGCACTGAAAGTTGAATGGGGGTGGTAAAGGGGCAAATGCATATGGGCATTAATGAATCTCTCAGCTATCATATGTGTTAAATTGCATATGATGTCTGAAGTGTCCATTTAGAAAATGAAAAGCTTAAACATAAGCAAGTTTTTTAAATAATTTAAAAATCATGCAAGCTTATAGCCCACCCAGCAGCCATATTTGTTGTTTTTAATCCCTATTCCCAGAGAGATAATTGTAGAGAGGTTTAAAATGTCTAATACCGTATTTGCTCTATTATAAGACAACCCCCCAAAATCTGAATATTAATTTAGGAACAAAAGAAACCTGAATATAAGACTACCCTATAAGCAAATATTAAATCATGTAAACTATTTTTTCATATTTAATAAAAGCTATGATTGAGAAAAATATATTTTTTTGTTTTTATTTCCTTTTATTTGCCAACCTGCCCCCCCTCAGTTATGCACATACCCCCTCTTTGCCACTCTGCCTCCAGAAATGCCTCAAAGCATATCATGGGACAGAGTGGCATATAGGGGGTTAAAAGGCATATTATGGGGCACTCTGCCTCCAGAAAAGCCTTATTCCCCCATATAACCCCCCCTGGCTTAGCAGTGCTTCTGACCCCCTGGTGTCTAGTGGGGGCAGGGGGTGGAGGCCGGCATTAGTTCCGCTGGGGCTTCTATGACGGAGCACCGGCGGAAGTGCCAGCAGCAGCGGGGGTTGTCTGCGTCCATCGAGCAGGCGTTCACCGGCTGCCAGAGAAGAGAATTACCCGCGATGCGTGTAGACAACTTCCGCTGTTGCCCGCACTTATGCCGGCGCTTGGTGATAGAAGCCCCGGTGGAAGTGCCAGGAGCAGCTGGGGTTACCAGACCGGAAGATCAAGGTCCCCTGCAGCTATTTGAGGTCTGATTATAAGATGACCTTAATTATAAGACAAGGGGTATTTTTCAGAGCATTTTCTCTGAAAAAAACCTCTTCTTATAATCGAGCAAATATGGTATCGTTCCAGTTAGTGTGGATGTCACTAAAAATCAGACTATTAAACCTTTTATGTTATTTAGATGCAATGTATAATTAACTGTATAGTATCAAAATAATTTATTTTAAATTGGCTACAGTCTCCATTGGCATGTACAGATAGTTCTTTATTTTATATAATTGCTAAGAAGGTTTATCATGCCAACATGAAAAAAACTATACTTTAGTACATCTGGTGAAATAGAGAATACATTAGAACATGTATTTAATTACTCCATTACAAATAGAATATATGAACCACATCAACTGTGGTTTGAGTAACTTATAATTATAGAATTTTACTTATAATTAAAGAATTTACTTCTCTCTCTGTCTCGTTCTATCTAGGGAGATAGCTCCAGTTGAATTTTTCATAAACAATACAGGTTACTGCACAATAGAATCACACCAATGATATATCATTAAGATGACTTTAGTTATGTCAGAATTATTTCATTTTTTTCCCTCATGGCATGACTATAGGCTTTATTTATTTTAGAAAAGAGGCAATAAACAGGATACTATGCACTTTTCATGTTATTACTTCTATGGGACTGCAAAATATGAGAGATATATGAGCTCTATAAAAAAGAAAGGATTTTTATATTGCTGTAGATTTCTTTTAACATAATGAGTCCTTTGGACAGGTTATGTGCACACTATTCATTGCAGGGTATGGAAAATTGTATTATTATATACTTATTGTAAAAGTAAGAGCACCCTTTGCTCCTCTTCTGTTTCCATGACAAACACTATTTTCTGTTGCTCTTTTAATTGCTAAGCTTGACTGACTAGTCAACATATTTTCTTTCTGGTCTTTTCATTTTGTCAGCTGTAGCTAGATTGCTAAAATGCAAATTAACAAATCATTAATGAGTGTAAGTTATGAATCTCACAGCAAGTTCAAGACCCAATCAAATCCTACACCTATTACTTTGTGTGATTGATGTACTATTGTAAGTGATTGTTCCTGATCTTATTAAATCTTATTGATTTTTCCCCATTTTCTATTTTATGCAGGACCAGGTTTGGGCTATTATGAATGTGGCTGAACACTGTTAATCAAGCTTACACAGCTATTTTGATAGTAAACAATTAAAAATCTGTGATTAGCTCCAGGGATATAAATCTTAATTCTTACAATGAAATTAGTGTTTTTTTCCTCGTTTTCCTAAAGTTGAAAATAATAAGTCAAGATAGGAATCCGATCATATGTACAGATAAACAAAATACTTTGTAGCAAATGTATAATGAGCAAACTACATATTTCGGTCCATTGACTAACGAGGTTGCCCGGCTAGCACTCCTAAAACAAATCACATATTCACTGTTACTTTAAATTTTGCAATATACAGATGAGTACATGTAAGTTGCAGGACCCACTACTAATTGCTCCCCATGACATACCCTATGTGTATTTTATAATACTATACCCTATGGGAGGCACAGATCCCATCTCAACCACCATCCAGTTGCCATTAGAGAGAGGTACAGATCCCACCCCTGTGGAAGGACAGGTAGTGTTACAAGTAAAATAAATATATACTGTATTCCCTTTACCGCTAGCACTCCACCTAAGAGGGTCTTCCAAGGAACCTTTGGGTGCCAGGAGGGTAGACAGTCAAAATCAATGTCCATCATCTTTGGCATTTCAGAAGTTCAAAACCAGTCAGGAAGTTTCGATTAGCTTTTCAGAGGCCACAAATTCATGATCTTAGAAACCATCAAACCTCAATTTCCATCCATCATATGCACAGAGGGGTTAACAACCCCCCCTGTTATTTATTTTTTTATCATATATATTTTGTAAGATATATATGATCAGAGGGGAACTGGTAACTCACAATAACTCAAGGGTTAATGTATTTGTTTTTAACTTGTATCAAATTACTGCAAACAAGGAGCTGCCTTGTGGATTTGCAGGTTTTTCACTTTGTACACCTCTACAGTTTCTACACTTCTCTTTCTCCGTATGTCTGGCTGCCATTATTCTGCCATTATTCTGTCCTGATGTTGGCCCCAACAATGCCTTGGTGCACACCACCATGATAGCCTCTTCTCATTCCACCAATATGGGGAGAGAATGTGCACAAAGGCTCCGTCGTGGCACAGAGCTACTATTCGGGGATAATGCTGCAGAGACTGCCAGAGAAGACAGTAAAAACGGAGAACTAGAACTGGGCTGGAGGAGAAGCGGAAACATGGAGAAGGTAAAGAGACAGAGAGAGTGAGTGAGAGAGGGCATGTAAGAGATGAGGTGATGGAGGCAATAAGGGCGTTAGGGAGTGTGTGAGTATGTATGTACGTTAGAGTGAATGCGTGTGTAAGTGTGTTAGAAGGTGTGTGTGTATGTGTAAGTGTTTGTTAGAGGGAGTGTGTGTTAGCATGAGTGTGTCAGTGTGTGTATTAGCATGTGTAAAAATATGTGTAGCATGAGTATGTATGCGAATGTACATTTGTACGTATGTGTTTACCTCCTCTATTTAGAAGGTAAGCTTGTTTGAGCACCTCACCTGTTGTTTCTGTCAAATTGTTATGTAATATAATACTTGCTATATACTGTCTACACATTGTGCAGTGCTTTGGAGTATGATGGCGTGATATAAAACAATAAATAATAATAATAATTACTACCAACAGTACAAAAACAGAACTTTGGGCCTTGCAACATATATTGCATTGACTAATATGAGATCAACCTGTGCTTTCTTTAATCATACAATTTTCTATATAGCTTTAGATGGTGTGTCTGGAAGGCATAAACCTGTTTAGGGTGTTATTCATATAAAATTAAGCTGTGCCCTGGTCAGAAATATCACAAGAGTTTGCTATCAGAGAGTGTTTGCTTCCTGAAAAAATTGCCATTACAGTCTTTCACACAATCAGTGTAACACTAAATATATAAAATATATAAATAAACATATATGGTCGGGGTTAACACAAGCGACCAGACTCGACTGAGGTAGCATGCCCATGCAGGTTAACACTTAGAAAATAATTTGTATGTTTGCTAAATCAGCGTTGTTTGCTAGGTCATGATAGCATCTGCAATTTGCGAGTTGGCTTTTGTGAATTTTTTGTACTTTTGTTCATCTTATGCAATTTTGTTGCAGCCCCGCTCAGTTTTAATCAAGTTGCAAGAACTCACAGTTAAGTGAATTTTCCACCCATTAAGGAAACAGAAGAACATTTAAAAAAGTAGGTAGTTCAACATTGTTAAAATATGAACTTTCAGCTAGACTATTCCACAAATATGTATCAGCAGTATGGGTTCATACTACTGAATATCATGCATTGGGAAACTTTGTTCAGTTTGCTGTCTATACCATTTAAACAATGAAATTGTCAGCTAACAAACAGTATTTGGACAGCAAGTCAATACAACTAAGAAAGGTCGCCAATAATCAGCAGCTTCACACTAATACAATATTTGAGTATTTAGCCTCCTTATTGGAAAAGGTTGCTTTCAATCAAAAAGTATATATTCCCATATCGATCATTACTCCCAAACAATGTATTTACTCCATAAAATCTTTGTTGATAAAGACAAAAACTGAACATATAAATGAAATGCAAACATAGAGTTGAGCTTCCTTGAAGTGAAAATCTTGCTAAATAAATAAGGCGCAAATTTATATTTGAATATAAATCATCTCTTTAATTAACATAAAGAAATGTAATTTGTATTTGTTCTATAAAATAAAGTATGACGTTGAAGCAATACAAATGATTAACATGCTGGATTGCAATATTGCCCACTTTATAAAGTAAAATGTCACTGGATTTTTCCTAGTTTTACATTTCCTTTCTGCAAGATAAGAGGGAAGGGGCGGGGCGGTTGGGAAGGAAAGCTCTACTGTATATGAGATGAGGGAAGGAGGGGAATTACGTGATTTGGTGTATGTATATATGTATGTGTAGATGTATGATGTTGAAGTGAGTGTGTGGTGGTAGAGTGTATGTGCTACTGTATAGTGTTACCATGAGTGTGTGTGTTAGTATTTGGTATTAGCATGGGTGAGTGTTTGTGTATGGCATGAGCATGAGTGTTTGTGTCAGTGTATGGTGTTGGCAGAGACTTTGCATATTAACAAAGTGCTATACTCCCCGAAAAAGAAGGGCATGAAGAAAACAGGGTTTACATACCCTTCTTTCCCCAAACAAGTTTTACTTAGGAATGTTAATTTGAATTAGGGATTTTTTTTTACTGTTAGTTGAATGTTACCATATTTTTATCAATGGTAACACCTCAGGGTAGGCTTCCTGAGAACTCGCTCTTTTGAAGGGGTGAGGCTAGCACCTGATAGTGGGTGGGGAGTAGCCAAATATTGCTCCCTTAGCTGAAGAAAGAATCTGGAGACTGTTTCAAGCCCAAAGGTATGTTTTGCAAGGCCACTGGTGGTGCTGCATAAAGAGATATTCCAGTAGAGGGGCAGATCCAGAGCCTGACCTCGGGAGGGCCACTCACACTAACACATACCCAGACACACACATTTAGGTATGGACATTTTCCATGGACATACTCCAAAAATCTTGTGGAAAGCCTCCCTGGAAAAGTGGAGGCTTGGGGGTGTGAGGTAACTCCTTATTAATGCTCATGGTTTTGGAATAGGTGGTCTAACAAGCTCATACAGGTGTGATGGTCATGTCCAAATACTTTTGGTCATATAGTGTGGCTTTCTTGGTATGTATGGATAATTTTTTGTCTTATACACACAATTTTGCAAGTGCACTTGTAGAAGCTATATTTGCGCATTATTTCTAGTGTTGGTGTGCTGCTCAACTGTAATTATTTTTATACTGTGTCACTTCTTTCTTTTTGTGGGCAGGGTGAGTGGTGTTTCGCTGTGCCCATTCTCTGCCCGCTTTCCTTTAGCCTCAATACTCAATGTGCAGCTAGCACTGCCCAGTGCACTGATAGCACCACCTCCATGACCTGCTAGCCATGTCCTAAAAGAGGGAGAGTGCCAAGCAGCCTGCAAAGTTCCAGGGCACCAATGTATCCTGTAAATATACAGCCTTTTAAAAATATATTTCCTCAAGTGCCCTCCCCTTGGAGGATATACATTTTAAAACATTTTCTATAAACAATGCAACATGAATTTTGTGAATTTTTTGTTTTAAAGATAGTTTCATTATGTTTTTTTCCAAATATATACCGTATTTTTACTTAATATATAAAAGTGTTAGTAAGAAGATAGATAGAAAGAAAGGATACCTGTTGGCAGGAGAAACATACACCCTGCAACCATGTCATTCAATATATATCAGGCCCAGACTGGCCATCTAGCAAAGCGTAACGGTGTGGCTGTGCATATTTAACACTTATGTTATCAGGTGGCCACCAGGCTTAAAGTGCCAGGGCCACCTCGTCATCACCAGTCCAGCCCTGATATATTCATATATTAAATTTTAATTTGCTGCACTGTTCTTCTTACCTGCTTCATTTTTGATTGCTGATGAAAATTGAATTCCACTGCCTGAAAGAACCAGATCCAGATGTAATTGGGCTGCTGATTTTGTCTTTATTTTTCTGCAATCTCTCTAATTGGCTCTCCTGGGTTACCAACTATCTGTAGCGATAGAACCTTCCTCACAAGATTACATATTTGTTTGGCTTCTCTCAGTGGGATACTCCTAATGGTCACTTCATTTGTATCTAAGTATATGTACTGTTGTGTTATTGGGTGTGGGGTTTAGGATACTTCTTTGGCTTTTTGTTCCTTATACTTTAGAATTAATTGACTGTGTTAATGGGAAGTTAGTGCTTAAAAGGGTCTATATTTACCTAACATGCAAAGGCTTGTTACTTACTGCTTTACCCGGTTCATGACATTACAATTCAAGCTGTTTCATTTGCTTCTATAAATTTAATTGTGTATGCTTTACTATCCTCTTAACGCTCCAGTATGGTTTGTTTTCTACATTATAATTATGAGGATGTATTGCACTTTTGCTTACTGATGTGGGTTCCTTAATTTGCTTCGCATTTTGTAACTTGTTACTTAGAAGCTCAAACCAGGGCAATCTTTCAGCCCAGTTGTTTACAAACTAAGCCACTGCTCTAGGGCTCCATTTGTGAGCCTGTTAATTAGCCCCCAAAAAACTCTGGGGATTCAAAAAATAGTTGGGTCGTCAGTCAGTTTAAGGATTAACTAGCCTGGCATAACTAGACTGAGCATGCATGAACGTGCATGTTACAATTTGCAACACAACTTAATATTCTGGGCATTGATTGGTAGAGGGAAACAGCATTTTATCTATGTTAAAAGTAATTTTCCTTTATTTAGTCTTGCATTTCAACTCTTGTCATGTAGAGTCACATTTACAACTCAATGGGCATTAATAGTTTGACTCCACCATGGCTGCCAACTCAAATCCATTCAATCTTTAATTAAAGGCCCATCTGTCTTCTCTAAGGCACTGTCTGTTGTGTAAGCCAGTAGTAGTCACATATATTGATATTATTCTATACAGTAAAGTAATATGACGACAATAATGTCTTTGGTTCTTACTGGGTGTACCTGGCAGACAGAGTGGGATGGGAGCCTCTGATGGGGTACAGTCTTGTAGCTAAAGTGAAAACCCAAGGAAGAGCTATGGTAGTAACCGAGCGCAGGTGGTTATTAAAACACATTACAGTTTGTCTTGTTTCTACAAAAGAGACACCCAAGAGGAGAAATGATAATTCACAAAGCTATATGAGGCCAAGATAAAGAACTTTACATAGTGATGCTCATGGAGTTGATTATACAGAGGTTATTCTTTGAGATGGAAGTATGGAATTTACTATTACGGATAGTAGTATAGTTTATAGTGTAGAAGAACATCCTTTCAGGATGCCTTTTAAAAGTAATTAGAAAAGGTGTCAACAAGTAGTATGTACCAGATACTTTAAATCACTTTAAATGCAAGTAAAATGTTGATCTAGGGTAAAGACTGTTAACTTGGAACAAAAAAGGTTAAAATACACTGGAAATATTTTTCTCATCAAAGTTAAAACTACTTTTGGGCTTTTGGGTTCTCATTTAAGGTCTCCATCAAAACACTTGTTTTAAATATTAAATATCTCCAATTTCTGGGGTTTATTCACCAAGCATCAATTTAAATAAAAAAATGATGTGGGCTGAACCCCTGCTCTCAGAAAAATAGGGGGGAACCTAGAGAGAGTAGTCTTCCACCAATAACAGTCATGTACCCCTTTTTGTCAAGCCTCCAGGTAGACCACAAAACACTTTCCCACCCTGGGCTGTGCATGCTGCTGGGCCGAAGAACCATGCTCTCTCAGTTCCATCACGAGTCTGAGCTCTGGAAAATGATGTAATTTCCCGGCGCACAGACAGCATGTGAAGACTGTGGAGACGTAGGCAACGTGTGAGGACTGTACAGAAATAAAAAAGCTATCCTACCTGGTCCTATGTGAAAAAGTAATTTGCCCCTTAGTTACTTAATCAACCAATTAATCAAAATGAATTGGTAATTGGTAAGTGATAAATAATAAAAAAAACCTCTCCCAAACGTTTAAAATTAAAAATGTTTATAGTACAAAAAAAAGTAGTTTAAATAAGTTTAAATGGATAACATTTACTGAACAGATAATACTGCTTTCTATAATAACAAAAAATCATAAGAGACCACTCAGTCTTCTCTGCAAAGGTAAATTAATTTACATCCTTTAAGCCTCTATCTCTGCAAATTGATCAATGACTTCATCAAAGCTATATCCATGTTCACTATATTCTGAGACAGACATTGACGGTGGTACAGCATAACTACCATTACTATATACTGAGCCAGTCACTGAAGGTGGGACACCATAACTCCAATCACTATATACTGAGCTAGTCACTGGCGGTACAGCATAACTCCCCCACCCTCTCACTCACATGCTTTTTCATAATCTCACAAGGTTTCCTGTATCATCATCTCCTTTCCTGCAGCTCCTCTCCCCCTTCTTCTTCTTGCTCTTACTCTCATCTTCTTCTTTTTCTGCCTTCTGGTCAGTGGGCATGTCTTCTGTGTTGAGCGTCAGGAAATGACATATGAGAGCATCTGTATGAACAGTCCTCTTGCATTTTGGGACAGATAGAGGGAGATCCATGATCTCCCCAACCGGCCCTGCTCCTCCAGTGGCGGGCTGTATAGTTACAGTACTGGTGGACCAGTGGTCCGTGCCTGATGGGTCAGTGTGCACCTGAATATGTGAGATAGTTGTAGTGGGTAATGCCACAGAGGTTTCTGAAGTTTGCAGAGGTATTTCAAACAAAGCAGAATCGGGAGGTATGGCAAAGTTGCAGGTTAGAATGTGATAGACTGAGAGAATATGGTGTCAGAGAGTTGGGAGAAACTAGTCTAACATGAATTCTATTGTACTAAAAAGGTTGGTTGGCATAATGCCAAAATTGTCAGGTAGAAGAAGCTCTACTGAGGAAACACTGGAGTCATGTAAAATAAATAGACATGGCTGTTTCTTTAATTCTGTAGTAGATTATATCAACATAGACTTTCCACATGTTCTGCCATTCTGCAAAAGAATAATGCATTGGTATTTTAGAAACTCGAGTTTATTTGTCACAATACAAAATGTTTGTACATAATGTACCTGTGTTTTTCCAAATTTAATTCCTTAGGTTTAGTGACAGATTTTATTACATAATCTTTATTAAAACTAAGCAGGAATCCAACTTCTATAGTCTTCTACATAATTCATATAGAGCAATTGATTTATTACTTTCTTCCTGTTGAATCTGTTTAAGAAGTACACCTCAAGCACATGCAGAGGTAGATTTTTTTATTTAATAGACACTCAAAAGGAAACTTGCAAACACACACATTTTCTGTAATCATGTTTCCATTAAAATTATTGGGGTATCACAAGTTGCCATTGAATACATAAAAAATACAAATCAACATTCTAAATAAAAACATGCTTTGCTTAATTTGTCTTTAGTCTAAATTGTACATGGTATGACAATGCCTCCTATTGGCTGCTAGTTTTTTCCCTCTTTTGCTATTTGTCTTTTCTGAATATTTCATTGTATCATTTGATGAATTGGTTTGTGGATAGCATGTTATATTTAAAATTATCTTATGTAACCTTTGATTCAGTTCCCCATCTTAACTAATATACAATTAGAGGTATGCAAAAAATCTATTACAAAAAATAGGGTTTTTCAGTAAGAGAGGCCAGACATAAATTCAGAAGCCAGAGTCATCAACCCCTATATATCTTACACGGTCCACTGGATGATGGTTAAAAAATAAAATGGTGTCAAGAAGGCTGTGACATGCTGAACTCAGGATCTAAATCACTTTTGCTCTCCTGCATCTGTTCAGATCTTTACAAAAAAAAATCACATGGCAAATAAGTTATTTTGTATACTATAATATTTGTTTTTTTTTATATTATTGAAATCAATACCATATTAGATTCTGATACCATAGATAAAAAATTATAGCTGATCATCCTATTTGCAATAAGAATCATCACAGTTATAAGACACATACGAATTGAAAAGAAAATGTTTAGATATTACTGTAAATTGTTTATCTTGCAACTAAGTAAACATTATTTTTCATTTGAAACCATTCTGTATATTTACTGGAAGGTTCTTGTTTTAATGTAGGTATAATAAATATAAATATATAAACTGAGTTGGATAAAACAAAGTTTAATTATGTAAAAGTAGCTAATTAAAGTATACACTGATCATGTGAGCTGTTATGTAGCACATGATAGTAAAAAGTGTACTTCTGATTCCTTATGTCTAAATATGTAAGAAAGCCCCCAAATACCTTGGATTTAAGAATATTTATAACAAATATGCCAAAGAACCTTACAGAAAATGTTGTCTGTTGAAAATTATATTATATTATTTTAGAATTTAATTAAACAATATCTAAATATTTTAAGCTTCTTTGTTAACGATGCCTTCAAAATAGTATATTGTTTGCCAGTTTAATAAAAATAATAATTATGTATTTCCTAAACCATCATATTTATAATCTTTTTGTTTCATGGGCTTTTGAGTTGTTCCCTGCTTAATTTAAGAAGAAACTTCAAAGATGCAGCTGACATCTTTGAAGCATCATATGGAAAAAGAATAGCCCTTTTTACAAAGACCCAAATCTAGGATCTAACAAGGCGCAATAGGAAAATGACCCTGGCAATGCTCTTTGCACAAAAAGGGTCAGCTACCGTTTTGCATTTACCATGCAGCCAACTTTGAAAATCTCCCATATGCTGCGGAATATTCTATT